>NC_133132.1:14133262-14505762 GCF_048418815.1 Hemitrygon akajei | reverse complement strand
TTTTATATTACTTAGTTGTTTTCTTTATTCGCACACTTACTCCTTTCTCCCCACAAAAATGAGAATATATTTATGTGTGCATATACTTGAATATGTGTATGTGTGTGTATATATATATATATTTTTTTTTTGTGTGTGAATATATATATGAAGAGTACACAGGGAAATCTTTTCTATGTAATGGATTTTTTCACTGACTTTTATGATTACTGCAATGGGGGCCCTCAACTCACAAGTAAGAGGGGTTATCCCCCACAGCTAGACATTTTCTCTAGCTCAACGCAGGGTCACCTACTAGAGACCTCAGCCTTGGTATCACACGTTCGTTGCATTTTTGTTATTATTTCCGTTGGTTCTTATTTGTCCAGGGAGTAGATCGGTTAAGTTTTATTCTAATTTCAATGATACATTGACAGATAAATACAGATGGCTAAGGACAAGGTAAAATTCATTTCTTTTAATGTCAATCGGCTATTAAATCCAATCAAACGTAAGAGAATTTTATCCAAAATAAAAAGAAGAACAAGCCGATGTAGTATATTTGCAGGAAACTCATTTAAGTGATAATGAGCAGAAAAAAATAAAAAGAATGGGCTTGACTGTTCTGTTTTTCTCCTCATATAAATCAGGACATAGGAGTGGAGTTGATATTCTTATCTCAAGTAAGCTAAATTTTGAAAACAGTATTCGAAATGGGAGATAAAGAGGACAGATATATTCTGGTAAGGGGGAATATAGACGGCAATTCAGTTACTCTATTGAATATATACGCACCCCCGGGAAGTGATATTGGTTTCTTTCAGAAAATTACTGATATTATAGTAACGGAAACAGAAGGTCTCCTGATATGTGGGGGAGACTTAAATTTGCAATTACAACTAAATTTAGACCCTTCCAATAGAAAAACCTATGAAACAAAATCTTTACATAAGAAAGATAATACACTTTTTGAGGATGTTGGTTTAATTGATATATGGAGGGACCTTTTCCCTGACAGAAGGGATTACACTCATTATTCTGCTCCCCATTCCGTATATACAAGAAGAGACTATTTCATAACATTTGGAAGAGACAAAGACAAAATAAACACCTGTGGAATTGGGACGATAGATGTATGTGAC
Source organism: Hemitrygon akajei (assembly GCF_048418815.1). Lineage (NCBI taxonomy): Eukaryota > Metazoa > Chordata > Chondrichthyes > Myliobatiformes > Dasyatidae > Hemitrygon > Hemitrygon akajei. The sequence continues at coordinate 14,504,641 of NC_133132.1, read as the reverse complement.
CATGCACCAACATATTTATCTGTTGACTTTGACCTACAACAAAAGAATACTATTTGGAAACTGAATTCATGTCGACTCAATGATCCGTACTTTAACGAACAAATTAAAAAAGAAATTGGTCTCTACTTAGAATTTTATGAAAATTGAGAGGTTTCACCTCCCATTTTATGGGATACTCTGAAGGCGGTCTTAAGAGAGAAAATTATAGGGATATCTTCATATAAGAAAAAAAAAGGAACAAAACATTAGAGGAATTACAAAATAGGCTGAAGGAACTAGAGAAACAACACAAATTGAATTAAGCTAAGTGAAATTCAAGAAGCTTTTGAAGTGGTTTACAAAACTCTATATTCCAATGTTCCAGGGGGAAGCAGAACGCAAACTGACACCTTCTTGAATTCTCTAGAGTTACCCACTTTAAGCGAAGAACAAAATAGAACGATGACAGCCGACATAACTGAAGTTGATTTAAAAGCTGCAATTCGTAGGCTTACATTAAGCAAGTCACCAGGATCAGATGGGTGTGCAGCAGAGTGGTACTAAAAATTTAAAAAATGTGTTAATTCCTGTTTTACTCCGCACACTGAACTGGGCTCTAAAAAAGAGACAAATGCCACCCAGTTGGAAGGAAGCGATAATCTCAGCTATACCGAAAGAAGGCAAGGATAAAGTGGAATGCGGGTCATTTCGATCAATATCCGTTCTTAATGTAGATTATAGATTACTTACCTCCATCATGGCCAATCAATTAGAAGAGTTTCTACCCATACAGATACATAACGATCAGACAGGTTTTATACGATAACGCCACACACAAGACAAAATACGAAGGACACTTCACATTATGGATCACATACAATAAAATAATATCGAATCAATAGTGATAAGCGTGGACGCTGAAAAAGCATTTGATTCGGTTAATTGGAATCTTCTTTACAAAGTTTTACATAGCTTTAGTTTCCAAGAAACAGTTATTCAAACTATACAGGCACTATATGACAATCCTACTGCTAGGATTAAAATCAATGGATATTTATCAGCTAGTCTTACCCTAGAAAGGGGCACGACACAGGGCTGTGCATAGTCACCACTACTCTCCGCGTTATATCTGGAACCATTAGCTCAATACATCAGACAGAATGACGATATCGTGGGAATTGCTGTTAAAGGGACAGAGCATAAATTGGCTTGTTATGCGGATGACGTTTTGATCTATCTAGGGCAACCAACATACTCTTTACCTAAATTGATGCAATCCTTTGAACAATATGGTCAATTATCAGGATACAACATCAACATAGATTAAAACCAATTACGTTCATATTACTATAGTCCACCAAGCGAAATTGAATGTCGATACCCTTGGGCATGGCACACAGAGTCTTTCAAATATTTGGGCATCATTATGCCAACAGATTTGGCAGAATTATCAGAAAGTAATTATCAGCATTTATACAAAAAAATCAAGGAAGATGTGACAAGATGGAACCTGATTCCCTTTTTCAGTCTCAGTTCAAGGATTGAGTCTATTAAAATGAATTTACTGCCCAGACTGTTATATCTCTTACAGACCCTTCCAATAGAGATTAACCAAAATGAATTCATTGCATGGAACAAGATGCTATCAAGGTATGTTTGGCAGTGTGAAAGGACTAGAGTCCGTCTCCAAACTTTGCAATTAGCAAAGGAAAAGGGGGATGGAGCTTATCTTCTCTTACAGATTATTATTTTGCAGCACAGCTGAGAGCTGTGATATGTTGGTGCAACCCATCATATGACGCTTAGTGGAAACACATTGAGGAGCGGGTACTTCCCATCCCTATACAATCAATTTTGGCTGATAACAACCTGAAAAGGTACATAAATACTATTGATAACCAATTGGTAAAATTGACTTTTAAAATATGGAAAACTACTATAAAATAATATAATCTAGAGGGAAATATGGCAATTCTTAAATGCTGTGCATATGACTCGGATTTTACACCAAATAAACTGGATGCTAGATTCGATGACCGGACAGCTAAAGGAATCACAGCACTTTGCAACACAATGAAAGAAGGAACACTGTTCAGTTTTGAAATGCTTAAAGAGAAACACTATTAGAAAAACAAGATTTTTATCGGTATTTACAGATGCGAGAATCTGTTAATAAGACGCTTAAATCTGTAACCAAGGCAATTACATGCTTGATAGAGCTCTTTCGAAAACAATATAATTCGGATAATGATAGTAGAATCATTTCCACAAGTATACGGGGTTGTCAAATCATAAAACACATTCGACTTGATACATTAAAACAAAATGGGAGAAGGAAGGAGGGATAATTATATCTGAGGAAGAATGGACAACAAAATGGAGATATCAATGGAAGTGTACCAGTTCAAAGAAATGGAAGGAGTTTGGAAGTAAAAACTTGATAAGATATTTCATTACACCCTCTCAGAAATCCCATTATGACATCAACCTCCCTGTTTGCTGGAGAAATTGTGGAAATCAAAATGCAAATCATTATCATTGTTTTTGGGACTGCCCTGTTATCAAAGACTATTGGAGGGGGGATACACAATGCCCTACAAGACATCTTCAAATGTCAAATACCCTTGGAGAGTAAGACCATATATTTCGGATATATACCTCAAGAAAGTTTGAAAAGAGATTAATATTTAATGAATATACTGTTGGTGGCTGGAAAAAAAGATTCTTACAAGGAAATGGTTATCACAGGAGAGCCCAACTTTCAATACATGTATGGAAATTACAATGGACATTTACAAAATGGAGAAGATAACAACATCTGTTAATCATAAACTGGAACAATTTGATTCCTACTGGGACATAATGCCTCATAGGCCTGATTTTATTCTCACAAATCAATGAATCTGTTGTACAAAAAAAAAGATCACTCCCGACTGGGACATATTTCCTTACTTTTGCTTGTTTTTTTTCCTTTCCACTCTTTTCTATAAATGTATACCCCAGATAAATACTTTGTGTAGATTTGTGATATATATGATTATATGATATATATGTACAATGTCTGAAATACATCTTATGGAAATATTTGTTCTGATGAACTTCAATAAAAAAAATAAATTACAAAAAAAAGGGGCTGAGGAGAGCAAGAAGGGGGCACGAGAAGAACTTAGCATGCAGGGTAAAGGAAAACCCCAAAGCATTCTTCAATTATGTGAAGAACAAATGGTTGACACGATTGAAGATAGGACCGATCAGAGATAAAGGTGGGAAGATGTGCCTGGAGGCTGTGGAAGTAAGCAAGGTCCTCAATGAATACTTCTCTTAGGTATTCCCCAGTGAGAGGGAACTTGATGACAGTGAGGACAATATGAGTGAGGTTGATGTTCTGGAGCATGTTGATATTAAGGGAGAGGAGGTGTTGAAGTTGTTAAAATACATTAGGACGGATAAGTCCCAGGGGCTGGACGGAACATTCCCCAGGTTGCTCCTCGAGGCCAGGGAAGAGATTGCTGAGCATCTGGCTAGGATCTTTATGTCCTGGTTGCCCACGGGAATGGTACCGGAGAATTGGAGGGAGGCTAATGTTGTTCCGTTGTTGAAAAAAGTTAGTAGGGATAGTCCGGGTAATTCTAGACCAGTGACTTGGTTGCAGGAATGGTAGGAATGTCTGCTCAGAATTCCGGGGTTCCATTGTTTTCGATGTGACAGTGCAGGAGGAATGAAAGGAAGAGGTGTGGCATTACTAGTTAGGGAAAATGTCACGGTCGTGCTCAGTTGGGACAAACTGGGGAACTCGTCTACTGAGGCGTTATGTGCAGAGCTGAGGACGAAGAAAGGTATAACAACATGGAACACAACAGCACAGGAACATACCATTCAAGAAAATGTTTCTAGCCTCTAACCGGAAGGCCAAAATAAGGGAAAACCACAATAGAATAGTGGGACCAGCTTTGCAGCCGGGTCTGGCTGTCTGCTCAGGATTTGCCTCTCCAGGCGGAGTCTAAGAAATAGGCACCCAAGTTCATTGGATCTTTCAAGGTTCTTATGAAAGTAAACTCTTCGGCTTACACATTGTAGCTCCCAAGAACGACACCACCTTCCACATTTCCAAACTCATATCTGTAACTACCAGTCCCTTACCCCACCACCATCATTCCCGCTGCCACCTATGTTTGTTGATGGGGAAACCTATCTTCGTAGTAAAAAGAATTCTGATCTCACGGAGTGTTCAGCATGTTCGTCATTTACTCGTGGACTGACTGAGATCTGTTCCCGAGTAACGCCGCTGGGTTCCTGGGAGTGTCAACCTGGATCGGGCGCTCATCACAGACAAATATCACCATCTCTCCAAGTGTCCAGTTCCGTCAGGATTCGGCCGCAAGTGATGGGGTCCCGCTACGATGCGCACCCAACCACGCCAGCCTCCGAGGTTTAAACGGTCCGATTCTCCGGAAAAGGACTAACTGTCGCGGTTCCTTTATATATTCACGCTTGTTCCACTAATTGGTGGCCATGTTCTGCAGCCAGGACTTTAATATTTAAAGAGCAGCTGAACTGAGCTTCGGTGCGCAATCGGCAGCTTAACTTTAGATTCTCGTCCAGAGCCTTGTTTAGAACCCTTTCTTCGTTTCAGTCCCACATCGTCTTTCGATTCTAGTCTCGGATATTCCAGCACTTAGGTACTAACCACCCTCGCCTTGTTCTCTTGTCATAATTCCTACTTGAAATGGACTACAGGATACTTGTCAACCTCCTCAGCTCAAAACACGAGGAAGTCTGCAGATGCTGGAAATGCAAATCAACACTCAGGAAATGTTGGAGGAACTCAGCAGGCCGGGAGGCATCAAAGGAAAAGAGTAAACAGTCGATATTTCGGGCTGAGACCCTGCTTTAGAGTGACCTACTCCACATCTGCAAACATTCAGAATGAGGCTTACACCATTCTGTTAGAACACTGAAGATGTCCTCGGCAATCCTTTCAAAACACCAGAGACTCTGTCGACGATGCCTTGCAAGCAGTGAGTGCACAGAAGCTGACTCTGCCCTCATGGAAGAAACAACATCTATTTCGCTCCCGCACCACAGAGTAAGCTGGACGAAATTCGTGCTGTTGTAAAGGGACGAAATCTGTTGAGGAAGGTCTCGGGTCGAAACATCGACTATTTATTCCCATCCATAGATGCTGCCTGACCTGCTCAGATCCTCCAGATCATTGTGTGAATTGAACCAAATCTGCAGCAGGGTCAAGCAATATTGTGATCATAATCGGCTATCTGTTCCAAAAGAAGCTCCCGAACGCAGACCTCACTGGCGTCTACGTCCATCTTTGCTGGTTTCCCGTCTGGGTACCCGTGCAACCAGATCCAAGTCTGGACTTAAAAGCCCGATTTACTGGCCCTCCAATTTGGTATCAAGTCTCGAGAGGAGGCCCTAAGTTGTTACCAACCCCGTAACTGGGTGTCTTACCAGCAAAGATAGGAGTAGCCATTGAAGTCTGGTGATACTATTTTTAACAGTATTTATTAGTAAAAATACACAAAAATAATATCAATGCAAATATACAGATAATATACGTCATCAATACTAAATCTAAAAGAGCGGGTATAATAATAATCAATAAGACATATTGAGGTCTGAGGGGTGTTCCCCAGACCCTACTTTTATCCCCACTCACGGGGTCTCAGGTGTCAATCAGGTTAGGATGATGCAAGCCTTCAACCAGACCACTCTGGTTGCCCCCTGAGGGGTTTCCATGAATAGAACAGTACTCAATACACAATTCCTTCTTCAAGAGACAATAGCGGTAATCTCTCTCTTTGTCAATAGGAAACATTCCAACCTTTGTGTATCCCTGCGTTGTCTCTCTCTCATTACTGACATGCTGTGTATCTCTCTCATCTCCTGGGTATCAGACCCGAAATAATAGCGATTCTGCGATTTTCAAAAAGGGGGGGGGGGCGGCTTTGCACCCTTCTGCCCATCAGAGTGGCTCCTCATTCGTAACAGTATTCACTCGCTATGGAATGCCAGAGAAACTTGTGTCACACAACAGTCCACAATTCAACAGCCCAGAATTCAAGACCTTCGGTAGGGAATATGAGTTCAAACTCCAGACAAACTGTCCCTGAGTTTAAAACACAAATATACAACTGCAGATGCTGTGGATCAAAGAATACGTACACAACGCTCTAGGAACTCAGCAGGTCAGGTAGCATCCGTGAGAAAATAGTAGCCAACGTTTCGGGCCGTGACCCTTCATCAGGAATGGGGTGAGGGGGGAGAGAGGTCCGAAGCCCAGTAATAGAGATAGGGGAGGGGGTATGGCCTAGAGGCGCCAGGTGGAAAACCAATCAGAGGAAAGATAAAGGGGGGAGGGGTAGGGATAAGCATCAAAGAACTGTAGAGATAAAGAAGCAGAAAAAAGAAAGGGGAGAGTGGCAGAGAGGGAACTGGGATAGGGGAAGGGGTCGGGGGAGGGAATTACCGGAAATTGGAGAATTCAATGTTCATACCACCAGGCTGGAGGCTACCCAGACGGTAGATGAGGTGTTGCTCCTCCAACCTGAGTTTGGCCTCATCATGGCATAGAGGAGGCCTGTATGGACATATCTAGATGGGAATGAGAGGCAGAGTTGAGGTGGGTGGCAACCGGGATTACCTTTCTATTGTGACGGACGGAGCGTAGATGCTCGATGAAGCGGTGTCCCAATCTGCGTCGGGTCTCGCCGATGTAGAGGAGGCCGCACCGGGAGCGCCGGATGCAATAGACGACTCCAGCAGAGTCGCAGGTGAAGTGTTGCCTCACCTGGAAGGACTGTCTGGGGCCCGGAATGGTGGTAAGGGGGGAGGTGTGGGGACAGGTGTAGCATTTGCGCTTTCAGGGAAAAGTGCCAGGTGGGAGCTTTGTGGGGAGGGACGAGTGGACCAGGTAGTCGCGGAGGGAACGATCCCTGCGAAAAGCTGAGAGGGGTAGGGACGGAAAGATGTGCTTGGTGGTGGGGTCCTGTTGAAGGTGGCGGAAGTTGCGGAGGATAATGTGTTGGATCCGGAGGCTGGTGGGGTGGTAGGTGAGGACAAGGGGAACCCTGTCCCTGTTGTGGTGACGGGAGGATGGGTTAAGGGCTGAAGTGCGGGAAGTGGAGGAGAATCGGGTGAGGGCATCTTTGATGACGCCAGAGGGTAAACCACGATCCTGAAAGAAAGAGGACATTTGAGAAGTCCTGGAACGGAAAGCCTCATCCTGGGAGCAGATGCGGCGGAGACGGAGGAACTGGGAATAGGGAATGGCATTTTTGCATTGCACAGGGTGGGAAGATGTATAGTCAAGAAGAGTCATATTTTCTCTCCCTGAGTTTCATGCCCATGCATTAGGTTTCGGAGTGAATCCTGAAGGAGCCCTCAAAGGCTCTGACAGTGACTTAGTTACTGCAAGAGTTGGAGGGTTTCGTGAATACGAAAATATTTATTCATCACCACAAACAGACATTTTCTTAGGGACTCTCTCGGGACAGTCCCCCAAAAAGAAACTTTATCAAGAGTTTAAACACTTGAGGAGAATGGCAACAGTAGGTAATTCAGCACAATTTCACAAGTTACAATGACAGACTATACTTCAATATTCTGTATTTGGCAAATAATTCCATTGAAGCACACATTTACATTGGAGATCATTTAATTGATGACAACAACACGCGCAAAACGCTGGAAGAACTCAGCAGGCCAGGCGATATGAAGGAAGACGAGTACAGTCGACGTTTCGGGCGGAGACACCTCGGCAGCACTGGAAAAAGAGAAAAGTCAGAGTAAGAAGCATTTTGTGTGTGTTGCTTATAATTCCAGCATCTACAGACCTTCTCGTTTGTTTAATTCATAAGGCACCTCGGAAGGTTCAGATACCTTTGTTGGGAGAAATAAAAACTCACAAAATTAATTCACTATATTAATCACAACCAGTCACTCCGGGAATTGAACTTGTCTGATGTAATGTGCTTATAAATTATTTAAAAACCTTTATTTTTATATCTGTTGAAATCTGTCCCTGTGGAGTCGTTAAATGGTATTAAAAACCCCAGACATGTGCTGCCTCAACATTTCATTCCGACCGATCGCCTGTAGCACAGGGGGACATATCACTGGGCAGAGACAATGTCTTCAATATTGGATAGGTACAAGAGTGTGGAGAAAATACTGTACGTGTTCATTGCCATCATTGGAGTTCCTGGTGAGTGAGCCAAACAATTCATGTTTGGTATTTCTGTTACCCGCTGTGAACCTGTTTGTGATAAATTGACGAGCATTGAAATTGATGAGCATGTCACAAATATCGGTCAGAGATATCGATCCCGTTAATTCAACGTTCTGATTTTTCATATGTAATGATAAGGGGAACAAAACCTCTGTCTCTCTTCTAACTGACGGGATTGACTCGAACGTTGTTCTACATTTAATGACACCTTGTGGAGATTTCTACCGGTGCAGTGGACAGGCAGCTCCCCGGGAAGGGGGTGGGTGGTAGAGTTTTATCGGGACCCTCTCTCGAGTTATCCCAGTGCGGTGGACAGGCAGCTCTCCGGGAAGGAGTGATGGGGAAGGTTTTAATAGGACATTGTACAGAGTTGTACCAGTGATGGGGACAGACAGCTCTGCGGGAAGATGAGCCTGGGCGGCATTTATTGGGATCTTCTCCAGAGTTGTCCCAGTGCAGGGGACAGGTAGTTCTGTATGACGGGGTGAATGGCAGGGTTTTAATGGGCCCGTGCTGGGGAGGGAGTTTCTTCAGAAAGTTAATACTGGGACAGTTTAACGACACCTTGTCTGAAGCAGTCCCAGTGCTGGGGATAGGCAGCTCTGCGGAAGGTGTGACTCTGGGTGGTTTACATTGTGAAGTTCGCTGCTTCTGAGCTATTGGCCAGAGCTACACTATAGTCCTGTAGTTCACCTCTCCCTGTAAACTCTGTCACTGTCGGATCCCACTGCCTGCTGGTTGATAATTGCGTCTGATCAACTGAACCAGAATCCACCAATCTGCAGACGCGTTGCATCGAACTGAATTGCCCGGTGGAATTATTCCATTAACGGAGCCACTCAGCCTCAGGTTACTAAGTTGTTCCTGTTTTTTCTCTGTGATCCGTCGTAAAGTGGAGAACTGCTTCGTCGTGAAAAAGGCTCTCGGCCCGAAAGGAGAGTTTGTTCAATTCCACGGATGCTGTCTGACTTGCTGAGTTCCTCCAGTATTTTGTGTGTGTTGCTCCCCTCTGTATCCCTTCTCGGCCCCATCAGATGCTGAGTTTCCGGGGGCCTGGCCAGTCACGTTTAAATCAGTGAAACCGGGCCCATCAGCGAATGGATTCGGGATCAGCACCGATTGTTGTTCAAACAGATCGTTTTTATCACCGGCGATTCCCCACACATAGTCTTATCTTCACACTTTAGAAGGCAGGTCAGAGATAGTGTGACCCGTGTCTGGTGTTAGATTAGCAGCGATTCACAGACTCTATCACACCTGATCTTCAGCTGAAACACGATCCCGTGTTCATGACCAGAGAATGTTCTCAGTAATGACCGGTGTCTGACCTCTCTCGCTCTCTCTCACTGTCTCTGCAGTGAATTTAGTGGCGATTGTGATCCTGTCCCGGGGAAAGTGCGGCCTCTCTACCTGCACCACTCTCTACCTGGTGGTCATGGCAGCGGCGGATCTACTGACTATTGTCATCGAGGTCATTTTGTATCAAATCAAACGGTATTACTTCCGGTGGAGTTTTCTGAGCATCACCCCTGTGTGCAGTGTTATCGAAGTACTGACATACACAGCCACACACTGTTCTGTCTGGTTCACCGTCACTTTCACCTTTGATCGGTTTGTCTCCATTTGCTGTCAGAAGCTGAAAACAAGATATTGCACCGGGAAAACTGCGGCTGTGGTTCTAACAACAACCGGCGTTCTGTCCTTTCTGAGAAACGTTCCCCGGTACTTCACATGGAAACCCTGGGTGATCATCGACAATGTACCGTGGTTCTGTGTGATCAAGGACAATTATTTCACTGTCCCCGGCTGGGTGGGATATGAATGGCTCGATGTAGTTTTAACTCCGTTCCTCCCTTTCGCTGGGATCCTGCTGCTCAACGTTCTGACAGTCAGGCACATTTTAGTGGCCAGTCGGATCCGTAAAGGGCTGAAGGGTCAGAGCAAGGGGGAGAACCGCAGTGACCCGGAGATGGAGAGCAGGAGGAGGTCTGTGGTTTTACTCTTCACCCTCTCGAGCAGCTTCATCCTCCTATGGATGACCCAGGTTATAAATATTATATATTATCAGCTTTCAGGGAAGGGATTTGATTTCAATGATTCTGAATGGATCTTTTACTTCGTGGGGTTTCTGCTGAGGAACTTCAGCTGCTGCACCAACACATTTATCTACGCGGTGACTCAGTCGAAATTCAGGAGGCAGCTGATCAGCGCGGTGAAATATCCGGTCAGCTCGGTGCTTCAATTCGTGAATAAAGCCGCATCCTGAGCACAAGACAGTGGCGGCCGCAGTGTCTCCTGTCCGGTCTCTAGCTCCTCAAATTTACCGCCTGATCTCCCGGTTGTTATTCACGGGCGGATTATCCCATTGACCGGCAGCTCCGGGACATCAGGATGGTGTGTGTTTGGAATGGTTAATGCACCATCCAGGAGACTCAGTAGCTTATTGGCCCTGCAAGAAATCAGTCAAAAAGGTACTCCGGAATGGCACCCACTCATTGGTCTGCTGATATGTCCATCTATTCCCATTCTGGCCCACCAATTTCACAGTCTGACGTTCCCATAAGGCAACAGAAGTCTCGTCTAATGCCGACTAACCAAATCAGTATGAATCACATCAGTCTTCGCCTTCGCATCGAATGACTGGCTAATTTGAAGATATAGGGCGGGCTTTGCAGAAACGTCGATTGTCTCTGCAATTTAAAGGCGCATTTCCACTGAACGCGACTGGAGTGTGATGCAGAGAATTGGGACTAAATCCCTCACTCCTCTTTTTTTAATGAAAGCTATATTACCCCAATAAACCATATAGGTTGTATGTAATGAAACACAATGCTGCAGTGAAGTTTGTCCATCCTGTAACTTAAGAACTTTTTAAAATTAAAGATATCACTCCCCCCAAAGATCGTAATGAAGCCTGCATTTGAGACACTTCTAACTGATATGCTTCACCCTGAAATAATGTGTGTTCAACTGTTTCATAATGACAAAACCTATTCGACCCAGAATGGTTCTTTGCAACACAACATAATGAACAATTGCGCATAGTATAGCCAATTCTGTGGCATATCGATATAATTCTTTCCCTCCTTTTTCTTACTCCTTTCTCCCATAAATTGTGCAGCACAGCCCAATCTGAAAGCATAAATCGCCCAATTTATTAATCAATACCCAAGCATCTCCAAGTTTAATATCCTTTCCGATATTATCTGAATATGACCTCCAGTAAACATCTTTCACAATCGTCACCACTTTTCTCAACTTGGCACGGCCCTTTTATGCTTAAATGATACTTAATAACTTTCCAAAACACCCCATTCCTCTCCCATATATCTCCGCACTCCTTCAATCCACAATTGTACAGCCTCTCTCCTGCTAAAGCCCTTTATAATATGAACCTTGTTAACAACCAGGTTTCCTGAATATATATAACATCGTGAAAATTTGACAAATCAGAAATTAATTTCTTAAATTCTTGATGATGAGACATTGGGCTTATCGCATCACACTTCAATATTTTAATCCCATTATATACCTTCACAAGTGGACTGGAATACAGATACCACACCTATCAGAGCTTCATTTAGGGCTTCTCGCATAACACCAGTTACACAAAGATACCTTGCTGTAACTTTCACAATAATTTAAATTTCCTCATTAGGACGAGATTTTTGAGCAGTACAATTCACCACATCCTTCATAAACATCACAAACTTCATTTTATCCTGCAGTGAAGTGTCCTTAATGAGAGGAGTATGATAAAAACAGATATCCACTGACGTCACAGTTCTCTGACTGGGAACATTCACCTTCACTCTTTGCAAGGTTGACTGACGTTCATATTAACTAATCATTGTGTGAGTTTTCATTTCACCTACAGGCACCTTAGCCAGAGACAGCAGCGGAGAGTGGAGGGTCTGAGCTACAATAGACCGGTTGGAAATCTAAGCCATGCTCAGCCCCTTCTGTTCTGCTCCAGCGCCAAGGTGGATTTCAGCGAATTACTTCTGTGGGTAGTCACTGGTCTCAGCGTCCACAAAGACAGGCGTGGTTCCCTTTCGACGCCTTGGTCAGTCGTTCCCTTTCGACGTCTTGGTCAGTCGTTCCCAGATGTTTGTGGTGGCTGAGGAGTAGTGATATTGCAAGAAACAAAAAAAAAAGAAAAAATGACTACAGCTCCCAGAAGGCACGGCCAACTGCCCTGTTGGACAGTTGCTGCCGATTGAGCGCGGGACCCGACCGAAGTTGTAGTTCAAATCAGAAGCTTCTGTTATGTTTCTGTTATGAATAATATGTGTAATTTTTATATTGTTAGGCAGGAACTAGGGAGAGTAAATTTGGAGCGGATGTTCTCGGGGAAATGCTCGGCAGAAATGTGGCAAGAAGAAGAAAAAAGCTTAGCAATGTGTCGAGAAATTTGGTCCTGTTAGAATTCTAGCAGATTACAGGGATGGCAGGAAAGAGCTGAAGAATGAAAGCGCGAGGGGTAGAAGGGGCCATGAGTAGGCATTGGGGAGCAGGGTTAAGGAAAGCTGGAAGCTGGAAGAAGGCAGCATACATGTGGTTTCGGAAGCAAAGATCAGATGAGTCTAAAGAGGAATATAGGGGAGGAAGAAAGGAACAAGAAGGGGCTGAGGAGAGCAAGAAGGGGGCACGAGAAGGACTTGGCATGTAGGGTAAAGGAAAACCCAAAGCATTCTTCAATTATTTGAAGAACAAAAGGCTGATAGGAGTGAAGATAGGACCGAGAGAGATAAATGTGCCTGGAGGCTGTGGACGTAAGCGAGGTCCTCAATGAATATTTTTCTTCGGTATTCACCAATGAGAGGGAACCTGATGTCAGTGAGGACAATATGAGTAAAGTTGATGTTCTGGAGCATGTTGATATTCAGGGAGAGGAGGTTTTGAAGTTGTTAAAATACATTAGGACGGAGAAGTCCCCGGGGCCTGACGGAACATTCCCCAGGCTGCTCCACGAGGCGAGGGAAGAGATTGCTGAGCCTCTGGCTTGGATTGTTACGTCCTGGTTGTCAACGGGAATGGTACCGGAGGATTGGAGGGAGGCGAAAGTGGTCCCGTTGTTCAACAAAGTTAGTAAGGGTAGCCGGGGTAATTATAGACCTGTGAGCCTTACGTCTGTCGTGGGGAAGGTGTTGGCAAATATTCTTTGGGAATATTCTATGGGTATGAGTCTATGGGTATTTAGAGAATCATGGTCTGATCAGGGACAGTCAGCATGGCTTTGTGAAGGGTAGATCATGTCTAACAGGACTGATAGAATTGTTTGAGGAGGTAGGCTGGCATATAGATGATGGTAGTGTAGTGGATGTGATCTACATGGATTTTAGCAAGGCATTTGACAATGTACCACACGGTAGGCTTATTCAGAATGTCGGAAGGCATGGGATCCAGGGACGATTGGCCAGGTGGATTCAGAATTGGCTTGCCTGCCGAAAGCAGAGGGTCGTGCTTGAGGAACTACATTCGGATTTGAGGGTTGTGACTAGTTGTATCCCACAAGGATCGGTTTTGGAAACTCTAGTTTTCGTGATTTTTATTGACGACCTGGATGTGGGGGTGGAACGGTGGGTGGGAAAGTTTGCTGACGACGCAAAGATTGGTAGTGTTGTGGATAGTGTTTAGGACTGTCGAAGATTGCAGAGAGACATTGATAGGATGCAGAAGTGGGCTGCAAGTGGCAGATGGAGTTTAACCCAGAGAAGTGTGAGATGGTACACTTTGGAAGGACAACCTCCAAGGCAGAGTACAAAGTAAATGGCAGGATACTTGGAAGTGTGGAGGAGCAGAGGGATTTGGGGGTACATGTCCACAGATTCTTGAAAGTTGCCTCACATGTAGATAGGGTAGTTAAGGAAGTTTATGGAGTGTTAGCTTTCAGAAGTCGAAGGATCGAGTTTGAGAGTCGCCGGGTAATAATGCAGCTCAATAACACTCTGGTTAGGCTACACTTGGAGTACTGTGCCAAGGTCTGGGCGCCTCATTATAGGAATGATGTGGTGTGACCCATTTCACTCATTGATGTATTTTGTAAATCATTTTAGATGTTTGAAAAGGGAAAAAGATAATGTGTCCTGAAACACAACAATACGTCAGTACTGCTGTCACTGTCCAGAGATCTATGGAGTGACCAGATATTTTCTTTGTGACACCAATATATCAGTGGTTGATTGTTGGTGATGAAGAAGTATCTCATCCCAACAGGAGACACAAGAAGTATCGTAGGAAAGGGAGATGAGCTCATGGCACGGACCAGCAGCATGAATCATGTTATTGTAGCCATTAGTGAGAATTGGTTGCAGGAATGTTAGGAATGGCTGCTCAAAATTCAGGGGTTCCATTATTTTAGACGTGACAGTGCAGGAGGAATGAAAGGAAGAGGTGTGGCATTACTAGTTAGGGAAAAAGTCACGGTCGTGCTCAGTTAGGACAAACTGGAGAACTCGTCTACTGAGGCGTTATGTGCAGAGCTGAGGACGAAGAAAGGTATAACAGCATGAAACACTACAGCACAGGAACATACCATTCAGCCCGCTCTGTGCCGAACAAATTAATAAAAACACCAATCCCCCCGCACGCACTCCAATCACTCTCACCCAATCCTTCACCTTCAATACATGCCCTCTGCTATTAGACATTTCAACCCTGGAATGCACTAAACAGATGCACTATCCACACATCTCATAAACTTGTAAACCTCTATCAGATCTTCCCTCAGCCTCCGGCACTCCAGAGAAAACAACACAAGTTTATCCAGCCTCTCATGAGAGCGCGTACCCCGTAAACCTGGAAGCAACCTAGTAAACCTCCAGCACCTTCTCCAAAGACTCTACATCCTTCCTGTAGTTGGCCGACCAGAATTGTATGCAATACTCTGACTGTGGAACATACTCACATGCTTGACTGTTTGCTGTAAAAAGGCTCCATACTCGTCATTCCTGCTTCTCGAAAGTCACGGATATCAAGACATGGAAAATGTTGCCGTGGAACAGGGCAACCCGTGTGCTGGCCTGGTCTGAGTACGCAGCTGGGACATCACGTAAGGACATGCGAAGCATGCTGAAACTGCACAGAAATCACGCGACCCTTTCCGTCACGCAGAATTCCCACACTGTCGATGGAAAATTCCCGGCACAGACATTTTCGAGCTGAAAAGAGAGAAATATCTTCTCACACTTGATCACTCCTGGAAAGCTGATGTGTCCGAGCTGTCCTCAGCAGTTTTCAGCAGCTGGGTGAGGGTTAGGGTTAGGGCTAGGGGTAGGGTTAGTGTTAGGGTTAGGGTTAGGGTTAGGGTTAACTGTAAACTGTATTCACTCACCATGGAGTGCCAGAGACACTTGTGTCACACAAAGGTCCACAATTCAGCAGCCCAGAATTCAAAACCTTCGGTAGGGAATATGAGTTCAAACTCCAGACAAACTGTCCCTGAGTTTCATGGCCATGCATTAGGTTTCGGAGTGAATCCTGAAGGAGACCTCAAAGGTTCTGACGGTGACTAAGTTACTGCAGACTTTGGAGGGTTTGGTGAATATGAAAGTATTTATTCATCACCACAAACAGACATTTTCCTAGGGACTCTCTCGTTAGAGTCCCCCAAACAGAAACTTTATCAAGAGTTTAAACACTTGAGAAAAATGGTAACAGTAGGTAATTCAACACAATTTCACAAGCTACAATGACAGACTATACTTCAGTATTCTTTATTTGGCAAATTATTCTATTGAAGTGCACATTTACATTGGAGAACATTTAATTGATGACAAAAACACACGCAAAACGCTGGAAGAACTCAGCAGGCCAGGCGATATGAAAGAAAACGAGTACCCTCGACGTTTCGGGCCGAGACACTTCGGCAGCACTGGAAAACGAGATAATTCAGAGTACGATGACCTGCTGAGCTCCTCCAGCATTTTTCATGTGTTGCTTATATTTCCTGCATCGACAGATCTTCCTGTTTTGTGTTTTAATTCATAAGTCTGTCGGACTGTTCAGTTACCTTTGTTGGGAGAAATAAAATCTCACAAAATTAATTCACTAAATTAATCACAATCTGTCTCCTCGGCAATTGAACTTGTCTGATGTAATGTGTTTATAAATTATTTAAAAACCTTTATTTTAAAATCTGTTGAAATCTGTCCCTGTGGAGTCGGTGAATGGTATTAAAAACCCCAGGCATGAGCTGCCTCAACATTTCATTCCGAAAGATCACCTGTAGCACAGGGGGACATATTACTGGACAGAGAAAACGTCTCCAATATTGGATAGATACAAGAGTGTGCAGAAAATATTGTACGTGTTCATTGCCGTCGTTGGAGTTCCTGATGAGTGAGCAGAGCAATTCATGTTTGCTATTTCTGTTACCCGCTGTGAACCTGTTTGTGATAATTTATCGAGCATCAAAATTGATGAGCATGGCCCAAATATCGGTCAGAGATATCGATCCCGTTAAGTAAAAAATTCAGATTTTTCATATTTAATGATAAGGGGAACAAAACCTCTGTCTCACTTCTAGCTGACAGGATTGACCCGAACGTTGTTCTGCATTTAATGACATTGTGCGGAGATTTGTACCGGTGCGGTGAACAGGCAGCTCCCCGGGAAGGGATGGGTGGTAAGGTTTTAGCGAGACCCTCTCTCGAGTTGTCCCATAGCAGTAGACAGGCAGATCCCCGGGAAGGGATGGGTGGTGGGGTTTTAGAGGGACATTCTCTCGAGTTGTCCCTGCGCAGTTGACAGGCAGCTCTCTGGGAAAGTGCTGTGGGGAAGGTGTTAATGGGACATTGTCCAGAGTTGTACTAGTGATGCGGTCAGTCAGCTCTCCGGGAAGGTGAGCCTGGGCGGGTTTTAGTGGGATCTTCTCCAGAGTTGTCCCAGTGCAGGGGACAGACAGTTCTGTGTGAAGGGGTGACTGGGAGGGTTTGAATTCGATCGTATCTAGAGTTGTTCCAGTGCTGGGGAGAGGAGGTTATTAGGAAAGGTAATACTGGGACAGTTTAACGACACCTTGTCTGAAGCAGTCCCAGTGCTGGGGATAGGCAGCTCTGCGGAAGGTGTGACTCTTCACATTGTGAAGTTCGCAGTTTCTGAGCTATTGGCCAGAGCGACACTATAGTCCTGTAGTTCACTTCTCCCTGTAAACTCTGTCACAGTCGGATCCCACTTCCTGTTGATTGATAATTGCGGCTGATCACATAAACCAGAATCCGCCAATCTGCAGACGTGTTGTATCGAACTGAATTGCGCGGTGGAATTATTCCATTAACGGAGCCACTCAGCCTCAGGTTACTAAGTTGTTCCTGTTTTTTTCTCTGTGACCCGTCGTAAATTGGGGCACTGCTTCGTCGTGAAGAAGGCTCTCGGCGAGAAAGGAGAGTTTGTTCAATTCCATGAGTGCTGTCTGACCTGCTGAGTTCCTCCGGTATTTTGTGTGTGTTGCTCTCCTCTGTATCCCTTCTCGGCCCCATCAGATGGTGAGTTTCCGGGGGCCTGGCCAGTGACGGTTAAATCAGTGAAACCGGCCCCGTCAGCGAATCGATTCAGGATCAGAACCGATCGTTGTTCAAACAGCTCGTTTTTATCACCGACGATTCCCTGCACATCTTCTTACCTCCACACTGGAGAAGGCAGGTCAGAGACAGTGTGACCTGTGTCTGGTGTTAGATTACCAGCCGTTCACAGACTCTATCACTCCTGATCATCAGCTGAAACACAATCCCATATTGATGCCCAGAGAATGTGCTCAGTAATGCCCGGTGTCTGACCTCTCCCTCTCACTCTCTCGCTCACTCTCACTGTCTCTGCAGTGAATTTAGTGGCGATAGTGCTTCTGTCCCGGGGAAAGTGCGGCCTCTCGACCTGCACCACTCGCTACCTGGTGGCCATGGCATCGGCGGATCTACGGACTATTGTCATCGAGGTCATTTTGTATCAAATCAAACGGTATTACTTCCGGTGGAGTTTCCTGAGCATCACCCCTGTGTGCAGTGTTATCGAAGTACTGACATACTCAGCCACACACTGTTCTGTCTGGTTCACCGTCACTTTCACCTTTGATCGGGTTGTCTCCATTTGCGGTTCGAAGCTGAAAACAAAATATTGCACCGAGAAAACTGCGGCTGTGGTTCTAACAGCAACCGGCGTTCTGTCCTTTCTGAGAAACGTTCCCCGGTACTTCACATGGAAACCCTGGGTGATCATCGACAATGTAACGTGGTTATGTATTATCAAGGACAATTATTTCATTGATCCAGGCTGGGTGGGATATGAATGGCTCGATGTAGTTTAAACTCCGTTCCTCCCTTTCGCTGGGATCCTGCTGCTCAACGCTCTGACAGTCAGGCACATTTTCGTGGCCAGTCGGGTCCGTAAGGGGCTGAAGGGTCAGTGCCAGGGGGAGAACCGCAGTGACCCGGAGATGGAGAGCAGGAGGAGATCTGTAGTTTTACTCTTCACTCTCTCCGGCAGTTTCATCCTCCTCTGGATGACCCACGTTGTAAATATCATATATTATTAGGTCTCAGGAAAGGGATCTGATTTCAATGATTCTGAAATGATCTTTCACTACGTGGGGTTTCTGCTGAGGAACTTCAGCTGCTGCACCAACACATTTATCTACGTGGTGACTCAGTCGAAATTCAGGGAGCAGGTGATCAGCGCGGTGAAATATCCGGTCAGCTCGGTGCTTCAATTCGAGAATAAAGCCGCAACCTGAGCACAAGACACAGGCGGCCGCAGTGTCTCCTGTCCGGTCTCCAGTTCTTCAAATTTACCGCCTGATCTCCCAGGTGTTATTTATGGGCGGATTATCCCATTGACCGGCAGCTCCGGGCCATTTTGATGTGTGTGTTTAGGAGGAATAACGCAACGTCCAGGAGATTCAGTACCTCATTGGCCCTTTCAGACATCAGTCAAAAAGGGACTCCGACTTGGCACTCACCCATTGGTCTGCTGATATGTCCATCTATTTCCATTCCGGCCCACGAATTGCACAGTCGGACGTTCCCACAAAACAGCAGGGGTCTCGTCTGATGCCGATTAACTAATCCAGTATCAATCACACCAGTCTTTGCCTTCCCATTGAATGACTGGCTAATTTGAAGAAATAGTGCGGGCTTCGGATAAACGGCGGTTGTCTCTCCAATTTAAAGGCGCATTACCACGACTAACCCGACTGGAGTGTGGTGCAGAGAATTGGGAAGAAAACCCTCACTCTTCCTTTTTTTCTAATGAAAGCTAAATTACCCCAACAAACCCTATAGATTGTACGTAATGAAATACAGTGCGTGAGTTGAAATCCATTGTTAATTTTTAACAACACTTTTAACTAAACAGTCAACCGGACCATTTCCCTCGGCTGTTCTGTGTGCAGGGACCCACAACAAGGGGACATATAAACCAGTACTTTGAATATGAAATAATGTTCGATCAGTTCCCAATAGTCAATCTGACCGACTGCTAGAATTATCTTCTTAAGACAAATCAAAACCGAAGAGGCATCGGAGCAAATTACAATTTTACATGGACAAAATTCCTCCAACTACTGTAAGCCTAAAAAGATAACGGCAAATTCTGCTGTATATACTGACAAATTGTTGGCGTGTCCTTTCTTTATCGTTACCTGTAATTCAGCCACAAAAACTACCACACCAACTTACCCACTTAAATTCTTTTTGGTTAGTCTGAATTAATGGTTGACATATCATAACTTTCCTTCATACTCTGATGAATCAACAGACTCCCAGGCGTAACAGATTCCTTGGAATTTTTTAAACTGTGTGACCGAAAATTGAATAGTCATAGGGAGAACAAGGTGGGGTTTCAGAGAATGTGACCATGGGGAACCTTACGTAATCCAACAATCACATCTTCCCAGCGTGATAAGATCCCAGCACCTAAAAGTAAAAAAAAACACTCTTCCAGTGATGTTTCCAATAGTCCTCCAAACCAACTTTAACAGTGTGATCATTTCTTTGCCACTCAGATTTACACAGCGTGTTAACATGACCTACAATCTCCATAAATGTAATTGTAGTTATCCCATTTCAACCAGTAAAGACAAAAGAAGGGGCGACATTACTGCAGCACAACACAATCTGAAAGCCTGTGGTTGCATCACACCCATATAGTTGAATATGAATCTGATCAATAAGCCACTCAACCGTAATCCAGAACAGTTCCAATTAAGCAGATGAAAATGGTCAAGAAGGATAATCATGTAGCACGCCAGAACACCCACAGATACCTGAGAATATTTAATACTTCTTTATGTTTATCAATTATTTTACAGATATGGTGCTTCCCTGTCAGTATGTTAACGATCCACTTGCCTGAAAATCTTACCACTGATATGACTTCAAGAGTTTGACCATATAATTTCAAATCCACTGCAGGTCTATTTCTACCATTTGTAAAACACATAACACGGACATCAGTCTCTGAAAGCTTAAATCCTCATCTGTTTCCCTGTGGCTCACACTTATTAATTGCTAGTTGAATCCAATATGCAGTATGATTGAAATTCCTACCTCTAATCCATGAAGCTGCACCATTTGAATATAGTGATGAACCCACCCGAGTGGCTATCTCAGAGAAAATATCATTAATCATAATATTAAAAAATAAAAGGTTACAAATGCTGCCTTAAGGTTTCTCAGTCTCGATCTCATAGAAACCCGAATGCAACTGCCCCACCCGAACCAGCACACTGTCCAAATATAAAACTCAGAAAAAATAGGCAATCTTTCCCTCAGTCTTCATTTTCATAATTTAATCAAAAGTCCATCCTTTCATAAACATCGTATGCCTTTTCAATATCAGAAAATATCGCTGTTACGTCATTATTGAATTGTACTTTCTTAATATTAACTTAAAAACATAAACTGAATCCAATCTCATATTACCATTCTGAAATCCACTTTGATAAAGCGATATATCACTTCTTTTATTCAAAATATATTTCAAACGCTCGAGTAACATATGTTCCACAAGTTTACAAAACTCAGATGTTAAAGACAAGGCCTACAACTAGACGTAACAGGCGTAGAACCTCTGGAATGCCATTTTTCATGAGTATAGAAGATAACCTCATCTATAAATGCGATTCTAAAATGTTATTATCTCAAGAGACTTGCCACTCAGTTGGCGAATTATACAGAAACATATATTATCCTTTCCTGGAGACATTTGACCTGAATTAATAACAATCAAACACAAACAGGGAAAAGCCTGCAAATGCTGGAATTCAAGTAAAATACACAAAATGGTGCAGGAACTCATCAGGTCAATTTTTATTTTACCCACAGTCCTGTTGAAGTGTCTCGGCCCAAACTTCGACTGTACTCTTTTCCAAAGTTACTCCCTGGCTTGCTGACTTCCTCCTGCATTGTCTATGTGTTGCCCGAATTAATAATATCCTTCTTAATTTTGCAGACGGAAAACTACATCAGTGATGACTTTCAATACGCCAAGCCATTCACAGAGAACCTCATCCCTACATTGTTTAACCTCTTTATCTTTATTGTACATCACTGCGAATGACCCGGCCAGTAACACAACCTTCCCTGTTTCAGTAAAAATCAGTTCTTAATGAGAGGACTGTGATAACAACAGATATCCACTCAGGTCGCAGTCCTCTGACGTGGAACATTCATCTTCACTCTTTTCAAGGTTGACTGACGTTCATATTCACTAAACATTGTGTGATGTTTCTATTCACCGAACATATATACCATATAGATGAGGGTACTGCAGTGGATGTGATCTACATGGATTTTAGTAATGCATTTGACAAGGTACCACACGGTAGGCTTATTCAGAAAGTCAGAAGACATGGGATCCAGGGAAGATTGACCAGGTGGATTCAGAATTGGCTTGCCTGCAGAAGGCAGAGGGACGTGGTGGAGTGACTACATTCGCATTGGAGGGTTGTGTCTCGTGGTGTCCCACAATGATCGGTTCTGGAACCTGTACTTATCATGATTTTTCTTCACCACCTGGATATGTGGGTAGAAGGGTTTGTTGGCAAGTTTGCAGAAGACACAAGAATTGGTAGTGTTGTGGATAGTGTTGAGGATTGTCGAAGATTGCAGAGAGACATTGATAGGATGCAGAAGTCGGCTGAAAAGTGGCCGATGTAGTTCAACCCGGAGAAGTGTGAGGTGGTGCACTTTGGAAGGACAAACTCCAAGGCAGAGTGGAAAGTAGATGGCAGGATACTTGGAAGTGTGGAGGAGCAGAGGGATCTGCGGGTACATGTCAACAGATCCCTGAAAGTCGCCTCACAGGTAGATAGTGCAGTTAAGAAAGCTTATGCAGTGTTAGCTTTCATAAGTCGAGCGATAACGTTTGAGTGTCGCGGGGTAATAATGCAGCTCTATAAAACTCTGTTTAGTCCACACTTTGAGCATTGTGTCCAGTTCAGGTCGCCTCACTATAGGAATGATGTGGAAGCATTGGAAAGGGTATAGAGGAGATTTACCAGGTTGCTGCCTGGTTTAGAGAGTATGGATTATGATCAGAGATTAAGGGAGCTAGGGCTTTACTCTTTGGAGAGAAGGAGGATGAGAGGAGACATGATAAAGGTGTACAAGATATTAAGAACAATAGACAGAGTGGACAGCCAGCACCTCTTCCCCAGGGCACCACTGCTCAATACAAGAAAACATGGCTTTAAGGTAAGGGGAGGGTAGTTCAAGGGGGATATTGGAGGAAGGTTTTTTACTTAGTGGTTGGTGCGTGGAATGCACTGCCTGAATCAGTGGTGGAGGCAGATACACTACTGAAGTTTAAGAGACTACTAGACAGGTATATGGAGGAATTTAAGGTGGAGGGTTATATCGGGGGCAGCGTTTAAGGGTCGGCACAACGTTGTGGGCCGAATGGCTTGTACTGTGCTGTATTGTCCTTTGTTCGTTGTATAAGGCATTGGAGTATTGTGTGCAGTTTTGGTCACTGAATTACAGGAAAGATATTAATAAGGTTGAAAGAGTGTAGAGAAGGTTTACAAGGATGTTGCTGGGACTTGAGAAACTGAGTTACAGAGGAAGGTTGAATAGGTTAAGACTTTATTCCCTGGAGCATAGAAGAATTAGAGTAGATTTGATAGAGGTATATAAAATTATGATGGGTATAGATAGAGTCGTATAGACAGGCTTCATGGTAAGACTCTTGGCAGTGTGGAGGATCAGAGGGATCTTGGGGTCCGAGTCCATAGGACACTCGAAGGTGCTATGCAGGTCGACTCTGTGGTTAAGAAGGTATATGGTGCACTGGTCTTCATCAATCATGGATTGAGTTTAAGAGCCAAGAGGTAATGTTGCAGCTATGTAGGACTCTGGTCAGACCCCATTAGGAGTACTGTGCTCAAGTTCTGGTCTCGTCATTATAGGGAGGATGTGGAAACCATAGAAAGGGTGCTGAGGAGAGCATGCCTTATGAGAATAGGTTGAGTGAACTCGTCCTTTTCTCCTTGAAGTGATGGAGGATGAATGGTGACTTGATAGAGGTGTACAAGATAATGAGAGGAATTGATCGTCTGGATAGTCAGAGGCTTTTCCCTAAGTCTGAAATGGCTAGCACCAGCTGGCATAGTTTTAAGGTGATTGGAAGTAGGTACAGAGGAGATGCCAGTGGTAAGCTTTTTTTTTGCGCAGAGAGTGGTGAGTTCATCGAATGGGCTGCCGGCGGCAGTGGTGAAGGAGGACACGATGGGGTCTTTTAAGAGGCTTCTGAACGGCTACATGGAGCTTAGACAATTAGAGGGCTATGGTACAGCCTAGGTAGCTCTACGTTAAGGACATGCTCGGCGCAGCGTTGTGGGCTGAAGGGGCTGTAGTGTGCTGGAGTTTTTCTATGTTTCTATATTTCTATGTGTGTGCTACTATCTCTCTGTGCTTTTCTGTGTCCATGCCTGTGTGTGTATCTGTGTTTTCTTTGTTCAAGTTTGATTTTCTTTAATATTTATTATCAACGTATGTAGTTATCACCATATATTAACTGGAGAGTCACCATTAGCAGAAAACATTAGCAGTGGTGACAATGCCAATGAAAGACGAAGGGACAGAAAACAACAGCCGTTCTGTGTCATAAACACAAAGATCCATAAACCTGACTGTCCGGGCAGGCCTATTCTCTGCTTCAGTCCGATCGAAATCAAATCCCTATAACTCGACTTCATTTTATCTCCCTTGATTCAGTCCCTTCCCAACTTCCTCAGCCATCGTCACATGCCCTGGACCTCTTCACCAACTTTGAAATCCCTGGCCCTGATCCCCTCATTTTCACCATGGATGCCCAACACCTATGCACGTCTGTTCCCCATCAAGAGGGTGTTAAAGAATTCGGCTACCGTTCAGACAACGGACCCAACTAATTCTCCTTTGTCTACACTTTCTTTGGAGCACAATAACAACAAAACCCTTTTACCCATTTAGTCCTTTACCGAATTGTTATTCTTCTGAGTTCCATAACCGCACCTGGACCGCAGTCCCCAATTCCCCTCATCCATGCATAACCAAAGCTTCTTCTCAATGCAATCAATCCCACATCCAGCACTTCCACTCGCAGCTCGGCCCACACTCCACTCACCCTACCCTCTGTGAATAGATTACACCTCAGGTTCCCCTTAAATATCTCGGCTTCAATCTGAACCTCTACTTCCACTCACCAAACCACAGTGGAAAAATAAAACCTGCCTGTATTTACCCTGTCTATTGCATTCATGATTTGGTATACGTCAATGAAATCTTCGTCATTTTCATGAACTCTAGGAAATAAATTTCTATCTATTCCCTGCAAACCATGTCCTAGAATCAGCTTTGTTTGCATGTGTAAAACAATTATAGTGCATGTATACATAATAGACTAAAAATTGTGTAAAAGCAGACACGTCTAATCAAATTTATGAATTCATTCTGAATGCGAACTGATTGAACCTCCTTAACCAACCTCCCAAGAGGGGCCTTCTCAATGCCTTTGATTAATTATCTGATGAACACATCCACTGCCTTTCTTCCATCCGATTTCCAGGTAAAATCCTCGGAAACTTCTTAAATTTAATTTGATACGATGTATGATGCGCATTGGCATGTTGACTATTGCTAATCGGTCCCTGGCTATCTCTATACTTATGTATGCTGTCCCTTAGAATACCCTCCAGTAACTTTACCAGCAGATATCGGTTCAGAGTTCCACTCTGGTCTAACAATCCTGCATTGTTAAACAGAACTGGCACGGAAACAGCAATGAAGAGTAATTCTACGACTGTCTGCCACTGTATTCCCGAGTCTCCATCCGGGGCTTGTATGGCCGACTCGTGAAAAACGAGAGGAAGCTACTGACACAATGAAGGAAGCCGTGGACCAAAAGTGGTTTCTGCGAAGGACAGTCAGAGGTGGAGGACCTTTATTACTGCAGTAAATGCCAGCGGCGTAAGTAACATATTTGCCTCAATACAGCAAACACCTCTTCAGTAATCTTCATCTGGCCCATAGTCTCACTGTGGCATTGCCTCTCTTCTACAGATTCTGCTTCATAAGTTCATAAATTCATGACCATGAGACATCGGGCTTATCACTTCAATATTTTAATCCTATTGGAAAGTGTGCCCACATCACCCTTTGATGTGGTGTGACCCATTTCACCCATTGTTATATTTTGGAAATCTTTTTAGAGGTTAGAAAAGGCAAAAAGAAAAAGTGTACGGAATCTGAAACACAACAATATGTTAACACTGCCGTCACTGCCCAGAGATCGATGGAGTGACCAGATATTTTCTTTGTGACACCAATATATCAATTGTTGATCGTTGGTAATGAAGAAGTATCTCATCCCAACAGGAGACACATGAAGTATCGTAGGAAAGGGAGATGAGCTCATGGCACGGACCAGCAGCATGAATCATGTTATTGTAGCCATTAGTGAGCCTTGGTTGCAGGAATGGTAGGAATGGCTGCTCAAAATTCCGGGTTCCATTGCTTTAGACGTGACAGTGCAGGAGGAATTAAAGGAAGAGGTGTGGCATTACTAGTTAGGGCTGAGGACGAAGAAAGGTATAACAACATGGAACACTACAGCACAGGAACATACCATCCAGCCCGCTCTGTGCCGAACAAATTAAAAAAAAACACCAATCCCCCCGCACCCTCTCCAATCCCTCGCACCCCTCCCCTCACCTTCAAAGCATGCCCTCTGCTATTAGACATTTGAACCCTGGGAAACAGAAGCGCTATCTACACCTCTCATAAACTTGTAAACCTCTATCAGATCTTCCCTCAGCCTCCGGCTCTCCAGAGAAAACAAAACAAGTTTATCTAGCCTTACGTGATAGCACGTACCCTGTAAACCAGGGAGCAACCATGTAAACCTCCATCACCGTCTCCAAGGACTCTACATCCTTCCTGTAGTTGGGCGAACAGATTTGTCTGCAATACTCTGACTGCGTAATTAACTAAATATTCATAATGTTGCAACATGACTATTTGCTTGTTGAACTCAATGCCACAATTAATAAAAACAAACATTCTGTAATGTTTGAGACAGAGGTGGCCGCATTGTCTCCCGTCCGGTCTCCATCTCCTCACATTTACCGCTCTCAGGTGTTATTCACGGGCGAATTATCCCATCGACCGGCAGCTCCGCGACATTAGGATAGTCTGTGTTTGGGAGGGATAAAGCACCGTCCAGGAGACTCAGTATCTCATTGGCCCTGCCAGACATCAGTCAAAAAGGGACTCCGGAATGGCACCCACCCATTGGTCTGCTGATATGTCCATCTATTTCCTTTCCGGCCCACCAATTTCACAGTCCGACGTTCCACAAAACAACAGTGGTCTCGTCTGATGCTGATTAACTAATCCTGTATGAATCACATCAGTCTTCGCCTTCCCACTGAATGAATGGCTAATTTGAAGAAATAGTGCGGGCTTTGGATAAATGGCGGTTGCCTCTCCAATTTAAAGGCGCATTTCCATTACTAACCCGACCGGACTGTGGTGCAGCGAATTGGGAATAAAACCCTCACTCTTTTTTTTTTCTAATGAAAGCTAAATTACCCCAACAAACCCTATAGATTGTATGTAATGAAACACAGTGCTCTGAGTTAAATTCGTCCACCCCGTAACTTAAGAACGTTTTAAAATTAAAGATACCAATCCCCCAACGATCGTAATGAAGCCTGCATTTGAGTCACATCTACCAAATATGCTTCACACTGAAATAATTTGTATTCAACTGTTTCATAATAACAAACCCTTTACGACCCAGAATATGTTTTGCAACACAACATAATGAACAATTGAGTATAGTATAACCATATACTGAGCCGTATCGATATAATTCTTTCCCTCCTTTTTCTTACTCCTTTCTCCCATAAAATTAAACTTATTAGGTATTCTCTGTCTCCCCTTGTGCTGTTATCCCGCCAGTCTTGCCAGAAGAGCCGATTTGTTAACGCTACAAACCTCTCAGCTTCTGATTGGTTAAGTGGGACGCCTTCATCCATTGTTGAATTTTAACAGCACTTTTAACTAAACAGTCAACCAGACCATTCGCCTCAGCTGTTCTGTGTGCAGGGACCCACAACAAGGGGACATAAAAACCAATACTTTGAATATGAAATAATGTTAGATCAGTTCCCAATAGTAAATATGACAGACTGCTAGAATTATCTTCTGAAGCCACATCAAAACCGAAGAGGCATCGGAGCTAATTACAATTTTACATGGACAAAATTACTCCACCCACTGTAAGCCTAAAAAGATAACAACAAATTTTGCTGAATTTACTGACAATTGGTTGGCGAGTCCTTTCTTTACCGTTACCCGTAATTCAGGCACAAAACAGTCACACCATCATTCCAACTTAAATTCTTTTTGGTTAGTCTGAATTAATAGTTGACATATCATAATAACTTTCCTTCATACTCTGATGAATCAACAGACTCACAGGCGTAACAGATTCCTTGGAATTTTATAAACTGTGTGACTGAACATTGAATAGTCATAGGGAGAACAAGGTGGGGTTTCAGAGAATGTGACCATGGGGAACCTTACGTAATCCAACAATCCCATCTTCCCAGCGTGATAAGATCCCAGCACCTAAAAGTAAAAAAAAACACTCTTCCAGTGATGTTTCCAATAGTCCTCCAAACCAACTTTAACAGAGTGATCATTTCTTTGCCACTCAGATTTACACAGCGTGTTAACATGACCTACAATCTCCATAAATGTAATTGTAGTTATCCCATTTCAACCAGTAAAGACAAAAGAAGGGGCGACATTACTGCAGCACAACACAATCTGAAAGCCTGTGGTTGCATCACACCCATATAGTTGAATATGAATCTGATCAATAAGCCACTCAACCGTAATCCAGAACAGTTCCAATTAAGCAGATGAAAATGGTCAAGAAGTATAATCATGTAGCACGCCAGAACACCCACAGATACCTGAGAATATTTAATACTCCTTTATGTTTATCAATTATTTTACAGATATGGTGCTTCCCTGTCAGTATGTTAACGATCCACTTGCCTGAAAATCTTACCACTGATATGACTTCAAGAGTTTGACCAGATAATTTCAAATCCACTGCAGGTCTATTTCTACCATTTGTAAAACACATAACACGGACATCAGTCTCTGAAAGCTTAAATCCTCATCTGTTTCCCTGTGGCTCACACTTATTAATTGCTAGTTGAATCCAATATGCAGTATGATTGAAATTCCTACCTCTAATCCATAAAGCTGCACCATTTGAATATAGTGATGAACCCACCCGAGTGGCTATCTCAGAGAAAATATCATTAATCATAATATTAAAAAATAAAAGGTTACAAATGCTGCCTTAAGGTTTCTCAGTCTCGATCTCATAGAAACCCGAATGCAACTGCCCCACCCGAACCAGCACACTGTCCAAATATAAAACTCAGAAAAAATAGGCAATCTTTCCCTCAGTCTTCATTTTCATAATTTAATCAAAAGTCCATCCTTTCATAAACATCGTATGCCTTTTCAATATCAGAAAATATCGCTGTTACGTCATTATTGAATTGTACTTTCTTAATATTAACTTATAAACATAAACTGAATCCAATCTCATATTACCATTCTGAAATCCACTTTGATAAAGCGATATATCACTTCTTTTATTCAAAATATATTTCAAACGCTCGAGTAACATATGTTCCACAAGTTTACAAAACTCAGATGTTAAAGATAAGGCCTACAACTAGACGTAACAGGCGTAGAACCTCTGGAATGCCATTTTTCATGAGTATATAAGATAACCTCATCTATAAATGCGATTCTAAAATGTTATTATCTCAAGAGACTTGCCACTCAGATGGCGAATTATACAGAAACATATATTATCCTTTCCTGGAGACATTTGATCTGAATTAATAACAATCAACCACAAACAGGGAAAAACCTGCAAATGCTGGAATTCAAGTAAAATACACAAAATGGTGCAGGAACTCATCAGGTCAATTTTTATTTTACCCACAGTCCTGTTGAAGTGTCTCGGCCCAAACTTCGACTGTACTCTTTTCCAAAGTTACTCCCTGGCTTGCTGATTTCCTCCTGCATTGTCTATGTGTTGCCCGAATTAATAATATCCTTCTTAATTTTGCAGTCGGAAAACTACATCAGTGATGACTTTCAATACGCCAAGCCATTCACAGAGAACCTCATCCCTACATTGTTTAACCTCTTTATCTTTATTGTACATCACTGCGAATGACCCGGCCAGTAACACAACCTTCCCTGTTTCAGTAAAAATCAGTTTACAATTATCAATCACAGAGGAACATTATGATCCCTACGAATCCCCCAACTTATTAATCAATCCCCAAACATCTCCAAGTTTAATATCCTTCCGATATTATCTGAATATGACCTCCAGTAAACATTTTTCACAACCTTCACCACTTTTCTCAACTTGGCACGGCCCTTTTATGCTTATCTGATACTTCATAACTTTCCAAAACACCCCTTCCTCTCCCTAAATAACTCCGCACTCCTTCAATCCACAATTGTACAGTCTTTCTCCTACTATACCCCTTTATAATGTGAATCGTGTTAACAGCCAGCTTTCCTGAATATATATAACATTGTGAAAATTTGACAAATCAGAAATTAAGTGCTTAAAGTCTTGACCGTGAGACATCGGGCTTATGGCATACCACTTCAATATTTTAATGCCATTATATACCTTCACAAGTGGACTGGAATACAGATAGCATACCCATCAGAGCTTCATTTAGGGCTTCTCACATAACACCAGTTACACAAAGATACCTTGCTGTAACTTTCACAATAATTTAAATGTCCTCATTGTGACGAGATGTCTGAGCAGTACCGTTCACCACATCCGTCATAAACATCACAAACTTCATTTTATCCTGCAGTGAAGTGTCCTTAATGAGAGGACTGTGATAACAACAGATATCCACTGACGTCGCAGTCCTCTGACGTGGAACATTCATCTTCACTCTTTTCAAGGTTGACTGACCTTCATATTCACTAAACATTGTGTGAGTTTTCAATTTACCGTACATATATACCATATACATGAGGGTACCGCAGTGGATGTGATCTACATGGATTTTAGTAATGCATTTGACAAGGTACCACACGGTAGGCTTATTCAGAAAGTCAGAAGTCATGGGATCCAGGGAAGATTGACCAGGTGGATTCAGAATTGGCTTGCCTGCAGAAGGCAGAGGGACGTGGTGGAGTGACTACATTCGGATTGGAGGTTTGTGTCTCGTGGTGTCCCACAATGATCGGTTCTGGAACCTGTACTTATCATGATTTTTCTTCACCACCTGGATATGTGGGTAGAAGGGTTTGTTGGCAAGTTTGCAGACGACACAAAAATTGGTAGTGTTGTGGATAGTGTTGAGGATTGTCGAAGATTGCAGAGAGACATTGATAGGATGCAAAAGTCGGCTGAAAAGTGGCCGATGTAGTTCAACCCGGAGAAGTGTGAGGTGGTGCACTTTGGAAGGACAAACTCCAAGGCAGAGTAGAAACTAGATGGCAGGATACTTGGAAGTGTGGATGAGCAGGGGGATCCGGGGGTACATGTCGACAGATCCCTGAAAGTCGCCTCACAGGTAGATAGTGCAGTTAAGAAAGCTTATGCAGTGTTAGCTTTCATAAGTCGAGCGATAACGTTTGAGTGTCGCGGGGTAATAATGGAGCTCTATGAAACTCTGTTTAGTCCACACTTTGAGCATTGTGTCCAGTTCAGGTCGCCTCACTATAGGAATGATGTGGAAGCATTGGAAAAGGTACAGAGGAGATTTACCAGGATGCTGCCTGGTTTAGAGAGTATGGATTATGATCAGAGATTAAGGGAGCTAGGACTTTACTCTTTGGAGAGAAGGAGGATGAGAGGAGACATGATAAAAGTGTACAAGATATTAAGAACAATAGACAGAGTGGACAGACAGCGCTTCTTCCCCAGGGCACCACTGCTCAATACAAGAAAACATGGCTTTAAGGTAAGGGGAGGGTAGTTCAAGGGGGATATCAGAGGAAGGTTTTTTACTTAGTGGTTGGTGCGTGGAATGCGCTGCCTGAATCAGTGGTGGAGGCAGATACACTACTGAAGTTTAAGAGACTACTAGACAGGTATATGGAGGAATTTAAGGTGGAGGGTTATATCGGGGGCAGCGTTTAAGGGTCGGCACAATGTTGTGGGCCGAATGGCTTGTACTGTGCTGTATTGTCCTTTGTTCGTTGTATAAGGCATTGGAGTATTGCGTGCAGTTTTGGTCACTGAATTACAGGAAAGATATTAATAAGGTTGAAAGAGTGTAGAGAAGGTTTACAAGGATGTTGCTGGGACTTGAGAAACTGAGTTACAGAGGAAGGTTGAATAGGTTAAGACTTTATTCCCTGGAGCATAGAAGAATTAGAGTAGATTTGATAGAGGTATATAAAATTATGATGAGTATAGATAGAGTGAATGTAAGCAGGCTTCATGGTAAGACTCTTGGCAGTGTGGAGGATCAGAGGGATCTTGGGGTCCGAGTCCATAGGACACTCGAAGGTGCTATGCAGGTCGACTCTGTGGTTAAGAAGGCATATGGTGCACTGGTCTTCATCAATCATGGATTGAGTTTATAAGCCAAGAGGTAATGTTGCAGCTATGTAGGACTCTGGTCAGACCCCATTAGGAGTACTCTGCTCAAGTTCTGGTCTCGTCATTATAGGGAGGATGTGGAAACCATAGAAATGGTGCTGAGGAGAGCATGCCTTATGAGAATAGGTTGAGTGAACTCGTCCTTTTCTCCTTGAAGTGATGGAGGATGAATGGTGACTTGATAGAGGTGTACAAGATAATGAGAGGAATTGATCGTCTGGATGGTCAGAGGCTTTTCCTTAGGTCTGAAATGGCTAGCACCAGATGGCCTAGTTTTAAGGTGATTGGACGTAGGTACAAAGGAGATGCCAGGGGTAAGCTTTTTTTTTTAGCAGAGAGTGGAGAGTTCATCGAATGGGCTGCCGGCGGCAGTGGTGAAGGAGGACACGATGGGGTCTTTTAAGAGGCTCCTGAACGGCTACATGGAGCTTAGACAATTAGAGGGCTATGGTACAGCCTAGGTAGCTCTACGTTAAGGACATGCTCGGCGCAGCGTTGTGGGCTGAAGGGGCTGTAGTGTGCTGGAGTTTTTCTATGTTTCTATATTTCTATGTGTGTGCTACTATCTCTCTGTGCTTTTCTGTGTCCATGCCTGTGTGTGTATCTGTGTTTTCTTTGTTCAAGTTTGATTTTCTTTAATATTTATTATCAACGTATGTAGTTATCACCATATATTAACTGGAGAGTCACCATTAGCAGAAAACATTAGCAGTGGTGACAATGCCAATGAAAGACGAAGGGACAGAAAACAACAGCCGTTCTGTGTCATAAACACAAAGATCCATAAACCCGACTGTCCGGGCAGGCCTATTCTCTGCTTCAGTCCGATCAAAATCAAATCCCTATAACTCGACTTCATTTTATCTCCCTTGATTCAGTCCCTTCCCAACTTCCTCAGCCAACTTCACATGCCCTGGACCTCTTCACCAACTTTGAAATCCCTGGCCCTGATCCCTTCATTTTCACCATGGATGCCCAACACCTATGCACGTCTGTTCCCCATCAAGAAGGTGTTAAAGAATTCGGCTACCGTTCAGACAACGGACCCAACTAATTCTCCTTTGTCTACACTTTCTTTGGAGCACAATAACAACAAAACCCTTTTACCCATTTCGTCCTTTACCGAATTGTTATTCTTCTGAGTCCCATAACCGCACCTGGACCGCAGTCCCCAATTCCCCTCATCCATGCAAAACCAAAGCTTCTTCTCAATGCAATCAATCCCACATCCAGCACTTCCACTCGCAGCTCGGCCCACACTCCACTCACCCTACCCTCTGTGAATACATTACACCTCAGGTTCCCCTTAAATATCTCTGCTTCAATCTGAACCTCTACTTCCACTCACCAAACCACAGTGGAAAAATAAAACCTGCCTGTATTTACCCTGTCTATTGCATTCATGATTTGGTATACGTCAATGAAATCTTCGTCATTTTCATGAACTCTAGGAAATAAATTTCTATCTATTCCCTGCAAACCATGTCCTAGAATCAGCTTTGTTTGCATGTGTAAAACAATTATAGTGCATGTATACTTAATAGTCTAAACATTGTGTAAAAGCAGACACGTCTAATCAAATTTATGAATTCATTCTGAATGCGAACTGATTGAACCTCCTTAACCAACCTCCCAAGCGGGGCCTTGTCAATGCCTTTGATTAATTATCTGATGAACACATCCACTGCCTTTCTTCCATCCGATTTCCAGGTAAAACCCTCGGAAACTTCTTAAATTTAATTTGATACGATGTATGATGCGCATTGGCATGTTGACTATTGCTAATCGGTCCCTGGCTATCTCTATACTTATGTATGCTGTCCCTTAGAATACCCTCCAGTAACTTTACCAGCAGATATCGGTTCAGAGTTCCACTCTGGTCTAACAATCCTGCATTGTTAAACAGAACTGGCACGGAAACAGCAATGAAGAGTAATTCTACGACTGTCTGCCACTGTATTCCCGAGTCTCCATCCGAGGCTTGTATGGCCGACTCGTGAAAAACGAGAGGAAGCTACTGACACAATGAAGGAAGCCGTGGACCAAAAGTGGTTTCTGCGAAGGACAGTCAGAGGTGGAGGACCTTTATTACTGCAGTAAATGCCAACGGCGTAAGTAACATATTTGCCTCAATACAGCAAACACCTCTTCAGTAATCTTCATCTGGCCCATAGTCTCACTGTGGCATTGCCTCTCTTCTACAGATTCTGCTTCATAAGTTCATAAAGTCATGACCATGAGACATCGGGCTTATCACTTCAATATTTTAATCCTATTGTAAAGTGTGCCCACATCACCCTTTGATGTGGTGTGACCCATTTCACCCATTGTTATATTTTGGAAATCTTTTTAGAGGTTAGAAAAGGCAAAAAGAAAAAGTGTACGGAATCTGAAACACAACAATATGTTAACACTGCCGTCACTGCCCAGAGATCGATGGAGTGACCAGATATTTTCTTTGTGACACCAATATATCAATTGTTGATCGTTGGTGATGAAGAAGTATCTCATCCCAGCAGGAGACACATGAAGTATCGTAGGAAAGGGAGATGAGCTCATGGCACGGACCAGCAGCATGAATCATGTTATGGTAGCCATTAGTGAGCCTTGGTTTCAGGAATGGTAGGAATGGCTGCTCAAAATTCCGGGTTCCATTGCTTTAGACGTGACAGTGCAGGAGGAATTAAAGGAAGAGGTGTGGCATTACTAGTTAGGGCTGAGGACGAAGAAAGGTATAACAACATGGAACACTACAGCACAGGAACATACCATTCAGCCCGCTCTGTGCCGAACAAATTAAAAAAAACACCAATCCCCCCGCACCCACTCCAATCCCTCGCACCCCTCCCCTCACCTTCAAAGCATGCCCTCTGCTATTAGACATTTGAACCCTGGGAAACAGAAGCGCTATCTACACCTCTCATAAACTTGTAAACCTCTATCAGATCTTCCCTCAGCCTCCGGCTCTCCAGAGAAAACAAAACAAGTTTATCTAGCCTTACGTGATAGCACGTACCCTGTAAACCAGGGAGCAACCGTGTAAACCTCCATCACCGTCTCCAAGGACTCTACATTCTTCCTGTAGTTGGGCGACCAGATTTGTCTGCAATACTCTGACTGCGTAATTAACTAAATATTCATAATGTTGCAACATGACTATTTGATTGTTGAACTCAATGCCACAATTAACAAAAACAAACATTCTGTAATGTTTGAGACAGAGGTGGCCGCATTGTCTCCTGTCCGGTCTCCATCTCCTCACATTTACCGCTCTCAGGTGTTATTCACTGGCGACTTATCCCATCGACCGGCAGCTCCGCGACATTAGGATAGTCTGTGTTTGGGAGGGATAAAGCACCGTCCAGGAGACTCAGTACCTCATTGGCCCTGCCAGACATCAGTCAAAAAGGGACTCCGGAATGGCACCCACCCATTGGTCTGCTGATATGTCCATCTATTTCTTTTTCCGGCCCACCGATTTCACAGTCCGACGTTCCCACAAAACAACAGTGGTCTCGGCTGATGCTGATTAACTAATCCTGTATGAATCACACCAGTCTTCGCCTTCCCACTGAATGACTGGCTAATTTGAAGAAATAGTGCGGGCTTTGGATAAACGGCGGTTGCCTCTCCAATTTAAAGGCGCATTTCCACTACTAACCCGATCGGACTGTGGTGCAGCGAATTGGGAATAAAACCCTCTCTCTTTTTTTTTCTAATGAAAGCTAAATTACCCCAACAAACCCTATAGATTGTATGTAATGAAACACAGTGCTCTGAGTTAAATTCGTCCACCCCGTAACTTAAGAACTTTTTAAAATTAAAGATACCAATCCCCCAAAGATCGTAATGAAGCCTGCATTTGAGTCACATCTACCTGATATGCTTCACCCTGAAATAATTTGTATTCAACTGTTTCATAATAACAAACCCTTTACGACCCAGAATGATGTTTTGCAACACAACATAATGAACAATTGAGTATAGTATAACCAATACTGAGCCGTATCGATATAATTCTTTCCCTCCTTTTTCTTACTCCTTTCTCCCATAAAATTAAACATATTAGGTATTCCCTGTCTCCCCTTGTGCTGTTATCCCGCCAGTCTTGCCAGAAGAACCGATTTGTTAACGCTACAAACCTCTCAGCTTCTGATTGTTTAAGTGGGGCCCCATTCATCCATTGTTGAATTTTAACAGCACTTTTAACTAAACAGTCAACCAGACCATTCCCCTCAGCTGTTCTGTGTGCAGGGCCCCACAACAAGGGGACATAAAAACCAATACTTTGAATATGAAATAATGTTAGATCAGTTCCCAATAGTAAATATGACAGACTGCTAGAATTATCTTCTGAAGCCACATCAAAACCGAAGAGGCATCGGAGCTAATTACAATTTTACATGGACAAAATTACTCCACCCACTGTAAGCCTAAAAAGATAACAACAAATTTTGCTGAATTTACTGACAATTGGTTGGCGAGTCCTTTCTTTACCGTTACCCGTAATTCAGGCACAAAACAGTCACACCATCATTCCAACTTAAATTCTTTTTGGTTAGTCTGAATTAATAGTTGACATATCATAATAACTTTCCTTCATACTCTGATGAATCAACAGACTCACAGGCGTAACAGATTCCTTGGAATTTTTTAAACTGTGTGACTGAACATTGAATAGTCATAGGGAGAACAAGGTGGGGTTTCAGAGAATGTGACCGCGGGGAACCTTACGTAATCCAACAATCCCATCTTCCCAGCGTGATAAGATCCCAGCACCTAAAAGTTAAAAAAAACACTCTTCCAGTGATGTTTCCAATAGTTCTCCAACCCAACTTTAAAAGTGTGATCATTTCTTTGCCACTCAAATTAAGCCAGCATGTTAACATGACCTACAATCTCCATAAGTGTAATTGTAGTTGTCCCATTTCAACCAGTAAAGACAAAACAATGGACGACCTTACTGCAGCACAACGTAATCTGAAAACCTGTGGTTGCATCACACCCATATCGTTGAATATGAATCTGATCAATAAGCCACTCAACCGTAATCCAGAACAGTTCCAATTAAACAGATGAAAATGGTCAAGAAGTATAATCATGTAGCACGCCAGAACACCCACAGATACCAGAGAATATTTAATACTCCTTTATATTTATCAATTATTTTACTGATATGGTGCTTCCATGTCAGCTTGTTAACGATCCACTTGCCTGAAAATCTTACCACTGATATGACTTCAAGAGTTTGACCATATAATTTCAAATCCACTGCAGGTCTATTTCTACCATTTGTAAAACACATAACATGTGCATCAGTCTCTGAAAGCCTAAATCCTCATCTGTTTCCCTGTGGCTCACACTTATTAATTGCCAGTTGAATCCAATATGCAGTATAATTGAAATTCCTACCTCTAATCTATGCTGCACCATTTGAATATAGTGATGAACGCACCCCAGTGGCTATCTCAGAGAATATATCATTAATCATAATATTAAAAAATAAAAGGTTGCAAATGCTGCCTTAAGTTTTCTCAGTCTCGATCTCATAGACACCCGAATGCAACTGGCCCACCCGTACCAGCACACTGTCCAAATATAAAACTCAGAAAAATTATGCAATCTTTCCTTCAGTCTTCATTTTCATAATTTAATCAAAAGTCCATCCTTCCATAAACATCGTATGCCTTTACAATATCAGACAATACAGCTGTTACATCATTATTGAATTGTAGTTCCTTAATATTATCTTATAAACGTAAAACTGAATCTAAAGTCATATTACCCTTCCGAAATTCACTTTGATAAAGCGATATATAACCTCTTTTATCCAAAATATACTTGAACAGCTCGAGTAGCATAAGTTCAACAGGTTTACAAAATTCAGATGTTAAAGATAAGGCCTACCACTAGGCGTAACAGGCGTAGAATTCCGAGAATGTCATTATTCATGAGTAAAGTAGATAAGCTAATCTATAAATGCGATTCTAAAATATTATTTTCTCAAGAGAATTGTCAGTCAGATGGCTAATTATACATTAACATATATTATCCCTTCCTGGAGACATTTGACCTGCATTAATAATAATCAAACACAAACAGGAAAAAACCTGCAAATGCTGGAAACTCAAGTAAAATACACAAAATGCTGAAAGAACTCATCAGGTCACTTCTTATTTTACCCACAGTGCTGCTGAAGTGTCCCGGCCCAAACCTCGACTGTTCGCTTTTCCAAAGTTACTCCCTGGCTTGCTGACTTCCTCCGGCATTTTCTGAGTGTTTCCCGAATTAATAATATCCTTCTTAATTTCACAGACAGAAAACTACATCAGTGATGACTTTCAATACGTCAAGCCATTCACAGAGAACCTCATCACTACATTGTTTAACCTCTTCATCTTTATCGTAAATCACGGCGAATGAACCAGCCAGTAACATAACCTTCCCTGTTTCAATAAAAATCAGTTTACAATTACCAATCACAGAGGAACATTATGATCCATACGAATCCTCCAATTTATTAGTCAATCCCCAAACATCTCCAAGTTTCATATCCTTTCCGATATTATCTGAATATGACCTCCAGTAAACATTTTTCACAACCTTCACAGCTTTTCTCAACTTGGAACGGCCCTTTTATGCTTAGATGATACTTCACAACTTTCCAAAACACCCCATTCCTCTCCCAAATATCTCCGCACTCCTTCAATACACAATTGTACAGCCTTTCTCCTACTATACCCCTTTATAATGTGAATCGTGTTAACAGCCAGGTTTCCTGAATATATATATAACATCGTGAAAATTTGACAAATCAGAAATTAAGTTCATAAATTCATGACCATGAGACATCGGGCTTATCACTTCAATATTTTAATCCTATTGGAAAGTGTGCCCACATCACCCTTTGATGTGGTGTGTCCCATTTCACCCATTGTTATATTTTGAAAATCTTTTTAGAGGTTAGAAAAGGCAAAAAGAAAATGTGTACGGGAATCTGAAACACAACAGTACGTACGTTCTGCTATCACTGTCCAGAGATCGATGGAGTGTCCAGATATTTTCTTTGTGACACCAATGTATCAGTTGTTGATTGTTGGTGACGAAGAAGTATCTCATCCCAACAGGAGACGCAAGAAGTATCGTAGGAAAGGG
This sequence comes from Hemitrygon akajei, assembly GCF_048418815.1. Taxonomy (NCBI): domain Eukaryota; kingdom Metazoa; phylum Chordata; class Chondrichthyes; order Myliobatiformes; family Dasyatidae; genus Hemitrygon; species Hemitrygon akajei. The sequence continues at coordinate 14,465,094 of NC_133132.1, read as the reverse complement.
AACTGAGATCGTGGCACGGACCAGCAGCATGAATCATGTTATTATTGTAGCCATTAGTAAGAATTGGTTTCAGGAATGGTAGGAATGGCTGCTCAAAATTCCGGGGTTCCATTGTTTTAGACGTGACAGTGCAGGAGGAATGAAAGCGAGAGGTGTGGCATAACTAGTTAGGGAAAATGTCACGGTCGTGCTCAGTTGGGACAAACTGGAGAACTCGTCCACTGAGGCGTTATGTGCAGAGCTGAGGACGAAGAAAGGTATAACAACATGGAACACTACAGCACAGGAACATACCATTCAGCTCGCACTGTGCCGATCAAATTAATAAAAACACCAATCGCAACGTACCCACTCCAATCACTCCCACCCAATCCCTCACCTTCAATACATGCCCTCTGGTATTAGAATTTTCAACCCTGTGAAACAGATGCGCAATCTACACCTCTCATACGCTTGTAAACCTCTATCAGATCTTCCCTCAGCCTCCGGTATTCCAGAGAAAACAACACAAGTTTATCCAGCCTCTCGTGATAGCACGTACTCTGTAAACCAGGAAGCAACCTAGTAAACCTCCAGCACCGTCTCCAAGGACTCTACTTCCTTCCTGTAGCTGGGCGACCAGAATTGTCTGCAATACTCTGCTGTGGAATTAACTAAACATTCATCGTGTTGCAACATGACTGTTTGATTTTTGAACTCAATGCCACAATTAATGAAAACTAATATTCTGTAAACCGTGACCACATTATCGACCTGTGTGGACACTTTCAAGGAGCTATGAACTTGGATCTCAGTATTTCAATGCCAGCAGCACTATTAAGAATCTTGCCGTTAATAGTGACTCTTGACATTTACTCTACAAAGGTGCAGCACCTCACATTTATCTCGGTTAAACTCCATCTGCCATTCTCTACCCGTATCTGCAACGGATGTAAATTGTGATGGTTTTTATACTATCTAAAAATCCACCACTCTTGGTATCATCCACAAACTTACTAACCCACTCATCTGCATTTTCATCCGGATCACTTATATGCATTACTGTCAGCGGAGGTTCCAGCCCAGATTCCAGCAGAACTCCATATTAAATGTTCGGCACCGACTAGAGGGGACGATGGCTGTACTTCACCGTGACTCTAAGAATCAACGGGCTCACTTGGCAGGAGGATCCAGAATCAGATGATGTTCAACAGATGTCATCTGCTGAAAAGCCACAAGTGACAAGTTTGATAGTCTCCTGCAGCTCCAATTGAGAGTTTGTCGCATTGGGAGTTGTTACTTCACTCGCTACCTATTCTGGACACATCATGGATGCACATCTCCATGGACTTGTCACGGGTCTCTCTGTTTCCAGGGGAAGATCGTCATCATGGTAGATTGTTTCTCGAAGGCCGAAAAAATCATTTTGGACAGGCTACCATCTGCTCAGAGATGTCCAAAATTCTCCTGCACCAGCTTCAGCACCCACGGATTTCAGATGGGGTTTGTATCGGATCGCTGTCCACAACTCGCGTTACGTTTATGGAGGGTGTTCTGTCGGCTGATTGGGTCCATGGATTACACCCACAGTCCAACAGCCAGATGGAGCGGGTGACCAGAATTTGCAACGAATCCTGTTCTCAGAGAGAAAAAAGAAACATCCGAGTGGTGCGATAGTTTGATGTGGGCAGAGGCCATTCAACATGCAGCAAAATTCTGCTCAAGGGATGTTCACGTTCGAATGCCAGATCGGTTGTTCTCCGGTACTCTTCCCTGAGCAAGAGGCCGAGTCTGGGGTTACTGTAGCTGAGGATCTCGTCACGATGGGCAATATAAATGTTTCTGGCCTCCACCCGGAAGGCCGAAGTAAGGGAAAACCACAAGAGAAGACGGGGACCGGTTTTGCAGCCCGGTCTGGCTGTCTACTCAGGATTTGCCTCTCCGGGCGGAGTCTAAGAAATAGGCACCCAAGTTCATTGGATGTTTCAAGGTTCTTATGAAAGTAAACTCTTCGGCTTACACCTTGTAGCTCCCAAGAACGACATCACCTTCCACATTTCCAAACTGAGACCTGTAAATACCAGTCCCTCAGCCCCACTATCATCAGTCCCGCTGCCACCCATGTTTGTTGATGGGGAACCTATCTTCGTAGTAAAAAGAATTCTGGACTCACGAAATGTTCAGCATGTTCTTCATTTCCTCGTGGACTGACTGAGATCTGTTCCCGAGTAACGCCACTGGGTTCCTGGGAGTGTCAGCTTGGATCGGGCGCTCATCCCTGCCAAATATCACCATCTCCCCAATTGTCCAGGGCCCGCAGGAATCGGCCGCAAGGGATGGGGTCCTGCTGGGATGTGCACCCAACCACGCCAGCCTCCGAGGTTTAAACGCCCCGATTCTCCGGAAAAAACCTATCTGTCGCGGTTCCTTCAGGGATTCATGCTTGTTCCGCTTATCGGCGGCCATGTTCTGGGGCCAGGACTTTAATATTTAAAGAGCAGCTGAACTGAGCTTCGGTGCTCAATCGGCAGCTTAACTTTGGATTCTCGTCCAGTGTCTGGGTTAGAACCCTTTCTTCCTTTCAGTTCCATATTGTGCTTCCATTCTCGTCTCGGTACTCCAGCATTTGGGTGCTAACCACCCTCGCTTGGTTCTCTTGTCATAATTCCGTCTTGAAGAGGACTACAGGGTACTAGTCCACCTCTTCACTCGAAACACGAGGAAGTCTGCAGATGCCGGAAATCCAAATCAATACTCAGGAAGTGCTGGAGGAACTCAGCAGGCCGGGAGGCATCAAAGGAAGAGAGTAAACAGTCGAAATTTCGGGCTGAGACCCTGCTTTGGAGTGACCTACCCCACATCTGCAAACATTCAGAATGAGGCTTGCACCATTCTGTTAGGACACTGAAGATGTCCTCGGCAATCCTTTCAAAGCACCAGAGACTCTGTCGACGATGCCATGCAAGCAGTGAGTGCACAGAAGCTGACTCTGCCCTCATGGAAGAAACAACATCTACTTCGCTCCCGCATCACAGAGTAAACTGGGCGAAATTCGCGCTGTTGTAAAGGGACGACATCTGCTGAAGAAGGTCTCGGGTCGAAACATCGACTATTTATTCCCATCCATAGATGCTGCCTGACCTGCTCAGATCCTCCAGATCATTGTGTGAATTGAACCAAATCTGCAGCAGGGTCAAGCAATACTGTGAGCATCATTCGCCATCTGTTCCAAAAGAAGCTCCCGAACGCAGACCGCACTGGCGTCAAGAAAACATACTCACATGCTTGATTGTTTGCTGTAAAAAGACTCCATAGTCGTCTTTCCTGCTTCTCGAAAGTCACGGATATCAAGACATGGAAAATGACGCCGTAGAACAGGGCAACCCGTGTGGTGGCCTGGTCTGAGCACGCAGCTGGGAGATCACGTAAGGACATGCGAAGCATGCTGAAAATGCACAGAAATCATGCTGAACCCTTTCCGTCGCGCAGAATTCCCACACTGTCGATGGCAAATTGCCGGCACAGACATTTTCCAGCTGAAAAGTGAGAAATATCTTCTCACTCTTGATGACTCCTGGAAAGCTGATGTGTCCAAGCTGTCCTCAGCAGTTTTTCAGCAGCTGGGTGAGGGATAGGGTTAGGGTTAGGGTTAGGGTTAGGGTTAGGGTTAGGGTTAGTGTTAGGGTTAGGGTTAGGGTTAGGGTTAGGGTTAGGGTTAGGGTTAGAGTTAGGGTTAGTGTTAGTGTTAGGGTTAGGGTTAGGGTTAGGGTTAGGGTTAGGGTTAGGGTTAGTGTTAGGGTTAGGGTTAGGGTTAGGGTTAGGGTTAGGGTTAGGGTTAGGTTTAGGGTTAGTGTTAGGGTTAGTGTTAGGGTTAGGGTTAACTGTAAACTGTATTCACTCACCATGGAATGCCAGAGACACTTGTGTCACACAAAGGTCCACAATTCAGCAGCCCAGAATTCAAAACCTTCGGTAGGGAATATGAGTTCAAACTCCAGACAAACTGTCCCTGAGTTGCATGGCCATGCATTAGGTTTCGGAGTGAATCCTGAAGGAGACCTCAAAGGTCCTGACTGTGACTAAGTTGCTGCACATGTTGGAGGGTTTCGTGAATAAGAAAGTATTTATTCATCACCACAAACAGACATTTTCCTAGGGGCTCTCTCGGTAGTGTCCCCCAAACAGGAGAATGGCAACAATAGGTAATTCTACACAATTTCACAAGCTACATTGACATACTATTCTTCGATATTCTGTATTTGGCAAATTATTCTATTGAAGCACACATTTACATTGGAGATCATTTAATTGTTGACAGCAACACATGTAAAACGCTGGAAGAACTCAGCAGGCCAGACGATATGAATGAAAAGGAGAACAGTCGACGTTTCGGGCCGAGACACTTCGGCAGCACTGGAAACCGAGATAAGTCAGAGTAAGAAGGTGACCTGCTGAGCTCCTCCAGCATTTCGCACGTGTTGCTGATATTTCCAGCATCGACAGACCTTCTTGTTTTGTGTTTTAATTCATAAGGCACCTCCGCATGTTCAGATACCTTTGTTGGGAGAAATAAAAACTCACAAAATTAATTCAGTGAATTAATCACAACCTGTCACCTCGGCAATTGAACTTGTCTGATGTAATGTGTTTATAAATTATTTAAAAACCTTTATTTTTAAATCTGTTGAAATCTGTCCCTGTGGAGTTGCTAAATGGTATTTAAAATCCCAGGCATGTGATACCTCAACATCTCATTCCGAGAGGTCGCCTGTCGCACAGGAGGACATATCACTGGACAGAGAAAATGCATGCAATGTTGGATAGGTACAAGAGTGTTCAGAAAATATTGTACGTGTTCTTTGCCGTCATTGGAGTTCCTGGTGAGTGATCAAAACCATTTATGTTTGGTATTTCTGTTACCCGCTGTGAACCTGGTTGTGATAAATTGACGAGCATCCAGCTTGATGAGCGTGGCACAAATATCGGGCAGAGATATCGATCCCGTTAATTCAACATTCGGATTTTTCATATTTAATGATAAGGGGAACAAAACCTCTGTCTCTCTTCTAACTGACGGGATTGACTCGAACGTGGTTCTGCATTTAATTTCACCTTGTCTAGATTTGTCCCTGTGCTGGGGACAGGCAGCTCCCCGGGAAGCGATGGGTGGTCGGATTTTAGCTGGACCCTCTCTCGAGTTGTCCCAGTTCAGTGGACATGCAGCTCTCTGGGAAAGTGTGGTGGGGCAGGTGTTAATGGGACATTGTCCAGAGTTGTACTAGTGATGGGGACAGGCATCTCTCCAGGAAGGTGAGCCCGGGCGGGTTTTAGTGGGATCTTCTCCAGAGTTGTCCCAGTGCAGGTGACAGGCAGTTCTGTGTGAAGGGGTGACTGGGAGGGTTTGAATGGGATCGTATCTAGAGTTGTTCCAGTGCTGGGGAGGGGAGGTTATTAGGAAAGGTAATACTGGGACAGTTTAACGACACCTTGTCTGAAGCAGTCCCAGTGCTGGGGACAGGCAGCTCTGCGGAAGGTGTGACTCTGGGTGGTTTACTTTGTGAAGTTCGCTGTTTCTGAGCTATTGTCCAGAGCTCCACTATAGTCCTATACTTCACTTCTCCCTGTAAACTCTGTCACAGTCGGATCCCACTGCCTGTTGGTTGATAAGATAGATAGATAGATAGATACTTTATTCATCCCCATGGGGAAATTCAACTTTTTTTCCAATGTCCCATACACTTGTTGTAGCAAAACTAATTACATACAATACTTAACTCAGTAAAGAAAATATGATATGCATCTAAATCACCGTCTCAAAAAGCATTAATAATAGCTTTTAAAAAGTTCTTAAGTCCTGGCGGTAGAATTGTAAAGCCTAATGGCATTGGGGAGTATTGACCTCTTCATCCTGTCTGAGGAGCATTGCATCGATAGTAACCTGTCACTGAAACTGCTTCTCTGTCTCTGGATGGTGCTATGTAGAGGATGTTCAGAGTTATCCATAATTGACCGTAGCCTACTCAGCGCCCTTCGCTCAGCTACCGATGTTAAACTCTCCAGTACTTTGCCCACGACAGAGCCCGCCTTCCTTACCAGCTTATTAAGACGTGAGGCGTCCCTCTTCTTAATGTTTCCTCCCCAACACGCCACCACAAAGAAGAGGGCGCTCTCCACAACTGACCTATAGAACATCTTCAGCATCTCACTACAGACATTGAATGACGCCAACCTTCTTAGGAAGTACATTCGACTCTGTGCCTTCCTGCACAAGGCATCTGTGTTGGCAGTCCAGTCAAGCTTCTCGTCTAACTGTACTCCCAGATACTTGTAGGTCTTAACCTGCTCCACACGTTCTCCATTAATGAACACTGGCTCCATATGGGGCCTAGATCTCCTAAAGACCATCTCCTTGGTCTTGGTGATATTGAGACGCAGGTAGTTTGAGTTGCACCATATCACAAAGTCCTGTATCAGTTTCCTATACTCCTCCTCCTGTCCATTCCTGACACACCCCACTATGGCCGTGTCATCAGCGAACTTCTGCACATGGCAGGACTCTGAGTTATATTGGAAGTCTGATGTGTACAGGGTGAACAGGACCGGAGAGAGTACGGTTCCCTGCGTCTGATCACCTAAACCAGAATCCACCAATGCTCAGACGTGTTGTATCGAACTGAATTGCGCGGTGGAATTATTCCATTAACGAAGCCACTCAGCCTCAGGTTACTAAGTTGTTCCTGTTTTTTTCTCTGTGACCCGTCGTAAATTGGGGCACTGCTTCGTCGTGAAGAAGGCTCTCCGCAAGAAAGGAGAGTTTGTTCAATTCCATGGGTTCTGTCTGACCTTCTGAGTTCAGCCGGTATTTTGCGTGTGTTGCTCCCCTCTGTATCCCTTTTCGGCCCCATCAGATGCTGAGTTTCCGGGCGCCTGGCCAGTGACAGTTAAATCAATGAAACCGGCCCCGTCAGCGACTGGAAACGGGATCAGCACCGATCGTTGTTCAAACAGTTCGATTTTATCACCGACGATTCCCTGCACATCGTCTTATCTCCACACTGGAAAAGGCAGGTCAGAGACAGTGTGACCCGTGTCTGGTGTTAGATTACCAGCCGTTCACAGACTCTATGACTCCTGATCTTTAGCTGAAACACGATCCCGTGTTGATGCCCAGAGAATGTGCTCAGTAACGCCCGGTGTCTGACGTCTATCGCTCTCTCTCTCCCTGTCTCTCTGTCCCTCTGTCTCTGCAGTGAATTTAGTGGCGATTGTGATCCTGTCCCGCGGAAAGTGCGGCCTCTCTACCTGCACCACTCGATATCTGCTGGCCATGGCAGCGGCCGATCTATTGACTATTGTCATCGAGGTCATTTTGTATCAAATCAATTTGTATTACTTCCCGCTGAGTTTTCTAAGCATCACCCCTGTGTGCAGTGTTATCGAAGTACTGACATACACAGCCACACACTGTTCTGTCTGGTTCACCGTCACTTTCACCTTTGATCGGTTTGTCTCCATTTGCTGTCCGAAGCTGAAAACAAGATATTGCACCGGGAAAACTGCGGCTGTGGTTCTAACAACAACTGGCGTTCTGTCCTGCCTGAGAAACGTTCCCCGATACTTCACAATGAGACCATGGGTGATCATCGACAATGTACCGTGGTTATGTATTATCAAGGACAATTATTTCACTGTCCCCGGCTGGGTGGGATATGAATGGCTCGATGTAGTTTTAACTCCGTTCCTCCCTTTCGCTGGGATCCTGCTGCTCAACGCTCTGACAGTCAGGCACATTTTAGTGGCCAGTCGAGTCCGTAAGGGGCTGAAGGTTCATAGCAAGGGGAAGAACCGCAGTGACCCGGAGATGGAGAGCAGGAGGAGGTCTGTGGTTTTACTCTTCACCCTCTCCGGCAGCTTCATCCTCCTGTGGATGACCCAGGTTGTAAATATCATATATTATCAGGCCTCAGGTAAGGGATTTGATTTCAATGTTTCTGAAACGATCTTTCATTACGTGGGGTTTCTGCTGAGGAATTTCAGCTGCTGCACCAACACATTTATCTACGCGGTGACCCAGTCGAAATTCAGGGGGCAGGTGATCAGCGCGGTGAAATATCCGGTCACCTCGGTGCTTCAATTCGTGAATAAAGCTGCATCCTGAGCACAAGAAAGTGGCGGCCGCAGTGTCTCCTGTCCGGTCTCCAGCTCCTCAAATTTACCGCCTGAATCCCCAGGTGTTATTCACGGGCGGATTATCCCGTTGACCGGCAGCTCCGGGACATCAGGATTGTGTGTGTTTGGGAGGGATAATGCACCGTTCAGGAGACTCAGTACCTCATTGGTCCTGCCAGACATCAGTCAAAAAGGTACTCCAGAATGTCACCCACCCTTTGGTCTGCTGATATGTCCATCTGTTCCCATTCTGGCCCACCAATTTTACAGTCCCAGACGACAACAGGGGCATCGTCTGATGCCGATTAACTAATCCAGTATGAAACACAACAGTCTTCGCCTTCCCATTGAATGATTGGCTAATTTGACTAAATTGGGCGGGCTTTGGATAAACGGCTGTTGTCTCTCCAATTTAAAGGCGCATTTCCACTACTAACCCGACTGGAGTGTGGTGCAGAGAATTGGGAATAAAACCCTCACTCTTCTTTTTTTTCTAATGTAAGCTAAATTAACCCAACAATCCCTATAGATTGTACGTAATGAAGCACAATGCTGTTTCGTCCACCTCGTAACTTAAGAGCGTTTTAAAAGTAAAGATATCAACCCCCACAAAGATCGTAATGAAGCCTGCATTTGAGATACTTCTACCTGCTATGCTTCATCCTGAAATAATGTGTTCAACTGTTTCATAATGACAAAACCTATGCGACCCAGAATGATGTTTTGCAACACAGCATTATGAACAATTGAGCATAGTGTAGCCAATCCTGAGCCGTACCGATATAATTCTTTCCCTCCTTTTTCTTACTCCTTTCTCCTATAAATTTAACCATTTTATGTATTCTGTGTCTCCTCTTGTGCTGTTATCCAGCCAGTCTTGCCAGAGGAGCCGAATTCTTAACCCTACAAACCTCTCAGCTTCTGATTGGTTAAGTTAGACGTCTTCATCCATTGTTGATCTTTAACAGCACTTTAAACTAAACAGTCAACCAGACCATTCCCCTCAGCAGTTCTGTGTGCAGGGACCCACAACAAGGGGACATTAAAAACCAGTACTTTGAATATGAAATAATGTTTGATCAGTTCCCAATAGTAAATCTGACCGACTGCTAGAATGATCTTCTTAAGACACATCAAAACCGAAGAGGCATCGGAGCAAGTTACAATTTTACTTGGACAAAATTCCTCTACCCACTGTAAGCCTAAAAAGATAGAAACAGATTCTGCTGTATATACTGATAAATGGTTGGCGAGTCCTTTCTTTATCGTTACCTGTAATTCAGGCACAAAAACAGCCATACCAACTTTCCTACTTAAATTCTTTTAAGTTCTTAAAGTCTTGACGATGAAACATCGGGCTTATCGCATCCCACTTCAATATTTTGATCCCATTATATACCTTCAAAAGTGGACTGGAATACAGATACCACACCTATCAGAGCTTCATTTAGGGCTTCTCACATAACACCAGTTACACAAAGATACCTTGCTGCATCTTTCACAATAATTTAAATTTCCTCATTAGGACGAGATGTCTGAGAAGTATAATTCACCACATCCGTCATAAACATCACAAACTTCATTTTATCCTGCAGTGAAGTGTCCTTAATGAGAGGACTGTGATAACAACATATATCCACTGACGTCACAGTTCTCTGATTGGGAACATTCACCTTCACTCTTTGCAAGGTTGACTGACGTTCATATTAACTAATCATTGTGTGAGTTTTCATTTCATCTACAGGCACCTCAGTCAGTGACAGCAGCGGACAGTGGATGGTCTGAGCTACAATAGACCGGTTGGAAATCTACGCTTTGCTCAGCCCCTTCTGTTCTGCTCCATCGCCATGGCGGAGTTCAGCGAATTACTCCTGTGGGTGGTCACTGGTCTCGGCGTCCACAAGGACAGGCATGGTTCCCTTTCGACGCCTTGTTCAGTCCGTTCCCAGATGTTTGTGGTGGGTGAGGAGAAGTGATTTTGCAAGAATCAAAAAAGAAAACAAATGACTACAGCTCCCAAAAGGCGAAGCGGACTGCCCTGTTGGACAATTGCAGCCGAGTGAGCGCGTGGCCCGACCGGAGTTGTAGTTCAAATCAAAAGCTTCTGTTATGTTTCTGTTATGAATAATTTGTGTAATTTTTATACTGTTAGGTAGGAACTAGGGAGAGTAAATTTGGAGCAGATTTTCTCTGGGAAATGCTCGGCAGAAATGTGGCAAGAAGAAGAAAAAAGCTTAGCAATGTCTCGAGAAATTTGGTCCTGTTAGAATTCTAGAAAATTACAGGGATGGCAGGAAAGAGCTCAAGAATGAAATTGGGAAGGCTAGAAGGGGCCATGAGTAGGCATTGGCGAGCAGGGTTAAGGAAAGCTGCAAGCTGGAAGAAGGCAGCATACGTGAGGTTTAGGAAGCAAGGATCAGATGAGTTTTTGAGGAATATAGGGTGGCAAGAAAGGAGATAAGAAGGCGCTGAGGAGAGCAGGAAGGGGGCATGAGAAGGACCTGGCATGTAGGGTAAAGGAAAACCCCAAAGCATTCTTCAGTTATGTGAAGAACAAAAGGTTGACAGGAGTGAAGATAGGACCGATTAAAGATAAAGGTGGGAAGATGTGCCTGGAGGCTGTGGAAGTGAACGAGATCCTCAATGAATACTTCTCTTCGATATTGACCAATGAGAGGTGTTGAAGTTGTTAAAATAAATTAGGACGGATAAGTCCCAGGGGCCTGACGGAACATTCCCCAGGCTGCTCCACGAGGCGAGGGAAGAGATGGCTGAGCCTCTGGCTAGGATCCTTATGCCCTCGTTGTCCAGAGGAATGATACCGGAGGATTGTAGGGAGGCGATTGTTGTCCCCTTGTCCAAAAAATTTAGTAGGGATAGGCCGGGTAATTATAGAGCAGTGAGCCTTACGTCTGTGATGGAAAAGCTGTTGGAAAAGATTCTTAGAGATAGGTTCTATGGGCATTTAGAGAATCTTGGTCTGATCAGGGACAGTCAGCATGGCTTTGTGAAGGGCAGATCATGTCGAACAAGCCCGATAGAGTTGTTTGAAGAGGTGACCATGCATATAGATGATGGTAGTGCAGTGGATGTGATCTACATGGATTTTAGTAAGGCATTCGATAAGGTACCACACGGTAGGCTTATTCAGAAAGTCAGAAAGCATGGGATCCATGGAAGATTGGCCAGATGGATTCAGAATTGGCTTGCCTGCAGAAAGCATAGGGTCGTGGTGAACTAACTACATTCCGATTGGAGGGTGATGTCTAGTGGTGTCCCACAAGGATCGGTTCATAGTACATATAGGTCGTAGTACATATTGGTACCAAAGACCTAGGTAGGAAAAAGGAAGAGGTCCTGAAAGAAGACTACAGGGAGTTAGGAAGGAAGTTGAAAAGCAGGACCTCAAAGGTAGTAATCTCCGGATTACCGCCTCTGCCACGCTACAGTGAGGATAGGAATAGAATGAGGTGGAGGATAAATGCGTAGCTGAGGGAATGGAGCAGGCGGCAGTGATTAAGATTTCTGTATTATTGGGACCTCTTTTGGGGCGTGCGTGACATGTACAAAAAGGACGGGTTGCAATTGAATCCCGGGGGACCAATATCCTGTCGGGCAGGTTTGATAGAGTTGTTGGGATGGTTCAAACTAGTTTGGCAGGGGGGTGGGAATCAGAATGTGAGTGCAGGTATTAAGATAGAAGGACAAGGTCATGATGCTAAGAGTTCTGAGTTGATGAAGAAGGACAGGCAGGGGACAGAACATTATTGACTATTTCAATGCTAGGAGTATTATGAAAAAGGAGGATGAACTTAGAGCATGGATTAATACGTGGAATGACAATGTTGTGGCCGTTACTGAAACTTGGTTTGAGGAAGGACAGGATTGGATGATGCATGTTCCGGGGTTCAGGTGTTTTAAAAGGAATAGGATGGGAACTAGAAAAGGAGGGAAGTGTGGCATTGCTGGTCAGGGATAGTATCACAGCTATAAAAAGGGGGGACGCTGCAGAGGGAGTGTCTACGGAGTCGGTCTGGGTGGAAGTCAGAAATAGGAAGGGATCAATCACTGTCTTGGCAGTAGTCTATTGGCCCCCATTTTGCCCTCGGGACACCGAGGATCAGATAAGCAGGCAGATTTTAGAATGGTGCAGAAAATACAAGGTAATAGTTATGGGTGATTTCAACTTCCCTCATATTGACTGGCTCCTCCTGAGTGCAAGGGGGATAGATGGGGCTGAATTTGTCAGGTGCGTTCAAGAAGGATTCCTGACACAGTATGCGGACCGGCCGACGAGAGGAGAGGCTATACTGGATCTAGTTCTGAGTAATGAACCCGGTCAGGTGACAGATCTCTTGGTGGGGGAGTATTTTAGTGAGAGTGACCATAACTCCCTTAGCTTCAGTATAGCTACGGAAAGGCATGAAATCAGACGATATGGTTAAGTGTTTAACTGGGGAAGGGTAACTTTGAAGGGATGAGGCAGGAACTAGCGAGTGTAAATTGGAAACAGATGCTCAAAGAGGAAAGCACAGAAGTAATGTGGGAGAAGTTTAGGGAACACTTGTGCTGGGTTCAGGATAGGTTTGTCCCACTGAGGCAAGGAAAAATGGTAGGAAAAGGGAACCGTGGCTGATGAAAATGTGAGGCAACACGTCAAGAGGAAAAAGGAAGCAGGAAGTAGGAAGGGCTCATGAGAAATATAGGGTAGCCAGGAAGGAGCTAAACGAAGGACTTAGGAGAGCTCCAAGGGCACATGAGAAGGCCTTGAGATGCAGGATTAAGGAGAACCCCAAGGCGTTCTATGCCTATGTGAAGAATAGGAGGATGACGAGAACGAAGGTGGGACCGCTGAAGGATAAAGAGGGCAACATATGTCTGGAGGTGGATGAGGTTGGGGAGGTCATAAATGAATACTTTGCTTCAGTATTCACAAGTGAAAAGGATCTTGATCAGGATGAGGTCAACGTAGAGCGGGCCTGTGTGCTGGACAATGTGGAGATTAAGGAAGAAGAAGTGCTGGATCTTCTTAAAAACATTAAGATTAATAAATCCCCAGGACCGGATATGATACAACCCTGGTTGTTGTGGGAATTGAGAGAAGAGATCCCTCTAGCATTAGCTATTATCTTTGAGTCCTCTTTGGCTACAGGGGAAGTGCCGGAGGACTGGAGAATAGCAAATGTAGTTCCCTTGTTTTAATAAAAGGTAATAGGGAGAAACCTGGGAACTATAGACAGGTGAGTCTTACGTCGGCGGTCTGGAAACTATTGGAAAGGATTCTTAAGGATAGGATCTACGAGCATTTGGAGAAGTACAGTCTGCTCATTAATAGTCAACATGACTTTGTGAAGGGAAGATCGTGCCTCACGAGCCTGATTGAGTTTTTTGAAGAGGTAACAAAAGAAATTGATGACGGTAGGGCAGTGGATGTGGTCTACATGGACTTTAGCAAAGCATTTGACAAGGTCCCTCACGAGAGACTCATCCGGAAAGTCATGAGGCATGGGATAAGTGAAACCTTGGCTGTTTGGATAAAAAATTGGCTTAATGGAAGAAAGCAGAGGGTAATTGTGGAAGGAAAGTATTCTGCCTGGAGGTGGGTGACTAGTGGAGTGCCGCAGGGATCTGTCCTGGGACCCCTGCTATTTCTGATTTTTATAAATGTCCTGGATGTAGAGGTGGAAGGATGGATGAGTAAGTTTGCAGATGACACGAAGATTGGAGGAGTTCTGGATGGAGCTGTAGGTTGTCGAATGTTACAAGAGGATATAGACAGGCTGCACAGTTGGACAGAAAAATGACAGATGGAGTTCAATCCGGACAAGTGTGAGGTGATGCATTTTGGAAGTACAAACCAGAAGACAGAGTGCAGGATTAATGGTCAGTTACTTAAGAGTGTGAGTGAAGAAAGAGACCTTGGGGTTCAAATCCATACATTCCTCAAGGACGCTGCACAAGCTGATAGGGTAGTTAAGAAGGACTATGGGATGCTAGGCTTCATTAATAGGGGGATTGAGTGCAAGAGTAGAGAGGTCATGTTGCAACTCTACAAATCTCTGGTGTGACCGCACTTAGAGGATTGTGTTCAATTATGGTCACCTCATTATAGGAAGGATGTGGACGCTATGGACAGGGTGCAGAGGAGATTTACCAGGATGTTGCCTGGATTGGAGAACAAGTCATATGAAGCAAGGTCAGCAGAGCTGGGACTTTTCTGTTTGGAGCGTAGAAGAATGAGAGGGAACTTGATAGAGGTCTACAAGATTATGAGAGGCATAAGATAGGGTGGATAGTCAGTACCTGTTTCCCAGGGCACCAGTAGCAAATACAAGAGGGCATATGTACAAAATTAAGGGAGGGAAGTTTAGGGGAGACATCAGGAGTATGTTTTTTACACAAAGAGTTGTGAGTGCCTGGAATGTATTGCCAGAGATGGTCGTGGAGGCTAATACATTAGGGGTATTTAAGAACCTCTTGGACAGGCACATGGATGAATGAGAAATGGAGGGTTATGGGGTAGTGTGGGTTTAGTACTTTTTTTAAGGATCATATGAGTCGGCACAACATGGGAGGCTGAAGGGCCTGTACTGTGCTGAGGTGTTCTATGGTTCTATGTTTCTAAGATTGGCCAGGTGGATTCAGAATTGGCTTGCCTACATTCGGATTTGAGGGTTGTGACTGGTGGTGTCCCAGAAGGATCTGTTCTGGGACCTCTACTTTTTCTGATTTTTATTAACGACCTGGATGTGGGGGTAGAAGGGTGGGTTGGCAAGTTTGCAGGTAACACAAAGTTTGGTGGTGTTGTAGATAGTGTAGAGGATTGTCAGAGATTGCAGAGAGACATTGATAGGATGCAGCAGTGGGCTGAGAAGTGGCAGATGGAGTTCAACCCGGAAAAGTGTGAGGTGGTACACTTTGGAAGGACAAACTCCAAGGCAGAGTACAAAGTAAATAGCAGGATACTTGGTCATAGACATCCGTCATAAACATCACAAACTTCATTTCATCCTGTAGTGAAGTGTCCTTAATGAGAGGACTGTGATAACAACATATATCCACTGACGTCACAGTCCTCTGACTGGGAACATTCACCTTCACTCTTTCCAAGGTTGACTAACGTTCATATTCATTAAACATTGTGTGAGTTTTCAATTCACCGAACATATATACCATATAGATGAGGGTACTGCAGTGGATGTGATCTACATGGATTCTAGCAAGGCATTTGACAAGGTACCACACGGCAGGCTGATTCAGAAAGTCAGAAGTCATGGGATCCAGGGAAGATTGCCCAGGTGGATTCAAAATTGGCTTGCCTGCAGAAAGCAGAGCGTCGTGCTGGAGTGACTACATTCGGATTGGAGGGTTGAATCTCGTGGTGTCCCACAAGGATCGGTTCTGGAACCTGTACTTATCATGATTTTTATTCACCACCTGGATGTGTGGGTAGAAGGGTGGGTTGGCAAGTTTGCAGACGACACAAAGATTGGTAGTGTTGTGGATAGTGTTGAGGATTGCAGAGTGACATTGATAGGATGCAGAAGTGGGCTGAAGAGTGGCAGATGGAGTTTAACCCTGAGAAGTGTGACGTAGTACAGTTTGGAAGCACAAACTCCAAGGTAAAGTAAATGGCAGGATACTTGGTAGTGTGGAGGAGCAGAGCGATCTGGGGGTACATGTCCACAGATCCCTGAAAGTTTCCTCACAGTTAGATAGGGTAGTTAAGAAAGCTTATGGAGTGTTAGCTTTCATAAGTCGAGGGATAGAGTTTGAGAGTCCCGGGGTAATAATGCTGCTCTATAAAATTCTGGTTAGGCCACACTTGGAGTACTGTGTTCATTTCTGTTCGCCTCACTATAGGAATGATATGGAAACACTGGGAAGGGTACAGAGGAGATTTACCAGGATGCAGCCTGGTTTAGAGAGTATGCATTATGATCAGAGATTAAGGGAGCTGGAGCTTTACTGTCTGGAAAGAAGGTGGATGAGAGGAGACATGATAGAGGTATACAAGATATTAAGAGGCATAGATAGAGTGGACAGCTAGCGCGTCTTCCCCAGGGCACAACTACTCAATACATGGCTTTCATGTAACGGGTGGGAAGTTCAATGGGGATATTAGAGGAAGTTTTTTCACTCAGAGAGTGTTTGGTGCGTGGAATGCACTGCCTGAGTCAGTAGTGGAGGCAGATACACTAGTGAAATTTAAGAGACTACCAGACAGGTATATGGAGGAATATAAGGTGGGAGTTATAGGGGAGGCAGGTTTGAAGGGTCGGCACAACATTATGGGTCAAAGTGCCTGTACCGTGCTGTTCGATGTTCTGTATTAGAAATTATCACCCGTTTCAGGATGATAATGTCGTTCAGTCAATCGGACATCAGGCAAATGTCGTGCAAACTCAAGCATGCAATATAGTGATGATTTATCTCTGAAGTAATTGAAAATGCAGGAACGTAGACCAAATTTCAAGCGTGTGAAGGGAGTTTCTCAGGATCTTCAATGGGTGTTACCTAAGGACAGGGGCCGACCGGTGCCTTTACGTGGTAGAAAGTGTTGGTTTGCCAACTCTGCAACAAAATTCCTGATGCGTTCTCCTCGGTGAATTCAATTACTGTAATTGTCATCCTGAAAATGTTGATTTCGTACTGGTCAGATAAATTTCCTAAACATTAGTTGTAGTAAATATCATCAGCTACAGCCAGCATTGAATTACTAACGGCTCAGTGAAACGTGGACCTACCACCTTCAGGAAAACATATACATTTGCTTCATTTTACCCCCTTAAAAACCTCCTGTCGTTTATAGAGAGCCATTGTGCTCTGCCAAGGATCAGATTTGATGCATATAGTGCACGTTGTTCATGCTGTGAAATATACTAATTATCAACATTTCTCAAATTATCAGCTCAAGTTTCGTGCCAAAATAAGACCCTACCAGACCCTTCATTTTAAAATATTATAAACCGTAACTTACTTGCACCTCTGGTGGCAGGCTTGTCGTCATCTACCCAGAGGCCGTCCACTTTGAGTCCCTTCCTATCACACAGCTATTACCGGTGGCTCTAAGTAACTGCTTGCTCCAAGAGCGGCAACCCTTGGTGCAGCGCTTCGTCATACGGGCTAAACCAATTAGGATAGCCGGTAAGCTTGAACCCAGGTGAGATACGAATTTGCTTACCCTCGCATGTAAAGCCACTTACTGGACTCGGCGGATGAGATTACCAACAGGATCAAACACCCAAGAAGCCGTTGCAGCAATGCTTCATGGAGAGCGAAGGGCAAACAAGACACAGAAGGCGTCACGGTCATCGATTGCAGCCGGGGAAGTCTCCCATCTTGACATTCATTCCTGCTATTGGACCAAGACTTTTGAGGCCGAAAGAGTGGAACTGCCCCAGTGTCACCGCTTTTTCCCTGTGTAATTCTTCTTTAAAATGTTACGTCATCGATGGAAGCGACGGGCAATTAACAAAGATAAACAATAATTAAAAAGGAGTTAGAAATAAAGCAACAAACCAAATCAGCTCGGGGCATAACATATTGATATTCTTCCAGGATTTTACCTTGCACGATTTTCACAATCATTTCAAGTCCACATCTGTTTTCTGGTTATGGTTCTCCATATTCCATAGAAATCGTCAGCGTGGCTGTTTCAAAGAAATAATTTTTCAGTTTATCGCCAATGGGCGTACATACATTGATAGGTGCATGAATAGATAGATAGATAGAGAAGGATTACAGTTACGAGACAGATAGTTTGATTCTCTTTCTGGGCTGTGAGGGGACACTGGTGTTATTACCCTCCTTCCAAAGGATCCATTACCGCAATGAACAGAACGGTCACAGATCTACAAGTACATCACTGTCCAGAGCATTTTCTGACATGTCACGACCACATGGGTAATGTTACTGCTTGTCCGAATAGCTCAGCACTGCAATGTTATTATCACACCTCATTCAGTCCCACCATCTCTCACACAGAGAATATCACTGCTTATTCAGAACCATCGCCACGTATACTGATAATTTCCTTGCTTGCAGTCTCATGATGGACACAGCGAAAAAAAAAAAAGATGACCATAAGGCCATGTAATCATAAAATCATTGCTCCTCAGCAGAATCAGACTGTTAGTGATGATGCCCGGTCATCACCAACCACGCTGCTGGATACCTGAACATATTGCTTAAGTCTTTATTTGTCAAACCCACGTCCTTGTAAAAAATAAAATGTTGATAACTCTGAAAATTGCAAACTGGAGAATCAATACCTCAAAAGTGTAAACAATAATGGCATTGAGAGTACCCTGCACAGCAGGAGATTGCTATGTTACAGGGATAGAACTTGTATGCATCTTATCTTTATGCACTTGCCTTTACCAGTTGCACAGTTCAGAGGAGAGGGATGTTCTGTCGATGTTCCAATCAGTTCCGAGCAGTAGTGGAACATGAAGATATTGAACCTCGGCTTTCGATATTATTTTCGTTCTGATATCAGGAGTGACCTGGTGGTTAAGGAGAGGTATTCGCTCATATTTTTTTTCATCATGGCATTGGGTCGTGTTTATATTTCCAGGCAGAGGCGCATTTTTATATTCGAATGTCTAAATGAAATCTGGTGTTATTTACCTGCAAATCATAACACACCCTTTTATTTAGTCAGTCTGCATGAAAAGAAGTCCAGACTTGTTCAATGGGTTCGCGGATAAAGACCCTTGATGCCGAAAATGGGTACAGCTTGTTTTCCACAGATTCAGGAAACCACTGGGAAACATACGAATGGCAAACCATCATTAGTAACAGCTTTACACAGGCGAGATGTTTTTCTCTGATATCTCATACCAGGAATAAATTAGTAAATATAATTGTTAAAATACCCTATATAAATGTATACACTGAAAAAGACAGGTATAATTAACCTTTGAAAAAAATGTGCTAAATGCTTCGAATAAATGTGCATGTTGTTGTTTCAACCAGGGTGGAGAACAATAAGAAGGAATACTTGAACGTCAGAATAATTAGTGTCAAAATGAGATTTAGAAAATATCAGAATCTACAACGTTCCCGAAGGAGTGGAGGGCTCGTCTATGACGGAGATTGTCGGAAAGTTACTGCAGAACGCGTTGGATCTTCCCTCGGCTATGAAGCTGGTAATCGAGAGGACGCATCGCGCGTTATTCCCGAAACCTACCCAGGATAGAAAGCCACGCTCCATAATAATTAAATTCTATCGGTAAGGCACCAAGGCGGAGATTCTACGAAGGGCCTCGGGTAAGAACAGAGTGTTTTTCGATGATAAATTAATATATTTCGACCAAGATTACCCCCACCCGCCCCGCGGTCCTCCAGAAACGCAAAGAATACTTTGAAGTAAAGCGAGTACTAAATCGAAATAAGATTAGATTTCAAACTCCGTACCCTGCTAAACTTCGAGTGTTTTATGACAACGGGACGCGGTTGTACCAGACAGTGGAAGAGGCGACTACAGATATGAATGCCAGATGGTTGCCCGTCAGCATGAACAAAACGAGGGGAGGCCTGGCTGAGGAATTATCCCGCTTCGCTTGGGAAATAGTGCGAGAATCGAGATGGCAGGAGACGGGAGGAGGCCAAGAGAAATATATCAGGAAGAGCCCAGGAGTTTCCCAAAGACAGTCCTAACCCCCTTCAGAAGAGCAATAAGGTTTGGCTATCTTTAAAAATGTTGAGAAGCTAAACAAAAGCAAAAGTACATGGTGATATACCTATCTCGAGAAACACTTATTATAATGTAGATGTTTTTTATTACTTAGTTGTTATTCTTTATTCGCTCACTTACTCTTCTTTCCCCACCAAAATGAGAATATATGTGTGCATACATGTGTATGTATGTAATGTGTATGTGGAGATATATGTGTGTGTGTGTGTGTGTGTGTGTGTGTGTGTGTGTGTGTGTGTGTGTGTGTGTGTGTCTATAGATGTATATATATATATATATATATGTGTGTGTGTGTGTATATATGTATGTGTGTGTGTGTATATATGTATGTGTGTGTGTACATATATATTTGTGTGTTTGTATATATATGTATGCATGTGTATATAGTAGGAGTGCACAGGGAAATCTTTTCTGTGTAATGGATTTGTTTACTGACTTTTATGAATACCGCAATGGGGGCCCTCAACTCACAGGTAGGAGAGGTTATCCCCCACAGCTAGACATTTCTTCTAGCTCAACACAAGGTCATCTACTGGAGACCGCAGCTTTGGAATCACATGTTCGTTGCCATTTTTGTTATTATTTCCGTTTCTTGGTTCTTATTTGTTCAGGAAGTAGATCTATTAAGTTTTATTCTAATTTCAATGATGCATTGACAGATAAATACAGATGGCTAAGGACAAGGTAAAATTCATTTCTTTTAATGTCAATGGGCTATTAAATCCAATTAAACGTAAGAGCATTTTATCCAAAATGAAAAAAAGAACAAGCCCATGTAGTTTATTAACAAAAAAATAATTTAAGTGATAATGAGCATAAAAAAACCAAAGAGAATGGGCTTCACGAATGTGTTTTTCTCCTCATATAAATCAGGACATAGGAGAGGAGTTGATATTCTGATCTCAAGTAAGCTAAATTTTGAAAAAGTATTCGAAATGGGAGATAAAAAGGGCAGATATATTCTGGTAAGGGGGAATATAGACTGCAATTCAGTTATTCTATTGAATATATACGCACCCCCGGGAAGTGATAGTGGCTTCTTTCAGAAAATTACTGATATTATGGTAACGGAAACAGAAGGTTTCCTGATATGTGGGGAGACTTAAATTTACAATTACAACCAAACTTAGACTCTTCCAATAGAAAAACCTACGAAACAAAATCTTTACACAAGAAAGTTAATACACTTTTTGAGGATGTTGGTTTAATTGCTATATGGAGGGACCTTTTCCCGAACAGAAAGGATTACAGTCATTATTCTGTTCCCCATCTGTATATACAAGAATAGACTATTTCATAATATTTGGAAAAGAGAAAGACAAAATAAACATCTGGGGAATTGGGACAATAGATGTAAGTGACCATGCACCCATATATTTATCTGTTGATATTGAGCTACAACCAAAGAATACTATTTGGAAACTAAATTCAAGTCTACTCAATGATCCGTACTTTAAGGAACAAATTGAAAAAGAAATTGGTTTCTGCTTAGAATTTAATGATAATGGAGTGGTTGCACCTCCCATATTATGCAATACTCTGAAGGCGGTCTTAAAAGGGAAAATTATAGCGATATCTTCGTATAATAAAAAAATAAGGAATAACTCATTAGAGGAATTACAAAATAGGCTGAAGGAACTAGAGAAAAAACAGAAATTGAATTTGGCACAGGAGACATTAAGGGAAATTAAAAGAATTAGGAATGAAATAATTTGTCAACGCAAGAACTCAGGAAAAACTAATGCTTCTGAAACAGAGACATTATGAAAGTGAATCGAAATCTATGAAAATACTGGCGTGGAAACTGAAAAAAAATAGCAGAAACTACAATTCATAGAATTAGGGACCCAAGAACGAAAATGATAAAAAAATAAGCTAAGTGAAATTCAAGAAGCTTTTGAAGTGTTTTATATAACTCTATATTCCAAAGTTCCACGGAGAAGCATAACCTAAACTGACACCTTCTTGAATTCTCTAGTGTTACCCACTTTAAGCGAAGAACAAAATAGAACTAGATAGATAGATAGATAGATAGATAGATAGATAGATAGATAGATACTTTATTCATCCCCATGGGGAAATTCAACTTTTTTTCCAATGTCCCATACACTTGATGTAGCAAAACTAATTACATACAATACTTAACTCAGTAAAAAAAACTATGACGGCTGACCTAACTGAAGCTGAATTGAAAGCTGCAATTAGTAGGCTTAAATTAAGCAGGTCACCAGGATCAGATGGCTATACGGCAGAGCGGTACAAATAATTTAAAGATGGGTTAATTCCTGTTTTACTCCCCACACTGAACTGGGCTCTAAATAAGGCACAAATGCCACCCAGTTGGAAGGAAGCGATAATCTCAGCTCTACCGAAAGAATGCAAGGATGAAATGGATTGCGTGTCATGGTCAAACGATTAGAGGAGTTTCTACCCATACTGATACGTAATGATCAGACAGGTTTTATACGACAACGCCAGACACAAAACAATATACGAAGGACACTTCACATTATGGATCATAGACAAAAAAATAAAATCGAAGCAATAGTGATAAGCGTGGACGCTGAAAAAGCATTTGATTCGGTTAATTGGAATTTTCTTTACAGAGTTTTACATAGATTTGGTTTCCAAGTCAAAATTATTATAACTATAAGACACTATATGACAATCCTACTGCTAGGATTAAAATCAATGTATATTTATCAAAAAGTCTTACACTGGAAAGAGGCACGAGACAGGGTTGTGCATGGTCACACTACTCTGCGTTATATCTGGAACCATTAGCTCAAAACATCAGACAAAATGAAAATATCGGGGAATTACTATTAAAGGGACAGAGCGTAAATTGGCTTGTTATGCGGATGACATCTTGATTTATCTACGGCAACAGTATACTCTTTGCCTAAATTGATGCAATCCTTTGAACAATATGGTCAATTATCAGGGTACAAGATCAACATAGATAAAACCCAATTGCTTCCATATTACTATAGCCCACCAAGAAAAATTGAAAGTCGATACCCCTGGGCATGGCACACATTATACCAAAAGACTTGGCAAGATTGTCAGAATGTAATTAACAGACTTTATATGAAAAAATTAAGGAAGATGTGGCAAGTTGGAACCTGATTCCTTTTCTCAGTCTCAGTTCAAGGATTGAGTCTATTAAAATGAATATACTGCCCAGAGTGTTATATCTCTTTCAGGCCCTACCAATAGAGATTAATCAAAATCAATTCAATACATGGAACAAGAAGCTATCAAGGTATATTTAGCAGGGTAAAAGGCCTAGAGTTCGTCTCCAAACTTAGCAATTAGCAAAGGAAAAGGGGGGATGGGGCTTGCCTTCTCTTAGAGATTATTATTTTGCGGCACTGTTGAGAGCTGTGATATGTTGGTGCAACCCAACATATGACGCTCAATGGAAAAACATTGAGGAGCGGGTACTTCCCATCCCCATACAAGCAATTTTGAATAATAACAACCTGCAAAAGGTACATAAATACTATTGATAAACCATGGGTGAAATTGACTCTTAAAATATGGAAAGCTTTTATAAAAGAATATAATCTAGATGGAGATATTGCAATTCTCAAAAGGTGTGTATATGACTCGGATTTTACACCAATTAAATTGGATGCTAGATTTAAGGACTTGACCGCTAAAGGAATAACAGTTCTTTGCAACATAATGAAAGAAGGAACACTGTTCAGTTTTGAAATGCTTAAAGAGAAACACATTCGAAAAACAAGATTTTTATCAGTATTTACAGATGCGACAATATTTTAATAAAACGCTTAAAAATGTAACCAAGGCAAATACATGCTTGATAATACTCTTTAGAAAAGCGTATAATTCAGATAATGATAATAGAATCATTTCAAGCATGTATAAGGGGTTGTCAAATCTTAAAACACATTCGACTTCATACATTAAAACAAAAGGAAGAAGGAAGGAGGGATAATTATATCTGAGGAAGAATGGACAACAATATGTAGATATCAATGGAAGTGTACCAGTTTACAGAAATGGAGGGAGTTTGGATGGAAAAACTTGATAAGATATTTTATTACACCCTCTCAGAAATCCCATTATGATAGTAACCTCCCTGTTTGCTGGAGAAATTGTGGAAATCAAAATGCAAATCATTATCATATTTTTAGAAACTGCCCTGTTATCAAAAACTATTGGCGGGGGATACACAATGCCCTACAGGACATCTTTAAATGTAAAATACCCTTAGAGAGTAAGACCATATATTTTGAATATATACCTCAATAATGGTTGAAAAGGCATAAATATTTAATGACTTTACTGTTGGTGTCTGGTAAAAAGACTCTTACTAGGAAATGGTTATCACAGGAGAGCCCTACTTTAAATACATGGATGGAAATTACAATGGACATTTACAAAATGGAGAAGATAACGGCATCTCTTAATCTTAAGCTGGAACAATTTTATTCGTACTGGGAAAAAATGGTTTAACTACATAATGCCTTATAGGCCTGATTTTATTCTCACAAATCAATGAATCTGCTGTAAAAAAAAGATCTCTGCCTACTTGTACATAGTTCTTTCCTCTTGCTTGTTTTTTTCTTTCCACTCTTTTCTATAAGTGCATACCTCAGATAAACACTTTGTAGAGATTTATGATATATATGTACAATGTCTGAAATACATCTTATGGAAATGTTTGTTTGATGATGAACTTCAATAAAAAATAGTTACAAAAAGAACTGAGATTTGGTTAACTAGTTATAGTTTGGCACTTGGAGAATGAGTTAAAACGCTCAATTATATATTTGTGTGCAATTAAAAAGAGACAGCTTTTCAAATGCTTTTGAAATAATTTAAACAATAGAACTAGAAGGAGACAAAGCATTACAAGGATCACAATAAAGAGGTCTCTGCGGACGGGCGGTAATGTGAATTACAACCGTATGTATATACAGAAACTCTGTCAGGTGATAGGTAAAACCAGGAGGAGGAGTTATCCTTCTTGTCGAACTCTCCGTCAATACGCAGCTTCCGGCCGCGACTTTTCATTTTGTAAAACTAACCGGAATTCGCTGCATTTGCACTGAAGTCCTATTACATTTATTTCTGTAATCTTCCGTTCAAGTTTGAAGCAGGACTCACTACGGATCAGTGGAAACAGTGCAGGAGGTTCTAAAACATGTGCCACTTGTATTCAGTGGCAAGAGGTAATAGTCCCGATTTTGGAATTAAGAAGTATTTACACTGTAACACTTATTGTGCAACGGTGTGCAGAGCGTTTTACTGTAGAACTCAACAGTACTGCGTTTACTCGTCATGAAAAATAAACTGAATATATTTTAATATATCCTGTATCCTACTAAACAGACATTTAACAGATTGAAACACATTTTCTGAAAATATTGTGAATTATGTTTCTGCACTGTTGTTACCACATGGCTGTGTAGAAAGGCAAGAGAAGCTAATTGTGCATCACCGATGTGATCAACAGTAGTCGAGATGAGACTGAGTTAACATGGTGACCGGATTTCGAAAGATTTTGAAATAATAAGTGAATAAGGGTTTAGCACTTGCACTAATTCTTGACTCACGATATACCGATATATTGAAATAATGGAAAACTCCGGCTTTTTATATGTATGTGAAGAGCAAGAGGATGAGCGGTTTGAGAAAAGGACCAATCAGTTGTGACAGTGCAAACGTGTGCACGTAGTAGAAGGAGGCAGCAGAGGTATGATGAATAATTTCCTTCAGTATTCACCAAGGTAAAAGAACCTTGGCAATTGTGGGTCTGACTTACAGCGGACTGAAACGCTTGAACCTATAAATAATAGGAAAGACGATCTGCTGGATCTTTTGAAAACCATTAAGTTCGATAAGTAGCTGGGACCGGATGAGATATACCCCGGGCTACTGCGGGAAGCGAGGATGGGGATGCTGAGTCTCTGGTGATAACAGTTACATGATCATGAGGGATGGGAGAAGTACTGGATGATTGGAGGCTTGCCAAAGTTGTTTCCCTGTTCAAAAAAAAAAAGGAATAGAGATAACTCACGAAATTATAGACCAGTGAGTCTTACTTCAGTGGTGGATAAGTTGTTGGAGGAGATCCCGAGAGGCAGCAGTTATGAGCATTTCGAGACATAATCTGATTAGGGATCTGCTATATGGAATAGTTAAGGGCCAGTCATGCCTTAAGAATCAGATTGAGTTATGTGAGGATGTAACAAAACACATTGATGAAGGTCGGGCAGTGGTGTAGAGCATATGGATTTTAGCAAGGCATCGTCTGAATCTGTGAACTATTGCACTCTTCATTTATGTTTGGCCACTGTCTCCCGATTAGTTGAAACAGCTGTGGCTGTTAACGGAGTTGCTTTATTCAGCTGTCGATAGTCTATTGTGAACCTCCAAATATCTGGTTTCCTCTCTGGCCATTGTAGTGAGCTGCTGGCCTCAGTGCCCCTTGTTGTACCAAACTCTGTATTACCTTACCTACAACATCCTCTGCTTTATTGGGAATCCAGTATTCCTTCTGTAGTATGGGGTTTGGACGTTGTGTGCATACGCTACCAGCCTCTTTCCGCTATCATGCTTGTGCCTTGCAAATGTTCCTGAGTTCTGTACTACAATCTGCAACACATTCTGATCATTTCTCATCTCCTCGTCTTTTATCCACATTTCAGCCATTGTGAATTTTCTATCTCGATATTCTCCGGCTGGGATCTGCACGTGGTGTATGTTATTCATGCCTTGTGGCATCTACCAAATCCTACAATTAACTGGGTCAACGCAAAGTCCCGCTTTATCCATACAATCATTCCCCCCCTGTACGTTCCATCTACCTGGGAAATTCCAACAACAGTACTGAATATTTTATTGCTATGAGTCCTATTCTATCTTCCAATGGTAAACTCACATAACTCACATGGCCCACTAGTTAATGTCTTGTGAATCCACGTCGGAAAATTTTACTTTGTATCTCCCAATTTGCGTTATTTACATTAGTGGTTTTGACGGTGCTTCCGGATCCTCCAGTGTCAATAAAAAGGCAACAGGGCGGCGTTTAACGCCATCACTCACTTGACGTGTTCGGTTTCATCCTACCTCGTGTCACACACCCGTGTTGGTGAGGCCTGACACCGTCATTGGACTCAGGGTACATTGCCCTGGATGGTGGTGTGTCCACCATGATATTTTGTGGTCTCGGTCTTTGTGGCCCCACCAAGACCAAACCGCATTGGCTCTGCTCTTTCTCGTCTCAGATTTTGACATTCTCACTTAATGTGCACCTCCTGACTACAGTTATAGCATTTAATTACTTGACCGTCAGATCTTCCTGTTCCTGGCCCTTTTCCATTTGCTCTCCCCTTCCATGCCCCGTGATAGTGTCAGGTATGCCCTTGGAGTGGGTCCCCTACCCTAATTTCTCCAGGAGGCCTGACATTCAATAGGCATCACCTTCCCATTACAGAGTTTTGTTGCTCTTTGTATCTCCTTTTCCCACGCTCCACTCATTTTCCTCAGTACCCATGCCTCAGTATGTCTGGGTTCAGAATGATCAAATATTTTCAGTGCCATTTGAGATTCATCGGTACAGTGAAACTCCCGTGTCCTCAACCATCGATTTGAGGCCTCTGTTCCGAAATTGTTCCGTTCTAATACTGTGTCATGCACCCCTTGGAACACAGTCCGTAAACGGGATGTGAATGCAGTGGCATGTTCACCTCTCCTCTGGTAATATTTGGCTAGCGCGTCTTCCCGGTCCCCTCTGTTAACATCCATTACAGTTATTGTTCTTCACTTATTCCCTACCATATCGTTGTATGCCTGGCAAATCTGAGTGTATATTCTTGGTGTAAACACATAATAATCGGTTTCCTTTCCTCAGAGTCACGTCGGTCTTGTACTACTCTCTGATGACTAGTTGGTTGGAAAAGATACCGAGGATCGTCTCCCAGCACACGTGTCCCGATATACGTACCAATTTCTCTAAGCTGCTGTACCCCGAACACTGTGGTGTATGTTTTGTTCTGATTTGATTTGCTCCCCTGCTGCCCCTCAAAGATAGAAACTAGGGGTGCCAATCGTCGAGACGGCAGCACTGGCTCCGTCTGCAGGAATTCCTCGGGAAGTGTTGCTTCGTAGCTAATGAAGTCGTTTCTAATATCTTCATCTGCTAAATCATACCGATCAATATATCTATATTTGCCTTCCACCGCTTTCCTGTTTTTCAGATCCAAAAGTTCACATTACTCCTCTCTCCGCCTCAAGTTGGTGCTGCGGCTTTTGAATCTGCTTTAAACTGTTTGAATGATCGCCTGTGTTGCTCTTTCTTCCCTGTGCTGATTCCGAATCCCATTCAGAGCCGTCCTTAAATCTCGGCCAGTTTCCTTAATCCTTTCAATTCATCGTTCACTAGATTAGCTGCTTCCTCTAGCTTAGATATTTCTTTAGGTAATCTCGCACACTGCATCTGAAACGGGTTCATATGCATCAAGATCACACCTCTCTAATGTTGTAACCCTTTCTCAAAAACAAGTTTTCTACCCCCTTTGGAAGCATTTTGTGTTCTTATTCTAAGTTATCGTGCTCGGCCTTTGTTTTATGTTGATATTCTAGGATTTCCTGCTGCAACCTACGTCGCTTGGCTTCTACTTTCTACTCGCGATGTAGTAAATCGCTGGGTATCCCATATTCCGTCAGAAGCAGCGGTCAGTTGCACGGAACATCCCCTCTGCTCCTATGCACTGGTGGCAGGTTTCACAGAATTTATATTTAATTCAGATTAATTCCTCTGAGGCAATCAGTGTGGTTATCACATCGTCGCATTACGAACAATCAGCTACAGAAACACTGACATTAAAGTGTTTTTTCTCACTCTGTCACCATGTCATAAAGTCGTATCCCCAGGGGATGTTACAAATTATTAACTTTTAAACAAAATGTGAACGTTTCCAACTTAATTTCCAAGTCGCCTGGCTTCCGCTACTGAAATGGGACACTTTCTGATCAGTGTTGTATAAACAATCGTCCTGAACAATCAACATGCACAATCAACTTCAATTAGATTTATTTTGTCACATGCGGCGGAGCTCATTCGCTTCTGACATTGAGACCAGGACATCAGCTCAGCGGGTGAAATGGAGCGCACTTTACTGAAGGGGAAGATAGGAACATTTTTCTTCTTTCCCTCGTTCTCGTCTTTTCGAGTTATTTGGATGATGAAAGTCACAGTAACAGCCGATGACATGTTTCACAATAAAACACGCTGGACACATGTTCCTCTCAGCATATAAAATAGACCGAGAGTAATGTCCCAGGTACATTTCAGAAGAAAAAGTTGCGCCCCCACACGACATTAGCTGCGGCTTGTGGACAGATTGATGAACGCTCTTGTCTAGATTAGTGGAGAGTGGATTCTTTGTCTGTGACAAGTCTACTGCAGAGATTAGTGTTCGGCCCGTTGTTATTTATCATTGATGTTAATGAATTAGATGTCGATGTAGAAAACTGAATCAGAAGAATTGCGGACGATTCCTAAGTTGGAGGCCGTTGTTCCCACTAGGAACTCTATCCAAGCTAGTAGCTTGATGTTGACCAGCTGGGAAACGGGTTGAAAAATGTCAGATGGCATTTAATACGGACGAGTGTGAGCTGGTCTTTGTTGTGAGGATGGCTATACAGGTTAAGAGGCACATATTGAATAGGTGGACTCTAGGGTGCAGTACGGATTTAAAACGAAACCTAGAAATGCAGATGGATAATTCCAGGAAAGCGGCGTAACGGGCAGATCGGCTCATATCGAGCTCTTATCGCAGTGGTCTTCGCAAGCAGTTCATGGAGTACAGGGGTTGGGACGTTATATTGAAGCTGTACAACACGTTGGTGAGTCTGTAGATGGACTATCGCGGTCGCTCCGGCCACTCGCCTACATTTTGAAATCTCAATAAGCTTCAAAGTGTGCAGCGATAATTTGAAGGGAAGAGTTCGGGAACAGAGGTAAGAGTTAGAGATACAGGTTTATTCGGTCTGGAAATTATTTCCATGAGAGCAGGAAAATGAATGGAGATCTTACAGGAGTAGAGACAATTGTGAGAGTAACAGACAGGGTGAATGCCGGAGATTTTCCCCATCCTCTGAATTAATCTACAACTGGCGCAGCAGCCACTCAGTTCATTTGAATGACCGAAGTCACAGTAATAGCTGATGACCTGTATCAGTGGCGCAACAGACACACAGTTCCGCCGTTGAACGCTAACACAGAGAATATGGAACAGTACCCTATACTACAGGCTTTTAGACCCACAAAACTCTGCTGCACTCGCGATCTTCTCCAAAATCAACACGACAATTCTCTCTATATAATCTTCTGTTTCCCTTCCATTCATGCGCCTATTTAAGAGTCTCTGAAGTGTATCAGACTCGAACAGTACTCCCGGCAGCGCGTTCACACACAGAGCATTCTCCTGCCTTCTCGCCGTAAACCTTCATATCCCGACTTATCAAGAGCCAACCAAGTTCCGCTTTAAACACCATCGCGAATACCTTGTCCTCCGCTGCCGTCTGTGGGAATGATTGCCATAGATTCACCACTGTCTGGCTAAACCAGCTCCTCCTCATCTCCGTTCTAAGTGGACGGCGCTATATTGATATTCTCTTATGATGAGGAGACCAGATCTGAACGCGATACTGCAAGTGTGGTCCAAACAGAATTTATAAAACTCATCATTAAGTCTCGACTGTTGAACTCAGTCACCAGAATAACAACGGACAACACATCACTCGTCTTCTGAACAACACTGTCAACGTGCGTGGTATCTCTGAATTATGCTCGTGCTCACCAAGATGGCATGTTCATCCTCACAGCTAAGAATCCTGCCAGGAACCCCACAGTCTTCCTTCAATGTCGATCACAACAGGGTGTCACCTCACGCTTTTCTGGAGGGAACTTCCACTTCCACTTCTCAGCTCAGTTCCACTTGTTATTAATGTCCCGTTTTAAACTAAACCAACCATGTACGCTTACCAAACACGGCCAACCTTACCGTCACCTATAAACGTACAAATCAAATCTTGTACTTTCTCATACATCGTTTATTAAAAAGAAACCTGAAAGAGCGGAGTACCCAGACCATATCCCCGCGCAACATCATGCAAACTATTCTCAATCTGTTACCACTCTCTTCCCCCGTAGACAAACGCAGCCAAGTATAACGGAATCCCATGCGTACTGACAGACTGCATGAAATTACAACGGGCAAACGGAGAAATATCCATTACTGCAATGAACAGAACCGTCTCTACCTGGCACAACACTGACCACTCTGGTAGTATCAGTGCTTACTCTGACCTGCCACCGTCCACATAGATAAGTTTACTGATTGTGCAGTTCATTCAATACTGCATTGCTGCAAACACAGCTCCTTCGGTCCCACGATTGAACACACAAAGAGAATATCACTGCCTATTCAGAACCATCTCTCGGTATACTGCTAATATTATTGTCTGTCCAGCCTCACGAAGGACACCGCGAAACAAAGATATGACCATAGAACAATAAAAAACGTAATAATATCCCGCTTCATAAAATACTTCTCAGCACAATCATACTGTTAGTGATAACGCCCAGTAGTCACTGACCGCACTGTCACTGAATATCAGAAGAAATTGGTCAAGTATTTATTTGGCAATGCCCGCTCCCTTGCAACAAATAAGAATACTGCAAAATCAATACCTCAAATGTGCAATCATTAATTATATTTATAGCATCCTGCACAGCGGGGGTTGGCTGAAGTGTCGGGGACAGAATTCCCGTGCAGCCTCTCGTTATGTACTTGAACTTTCCGGCTGTACAGTTCAGAGGAGAGAGATGTGCGGCCGATCAGCGTGCGGCCACTGATCAAAATAACAGTGGAACATAGATGTATTAAACCTCAGCATTTGGTCTTACTTTCGTACTGATATCAGTGGTGACCCGGCGGTTAAGGAGAAATATTCACTCCGTTATTTTCATCACCACATCGGACGCATAATTAGGTATCGAGGCAGCTGCACATTTTAATTTGCGTGTATCTAAATTAAATTCGGTGCAAATTTATTTGCAAGTCCTGTTACAGTATTTTATTTAGCCAGTCCGCGTGGAAGTAAATCTGGACATTGTTCAGTGGGTTCGCAGGTAAAGAATCTCAATTCCGAAAATAGGTGCAGCTTGTGATCAGTAGGTTCAGATAAAGGAAACCACCAGGAAACATAAGAATGCCGAGCCTTAAACATTTACACCTTTACACAACCGTTATGATATTTTATGATGCCTCACAGCAGGGTTTAAAATGGTAAACATATTTGTTCAAATACGCTGTGTACACGTAAACATATATTTAACATAATTAACTATTGAAGAAAACTGTGCTGAATGTTGCGAATAAATGTGCGTGTTTATTTTTTTCTTGTTTCAATCAAGCTGTGTAATAACACCACGGGAGAATTATTGCACATCACTAATCAGATTAACTACTGTCAAAATGAGATACAGTTAACCCGTTATAGCACTTGCAGGATTGCGGAATACTTCAGTTATATATTTGTGTGCAATAAAAAAAGACAGCTTATTTTTCCAAAAAGATTTTGAAATAATTTGTAAATATTACTAGAAATAGATACATTTTTGCAAGGAACAGAATAAAGAGGTCTTTGCGGATGGGCAGTCATGTGAAAAACAGCCGGATGAATGTGCACACATATCCACAAAGCGCACTCACGGATATCTGTCTGAATTACTGGGGAGCCAATACCTGGATTTGGATTGGACGATAGCAGTTATGAAGCAGACACATTGAATGTAATACTGAAACGTCAGAACGGTTACAGGCCTGGTTTATAGCTCATAGAGGCCCATCCGTTCAATAAGCAGAATGATCCGCGCTTTACAAACATGTCACTGACCACGCTGATGTTATCACGGCATCTCTTGAACCATCACTGAGCTGAAATGATAATATCCCTTTTGGCCAAGCTGATGGCATCATTACTAGTCCTACTGTCTGTCGTTAACCCTACTGATAATGTCGTTGCTTCTGCAGCCTCAGATGATCAAAGTGATGATGTCACAGCGTACCCTGGTCATCCACTGACAGTATTTCTCAGACAGTCTCTCCTCTCTCTGTACAATATTCAGCTGGAGATTTATCCAAGTCCTTGTGTGATTCTTTCAGTCAACTGATAGACAAAGGTTGATCAAAGGGACCAACTAAGTGCAGGCCTATATTCTGTACATGACTCTTTTAGTTGTTATCGACGTGGACAGAATTGACATTACTGCCCTAGACGATAGAGCAAATGAACCAGATAGAGAATTAGTCGAGATGCTACTATCATGCAGCCGCAGCGCTATCTTAAATGCAGGATCACCTCATATCCCATGTATTGGCTTTGACCTTAAATGTGAAACTGATGTGTCGTGATCCTAATGTCAGCAGAATACAATTTGTCAGAATGTGTCTGGTCTCGTGTCTATGGATATAAGTCATTATATTGCAGATTGGAATTGGTATTAAGTGAGTACCAATGGATATAACGTTTCATGAAAGATCGGACCAAAGAGCGAAGTGATTAAACAACGCAATAAATGTAATAAAAGATAGTGAATCTGTTATATTTATTGCCACAGGCGGCAGCTGAGGACAAGTTATTCAACATAGTATTTAAAGCGAAACTTGATCGGCTCTTGATTAGTCGGGACATCAAAGGTAACGGGGAGAAAGCAGCAGAATGCTGTTGGGGGGAACTCGCAGCCCGGCAAGCTGTTAAAGTCTGATACATTAGTGACATTTTAGCGACACTGATAGAGGCTCATTAATGAAATCAAAGGAAAGTTGGGTTGATCTTGGAATAGATTAAAGTTCCGCAGAGTTTTGTGGCCTGGTACTGTTCCAAAGTTTGTGTGTTAGAGTTGAATGGCGGAACTGAGTGGCTGTTGCGCCAGTATCACGCCAGCATATTCCACGGGTTCTCCGACGCCCTCGGCATAATTATCAATAAGCGGTTAATTGCCTCTGTCTCCAGACTTAAAATGTTCTTTTTCATTGATCCGCTCATATCAATACTGATAACGCTAAGGAAGTGAAAACAGACAGACTGTTGAATTTGGCATGACATATTTGCCAAGATACAACACAGAGAAAATGGCTGACGGAGATGTTTCAGGCAAATGAAGAGGTATTTAGACATGTATATCTATCTATCTATCTATCTATCTATCTATCTATCTATCTATCTATCTATCTATCTATCTATCTATCTATCTATCTATCTATCTATCTATCTATCTATCTATCTATCTATCTATCTATCTATCTATTTATCTATCTATCTATATCTCTGTCTATCTATCTGTCAAATGCATCTATCTGTATGTCGGTAACTGAAAACTGAAAACCTCTTTCTTTGAAACAGTCGTGGTGATAATTTCTTTGAAATGTCTGCTGAATCGTAACCAGTAAACAAACGTATATTTGCAATGATTGTAAAAATGGTGTACTGTAAAATACCCGAAGAATATCAATGTTAGCTCAGTGTTATGTCCGTCCTGGCATGTTTGTTATTTTATTTTTAATTACTGACCTCACTGCTTACCTGCAGATTCACAGCTGCTGCTGATATTTATTAATACATTGTTCAGCGATTACCTTTCAGCATCAGGTCGTCCATTGTCAGATTATTTGTACTTCCCATTGTGTCGCTATGAGTTAGAAACACTTTGTTAAAAATCGGAGGTTTTCTAATCAATATATGAATCTATATTGCGTGAGGACGCCGAGACGTACTGTCTTTTTACTCAGTTCTCTGGGTACTGTAACGCGTTGATGAACGATAAAACTACGGCGGGACTGGAACCGACCTATCTTCTTATCTTTGGAAAACGGGGAAAGTCCTGAGCGAGGACAGACTGCACTTAATTGGTGCACTCGTCGAAACAACTGAGCAATAAAAAAAAATCAATGATAGAATAAAACCAAAAGCTGAAATTTTGTATTCAGAACAGTCCTGGAAAGTATCACAGAAGCATTTGTGACGGGTTCAAGGCGGTTGTTCCAGGATGCAGCGGAGAGCAAGAAAGGGAATGCATGCACGTATCATCTCGCTCCATTCTCATACCACCGCCACCAACGGCTACAAATACAGCGTAGGAGACATTTCCCCTGCAGTAAATCCCTGGCTATCATAGATTCCCTGCGAAATTGCCATTCATTTTCAATGTCTTCCAACAGGCGTTGTGCTCTGTGATTGATTTGACGGGTTTCTATACACAGAGGCAAAAGCAGCGGCCTCAATTAGTGTGACCGCATCCTTTGGCGCATCAGTTAAAATGCACTGAAGAACACGTGAGAAAAATATTATTATTATTATTATTATTATTATTATTATTATTATTATTATTATTATTATTATTATTATTATGACTCATTGCATCAATTAGCAACGGATTTTGTCACTTAAAATATTACAAACTTTGTTCTTTTATTATAGATTATAACATTTTAAATGAAGGAGATTTTATTTTGGCACGAAAATTCAGCTGTTTATTTTAAAAATCTAATAATTAGTAATTTTTATAACATGAACAATTAGCTTCATGTTAGTTCTTACAGAAATTTCGCCAACTCTCAATGTTCTTTGATAAAGAAAGGGTGTTTATTTGCCAGGTACAGTGATTTATATCTGTTCCTGGAGCTGGAAACCCACGTTTCCCTGAGCCATTAGTAATTTACTGCACGTTGTAGTTGATGATATTTAGCATGAAAATGTTAACGATATTTGTTGGACCAGTAGGGGATCATCACTTCACGTCGACAATGACAGTAATTGTATTTAACGCAGACACACCAGCTGAAATTTTTGGAGATTTGGGTGAACAATACTTTCTCGCAGATAAATTTACCGTCCGGACCGAATCCCACGGAA
The DNA here is from genome assembly GCF_048418815.1 of Hemitrygon akajei. Classification (NCBI taxonomy): domain Eukaryota; kingdom Metazoa; phylum Chordata; class Chondrichthyes; order Myliobatiformes; family Dasyatidae; genus Hemitrygon; species Hemitrygon akajei. Next base: position 14,429,285 of record NC_133132.1, on the reverse strand, counting down.
TCCCATTGAAGGACCGGCCATTCCGTATTCTCATTTACCTCGGATAGTAATCACCACTACTTTGCAGGTTCCAGTGTTTAGGATGTCACCCCAAAATTTGCCTGACCTTGGCTTTTCTGAACGACATTAGCACTCACAACTCGTTGAGAATGTATTGATATCCATGTTTCATCTTTTAGAGAATTTGCCCACCCCACCCCCAACCCCGCTTCAGAACTGGGAATAGGTCTTTCATATCGCTACCTACCACACCACGAGCATCTCGTCCTTCGTAACTCCCTCAATCTCCAACAGGATCTTACGACGGTTTGCATGCCTTATCCCACCTCCACCGCCTTCTCCGCTATCTGCGGGTATCGCTTTATACATCTATCCCTTGCCCAGCATCCCTTCCTACTGATCTCCATCCTGGCACTTTTCCCCGCAATCATTGCAAGTGCCACACCAGCATCTACATCTCCTCCCTCACCAGCCACCATTCACGGAAGTCTGTCCTTCCACATCACACACTTAGATCGGGTTCTGCCTGTATGGCGGTCCCCACATTAGTGAGACCCAATGTAGATGAGGTGCGGCAGTGTGGAACCCCATCGTCTCAGTCACCCTCTACAATCCACGGCCTTTGCATTAGCGAATGTACTTATAAACAACTCTCAGTATTCCTATCCAAATGTATATTTGGCCGGTCTATAAGCATGGAATCCAGTGATTCCCAGGGTGGTTGATATATTGAATTTCAGACTGGCTTGCAACAGGGGGCATAGATTCACGCTGGAGACTTGCTCTGTGACTCGCCTCTTAAAATATCCTACTATCTGTCCACACAGGGAACATAACAAGAATAATGATGGAATATGCCCATTGAACGGGGGAATAGGTCTTTAGCAAGTCGCAGGATTATTGATACCACCCAGAAAAGGAAGTCCACTTTACCATATTTCGTTCGCCACTGTGTACCGGGTACAGTGATGGTCGAAACAGCATCTCCAGCGACTGGAGCAATGACCACAGTTGCAGGGAAACCTCGCCACCTCAGAGTTCCCGTGCGAGTCACACACATGCTTTGCCAGAAGTACATCTCTGTACGTCACTGTTCTTCGGTCTTCTTCTTTCCATCCGCTACTGGGAAAAGCTGCTTTCGTGCAGAAGTTTTTCCGTTCCCTCAGAGGAGCAACTGGAGACAGATAATACACGATGCCTTGGTAACAACGCTCATCGTTACGAGTTCCTCAATAGGCACAGGGCGATGTACTGCAAGAGCATTAGGAAGTGCGGTTGAAATGTGAATTCGAACACATCTACAGTTCTGCACATACTTAGATTGGTGACGAAGTGGTAAATCAGAAAACACTGAATGAAGAAATGGGACAGAGATAGTCATGTAGTCAAAGATTACTACTACAGAGTTGTAGGCTTTTCCGCCCAGCTGGATCATCCTTTCGCCTCGTCCCTTTTATCTGCACCCTCGGCCCGTCTCTCATGCACTTAACTAGCCGTCCTTGCCTGAAATGATACAATGGAATCCGCATCTGGCAGATCCTTCCACAATCCTCGACCATCTTAGCGAGTCAGCTTTAGTACACCCCCCTCTTCCATATTTCAAATTTCACCACACACCTATGAAGTAGTTTTAGATTCACTCAGAGGATCGGAAAAATCTGCGAGCAGTCACCCTGTCCGTAACTCGCACAAATGTGTATACTTCTGTAAGACCACCATTCATTTTCTTGTCGTCAAGGGAATAAATTCCAATTCAACAGTTCTGTCTAACTCTTGTCCTCAGTTCCTCAATTTTTGCTTTCAGATTGTCGATGCGCATTTTGAAGCTTATTAACATTGTAAGACGGTAGGTAGGAGGCCGGAGCAGCCCACGATATCCTACCAACGTGTTGTACAGCTTCCCAACGTCCCAACTCCTGTTCTCAGTGAACTGATTGTGAAGGTCAATGTGATTAGAGCTCAGTACGAGCCGATCTGCCAGTGACGCTGCATTCCTGGAATTATCGATTTGTATTTCCAGGTCTCCTTCTGCACATTAAATTCCACCAATTCAATGTGCTTCTTAACCTGTTGTATCTAATCTCACAATGCAGACGAACTCATACTTGTCTGTATTAAATTCCTTCTGCCATTTTTCAAACCATTTCCCAGCCAGTCAACATCAAGCTAAAAGCTTGGATAAATCTCGTGGTTAGAACAACGCCCCTAACCTTGGATTCGTCCGCAATTCTTCTGATTCAGTTTTCTACATCGACATCTAAGTCATAAAACATAAATGATAAATAACAACGGGCCGAACACCAATCCCTGCAGTAGACTTGTAACAGTCAAAATAATCGACCATCCACTCTCCGCGAATCCAGACAAGATCGTTTATCAATCCGTCCACAAGCCGCAGCTAATGTCGATGGGCGCGAAACATTTTCTTATGAAATGTACCTGGGACATTACTCTCCGTCTCTTTTATATGATGAGAGGAACATGTGTCCGGCGTGTTTTATTGTGAAACATGTCATCGGCTGTTACTCTGACTTTCATCATCCAAATAACTGGAAAGGACGAGAACGAGCGAAAGAAAAAAAAAAGTTCCTATATTCCCCTGCAGTAAAGTGCGCTCCATTTCACCTGCTGAGCGAATATCCCACTCTCAATGTCAGAAGCGAATGAGCTCCGCCGATGTGACAAAATCAAGCTGCTTGAAGTTGATTGTGCATGTTGATTGCTCAGGACGATTGTCGATGCTAGAAAGAACACCGATCGGAAAATGACCTATTTCAGCAGCTGACGTCAGATGTTATTAAGTCAGATGAAATTAAGTTGGAAACGTTCATATTTTGTATAAAAGTTAATAACTTGTAACATCCTCTGGGGATACGACTTTATGGCATGGTGACAGAGTGAGAAAAAACACTTTAATGGTCAGTGTTTGTGCAGCTGGTTGTTCGTAATGCGACAATGTGATAACTCCATTAATTGCCTCAGTGGAATTACTCTGAATTAAATATAAATTCTGTGAAACCTGCCACCAGTTCATATGAGCCTTAGGAAAGTTCCGTGCAACTGATCGCTGCTTCAGGCGGAATATGGGATACCCAGCGATTTACTACATCGCAGGCATTTTCTATCCTGCAATTGTAGCGATTGGTGTCCCTGGTAAGATACTGGAGCTGGTCAGTATATGTATCGTGCCGTCCTCTTAATTTCGTTCCTCAACACTGCTCGGAATTTTACTTGGCACAAATTCTACGCTCGTCTGAAATGTGTTTACAGAGTGGAATATTCAAGCATCTGTTCGTTTTTTATTCAGTTTCCATATTTTTTCGATGTGATTTTTTTATTTTCGTTTGTCAGTCGCGTTGGTGCCGATGTTGCAATACTTTGCTTGACCTCACTCGGATTTCTGAAGAGACAATGGTTGTTTTTCCAGATCGGCAGCTTTTTCAAATGACTGGCCAATCGAATATCAGCACGCATGTCTGTTCTTTCGTAAATCACTAAATTATAACTTATGCTTTGAACCTCATTAATTTCACTACTAATAATCCTTTCTGCTGTGTTACCTCTAATATTGGAAATGGCGTTGCCCATGGTGATGTTTACTGGAGCGCTCATGGATTGGTGAGTCATGGAAATAAGATGCCTTGCTCTAAACTGTCGGGAAGTCGCCAGTCCATTATAGCCCTCCAGCCGGCGCGTAGCGATGGAGCGGACAATCACTGCATTTCTGCTTTTCACTTCTCAATAAAATACCATACATAGCGTTGAATGAATGGGTTAAAATTCTGATAGTTGCAACTAACGATAATCTGTTTTTATTTCAAATTTCGTCTAGTTAATTTAACGGCGATAGTGATCCTATCTCGGGGAAAATGCGGACTCTCCAAATGCATCACCCGTTACCTGGTTGGAATGGCAACAGCGGATCTGATGGTGGTTATCGTTTTCGTTTTAGTGGAACAGACCAACAATATCCACATTTATTCCAGATCCCTGCTCATCACTCCTGTATGCGCCCTAACAGTTGTATTTAGGGTTGTAACGATGGACTGTTCTGTTTGGTTTACGGTTAGTTTTACCTTCGATCGTTTCATCGCAATATGTTGTCGAAAGCTCGGGCAACGATACTGCACTGAGAGAACAGCAACGGTGATTATGGTTACGGTGGTTATAGTGAGCTGCGGGAGAAGTGTCCCGTTTTACTTTGCCGTTGATCCTTACGTCATTATTGACAACATGCCGTGGCGTTGCACCGTCACTCATGAATACGCTACTTTACCCGTGTGGAGAGGATACGAACTGTTGGACAGTATTGTAACACCGTTGCTGCCAATCGGCTTAATACTAATGTTCAATGGGTTAACAGTAAGACATATCATTGCGGCAAATAGAGTCCGCAGAGCGCTTCGAAACTGCAGCGATAATCAGAAGGATACTGAGGTTGAAAACCGTAGAAAATCGATGATTTTGTTGTTTGCAATTTCAGCTAATTTCATATTATTTTGGATTCCCTATGTAGTTCATTCTCTGAAATGGCAAACGGAAAATTTCTTCTATCTGGACAGATATTTGAGTACCCCGGTATATATACTACAGCAATCTGGGTTCATGTTGCAAATTCTCAGTACGTGCACCAATACTTGTATCTATACACTGACACAGAGGAAATTCAGAAAAGAGTTGAAGAATGGACTGAAGTATGTATTTACTTTAAACGGCCATCTATGCCGATAATGCACAGATCCAATTGCAATTCAGCGTAGTTTTCAAATAAAACAGTTTTAAAAATGAGTAGTTTGGTAAATATGCATTAATTCAAACAATCATGTGCCGTGACATCCTTCAATCGCAGAATGCACGGAGGATTGCTCACTTCATCGAGTTCAGGGAAGAAACTAGGCAAATGGTCAATGAACTGGTGCATTCGAAACATTGTTTGAACAAATTCCAAACTATAGCAGAGATTTCACAACCACCAGGGACGGAATGACTTCTGGACTTTTCGGGGTTCAGATGTTTCAGAATGGACAGAGTCGGTTGAAGTAGTGTAAAGGGAGCGCCTTTGAATAGCAGGGAGATGACGGTGGTATCACAGCTGCAGAAAGGGAGGACACTGTGGTGGGATTGCACGTTAATGGACTGTGAGTAGAATTCAGAAGTAGAAAGGGAACAAACACTCGTTTGAGAGTATTCTGTACAGATCTCCCATCACCAAAACGAAAACAGCAGACAGAGACAGTGACAAGACAGTGACAGGTCGGGAGATAGATTCTGGTCAGGTGCCACATTAACTGCGTTGTTGTCACATGCAACATAAACTTCCCTAGTAGTCATTGGCACTTCTTCAGATAAAACGTTTAGATATTACAGAATATCTCAGTTGTGTCCAAGAAGGAATCTTGGCACAATAAACGGACAGGTGCATTAGCGTAGAGTGCATACTGGATCTAGTACTAGAAATTGAAACTGATCACGTGACAGAACTCTCCGCGAGTCATCATTGCAGAACGATAGAGCACAACACCCCGATATATACTTTAACCTGACACTGGGATAGCAGCAGACAGTATGGAACGTATTTAATTGGGGGAGTGCGAATTATGCTGCTACTCGGCAGGAACTTGTGAAGGTAAATGGGGAAATGATGTACTCATGGAAATGCGCATCAGAAACGGGGAAATGGTGCAGGGAGCACTTGCATGGGGTTCAGTTTAGACTTGTCTCGTTGAGACGCCGAACGGATGGAAGCCTAAAGTAACTATGGTTGAGAAGCGATATGTAAAACCTCGTCAAGGGGAAGAAGGAAACATACTAAAGGATCAGGAAGGAAGCACTGGGCAGGGCTATGGACAGTCACAATGTAGTCAGGAAGGAGTCATTAGAGTTAGACTGGAAGGCCTTGGAGAGTCTCATTAAGTACGTGAAGAACAGGGGTTGACGAGAGAGAGGGTGGGGCAGATGAACGATAAAAGAGGGAGCATGTGGCTGGAGTGCAAGGAGGCAGTGAGGGTCCTTAGTGATGCTTTGCATCCGTATTCACCAGTGGTGAGCGCGACCTCCATGTAAGTGGAAATATCGTAAAAAGAGAAATGTGATGGCACATGCCGTCGCTAAGAAGGAAGTTGCTCTGAAAACTTTGAAAACATTAAAATATATAATAACCCGGTACCAGAAGGGATAGACTACAGGTAATTAGGGAAATCAAGCAAAGGTACTGATGCGCTTTTGTACATGGTATTTGCCTTTCCGATAAACACAGGATTACTATGTGAAAATTGGAGGAGGGCAAACGTTTTTTTTCTCCTTTTTGTCGAGGAAAATAATAACGTTAACGAATAATCTCTTCCAGGCGATTATTGGCATCGCGTTTAAATGGCGTTTCGATCACAAACTTTGTCATCAGCATCAGGGATGATGCCTGGACATGTCTAGCCTGAACTGCATTCATACCACCCTGTCAACGTCCCTCATGATTGGTCAGTTTTCATCCAATTAGGTATTCGCTGTCCCAACTTGTTTACAATATAATTCCAGTTCTTACATCCTTTGGTGCTTCCCAAATGAATCAGCCTCCCAATATGCCAATTTCGAATTCCCAATTCAAGTACACACGAATTTGTCTTAACATCAATTTACCTTTGAACAGTGGGTCCATCGTGCCAGGAATAGATACACTCATATGTCGATCCCTTTAACCTAGCGACTCATTAATTACAGGAAAGTGAATTTTTCTGAGTAATTGCATGTTTGTTTGTTTTTTGACCCAGTATGTTAATTCACCAACAAGAGGGGAGGCCCGTCCTGATTTGATGTTCTCTTTGATATTATGTTTGATAATCTACTTCTTCACACAGAGAGTGGTGAATCTGTGGAATTCTCTGCCACAGGAAACAGTTGAGGCCGGTTCATTGGCTATATTTAAGAAGAAGTTCGATATGGCTCTTGTGGCTAAAGGGATCGGGGGTATGGAGAGAAGGCAGGTACGGGGTTCTGAGTTGGATGATCAGCCATGATCATACTGAATGGCGGTGCAGGCCCGAAGGGCCGAAGGGCCTACTCCTGCACCTATTTTCTATGTTTCTAACGAATTTCTATGTTTCTAAATTTCAAATAGAATTTGAGTAAGGGAGTTGTTGAGACTTTAGGAACAAGTGATCATAACATGGTTAGTCACAAAGATTTAGTTCGGTAGTGTATATCAGTAAATGCCAAAACAATTAAATTGAATTTCAGGGAAAGGCAAATTTTGTGCAGATGCGGTGAAAGCTTTAGAAAGTAAACTGGAAGGAACTGCTTGATGTTGAGTCAGCTGAGGGACAATTTGGTCTCTGTCAAGAGGTACTGCAGACAGTGCCAGAAACGTTCATACTCAAGGTCGGGATAAATAATAAAAGCAATAGATCGTACTTCAAATTTCAAACTCAAATTTATTATCAGAGTACATACATGACCCACATACAACTCTTCTTTTTCTGCGGGCATACTTAGCAAGTGTACAGAAGAGCACATGGATGAATAGAGATGTGTGTGTATATAAGCTCAATTACAACTATATAAGGAATACTGAAAAATTAGTAATGACGTTAACTGTAGTGCATATGAAAATATGAAAGTTACAGTCAACAGGGAAATTCCGATTGCCAAAAAGGCAGATTGAGCAGGATATTGCCGATATTGCTAAGATTGACCCCAAGAGAATGTTTTCAATAACTTAATATTAAAGGAAAAGTCATGTGGGATCTTAACGTGCATTAGGAATAATAGTGATATATTAACTTATGCCGAGAATGACAAAGCGGATACTGTTAACTCACATTTTGCAGAAGTATTCACCTGCGACGATGTTAGCAATATGCCAACAGGTGGAAATTGCATTGTTTAATATGAATTAGAAGTATTAGGAAGCGAGGTCCTGCTTCAGCAGAAAACGTGAAAAGATAATATATCTCAAGGACGACGTGTATATCCAAGGGTACTGAAGCAGTTCTGTAATTATATATACAAAACCAAGATATGTATTTTTCAAAAGTGATGGACAACTGGGGTAATAATACGGACTGGAAAGAGGCTAAAGTTGTCCCTGTATATTGGAAAGTTGTCCGTACTGACCCTGGCAACGTTAAACCAGGAAGCTTAACGTGTCTCGTAGGTAAGAGAATGGAAACAATAAAAAAGAATGAGATGCGAAAACAGCTTATAAAAACAAGCACGTTCGCAGAAAGTCAGAATTGGTTCAGAAAGCGGAAATCATATCTTACCAATATGCTGAAGTTCTATGAACAGGAAAATATTTTTACAACATTAGAGCGGTTGATATCATCGAGTTAGCTTTTTAGTTGAGTATAAATATCAAATTACAGGAGGTAGGGAATCGGAGTAAACCGTGCGAATGGCTAGAAAATTGGCTCAAAAGCATAAAACAATGAGTTACGGTGAGAGGATCATTTTCACACCAGGAGATGTTAAAAGTGGGGTTCTGCGGGGATCGGTTTCGGGACGACTGCTGTTTCTAATTTACATTAATTCCAATATAACTCGGAGTCCTGCCATGTGCAGAAGTTCGCTGATGACACGGCCATAGTGGGGTATGTCAGGAATGGACAGGAGGAGGAGTATAGGAAACTGATACAGGACTTTGTGATATGGTGCAACTCAAACTACCTGCGTCTCAATATCACCAAGACCAAGGAGATGGTGGTGGACTTTAGGAGATCTAGGCCTCATATGGAGCCAGTGATCATTAATGGAGAATGTGTGGAGCAGGTTAAGACCTACAAGTATCTGGGAGTACAGTTAGACGAGAAGCTAGACTGGACTGCCAACACAGATGCCTTGTGCAGGAAGGCACAGAGTCGACTGTACTTCCTAAGAAGGTTGGCGTCATTCAATGTCGGTAGTGAGATGTTGAACATGTTCTATAGGTCAGTTGTGGAGAGCGCCCTCTTCTTTGTGGTGGCGTGTTGGGGAGGAAGCATTAAGAAGAGGGACGCCTCACGTCTTAATAAGCTGGTAAGGAAGGCGGGCTCTGTCGTGGGCAAAGTACTCGAGAGTTTAACATCGGTAGCTGAGCGAAGGGCGCTGAGTAGGCTACGGTCAATTATGGATAACTCTGAACATCCTCTACATAGCACCATCCAGAGACAGAGAAGCAGTTTCAGCGACAGGTTACTATCGATGCAATGCTCCTCAGACAGGATGAAGAGGTCAATACTCCCCAATGCCATTAGGCTATACAACTCTACCGCCAGGACTTAAGAACTTTTTAAAAGCTATTATTAATGCTTTTTGAGATAGTGATTTAGATGCATATCATATTTTTTACTGAGTTAAGTATTGTATGTAATTAGTTTTGCTACAACAAGTGTATGGGACATTGGAAAAAAAAGTTGAATTTCCCCATGAGGATGAATAAAGTATCTATCTATCTATCTAATTATTTGGACAGGCAAATAAACTAGCAACGTCTGTCGATGACGCAGAATTAAGAGTACTGGCTGATAACAGTCAGGCAACTGAATCAATACAGCCAAATCCAAACAAAATCCTGACGTGGGCAGATAAATGTCAGAATTCTTAATGTAAGTAAATGGGAAGTATTGCATTTAGGGAGTAGAAATATTAAATATAAATATACAATAGGGCGTCTTGAATTATAGAGTGCATAGTATGAGAAGTATTTGGGAGCTGTAGTAGACAGTTCACTATCAACATCTAGACAATGCAGAAACAAATAGGAAAGCAAATAGTATGCACTCAGTTTAGCTCAAGTCTAGAGACGTTTACTATGAGGTACATAATGCGTTTGTGAGGCCGCACCTTGAGTACTGTATACAATCGTGATCTCCAACTTGTGTAAGGGATGACAAAGCACTGGGGACAGCTCAGAGGAGGCCGACTCGAACCATTCCATGTCTGTAGGGTTGAGCCTAAAGAAAGATTGAAATAATTAAATCCTTGAGCCTTGATAGATGAAGAATGAAAGGAGACATGATAGAGGTAATCAAAATCATCAAGGGCACAAGTTATGCGGATGCCAGCTGCTACTTTAAAGTTAATCCATCATCAAGGACACCGGGTCACAGGTAGAGCGAGTTCGCACAAACATTAGGAAACACTTCAAATAAATGGGGTGAATTATTCTCCTCAGCGAAATATGAGGAAATACGCAAATTCTATTTGCAAGTAGATGGGAAAGATTCGTTTGGGCAAAGAGATTCAAATAGAGTTTGGCCATTTTACCTGCCATATGTTTAGTAATAAGATGACAGCAAAAGGGAAGATGGAGAACGGGGAAAAGGGAAAAGAGATGGGAAATGCAAGTCAGGGCTGTTATATAAAATCAAAACCATTTGGAATTCCGGAAATATTGAGAGATCAGCAGAGACAAAACAGTTTATTGCGCTCATTCCTTAAGAGTGTGGAATCCTGCTGCTAGAAAACACAAAGTAATACTGCATCAGCGATTTGACTCCCGATTTCCACTTGTTTCTGTTGTTTAATCCCCATCCAAAGGATGACCACTCTGACAATGTGAGGGAGAGAGTGCCAAAGAGCGACCAGACTAATAGTGGAACAGGGATTCATTAAGCATCAGCTTTTGTTATTATTATGGAAATGACGTTATAGATGACCAGCCGATTGCGGAGAAAATATCTCACTGTATTTTTGCTTTTGATCATCACCATTGGCCATGGCTTCCCTTCGACGGTTCTAGGGAAAACTAAAGTTTTCTTACATATTTTCTGTAGGACGACACACGTGTTTAACATACTGAACACGTTGTGATCAATGTTACGAATTCAAGTGCCTACTTTTATTTATTCTTTTCCGAACAAGCTGAAAACAACCACAAGAAAAAGTGATATTTGGAACCGCACATGAGACTGCTTACTGTCGAGAAGATATATAGTTAACCCGTTTCGTTTCGCAATTTGCAGGGGGCCAGAACAAACCTTGTTATCGGTTTGAAAAAAAAAACCCGATAAAAATATGATTCCCGAAATTTTTCGAATGAGTCGTTTCCAAAATACAAACGTTCACAGTTAAGTTCATTATCAGAGTGTCAATAGTTTGTCATTTACTACCTTGAGTGCCACTTTCTTACTATCAAGAAAAACAGTGGAAAATACATTTTAAAAAATTACCCAATAAACAAAGTACACTGCCGATTTGCAATTGAAACATAATTATGCCAGTAAAAAATAACACTGAGAACATGAGCTGTAAAATGCTCGTCACAATTTGTAATTTCCAAGAAAGCGAATAAAAGAATAATTGTCGAAAAAGAAGGATGTGAACCAGGGCCTGCTGGATCAGCTCAACTCTCCAAACGGAAGACTGACCCTCATCTGTGCGACGTCCTCGAGCGCTACGACCGCGATTGAGAAAGATAAAAGACAGCAAGGAATACAATGCTGGAGACCAGGAGACTTCACAGATGATTCATATCAATAAATAGATTGCAGATATTCACTTGTTTCCGCATCCCCATCCTCACCGCACTCTGAACACTGACACATGGTTCTGCCGGGATTAAATGTGACACTGACGAATAGAATTCCATCTCCCGCCTGCGTGGTGCAGACAATCACTGTGCGGTGCTTTCAGAAAATCCTGGCTGTTTGTCCAGCTATGTCCAGCTATATTCCCCCCTCACACCTCAAACTCTTCTGCAATCTATCTCCTTCTGTGCAGGTGGTATGAAGGCTGCCTTCATACCACCTTTCCCTCAGACTCTTCTCTCTCTCTCTCTCTGCCTCTCTCTCTCTCTCTCTCTCTCTCTCTCTCTCTCTCTCTCTCTCTCTCTCTCTCTCACTTCCTCTCTCTCTCTCTCTCTCTTGTTCTATCCCCCGCCTCCACTCACGAAGTCCCATCTTCGTCTATCTATATCTCCCACAGAATCTCCCTTGTACAGTGTTATGCGCCCCATTTATCGCAATAACATCTGGTTTAAAGCTTCGAAGATTTATTGCAGCGTATTCCTAAGGAGTTGTGCACTGGCATGCAACATACTTCTGTGTAAAATGTAAACCCTGTTAAGAGAACAGCTTTATATGTGATGATAGTTACCATTACATCACATTTGCGGTTGGGTGTCATCTGTTCCAAGAAATAGCATCCAGGTTTAATGTTGAACAATAGAGCGCCTGAGTGAATGCGAGAGTTCATGAAAACATTGGCACTATTTTTTTTTGTATTGTCGGCAAAAAGGGGAATATGTAGGCAATCTCTAGCTTTCCGTAGAACCGTCGAAGTGCAGAGTTGGTCAAAAGAGATGTTTAAAAAAAATACAGTGAGATATTTTCCCGCAATCGGCTGGTCATTCGTAACGTCATTACCATAATAATAAAATATGATGCTTAATGACTCTCTGTTCCACTATTAATCTGGTCACACATTGGCCCTATCTCCGTTCCACAATTAGTCTGGTCACTCATTGGCCCTCTCTTATTTCCACTAATATTCTTATCACTCTTCGGACTTCTCTCAGTTCCACTGGCCCGAAACGTCGACAGTGTTTCTCCTTATAGATGCTGCCTGGCCTGCTGTGTTCCAGCAGCATTTTGTGTGTGTTGCTTGGTCTATCTTTAGCCGCCTCTTAGTTCCACTATTAGAAGCTCACTCGTTGGCCGTTTCTCCGTTCCATTATTAGTCTGACAATTCTTTGACCTTCTCTCCGTTCTCCTATTAGTCTCGTCAGCCTTTGCCTCTCTCTCCGTTCTATGATTAGTCGTCACTCTTTGTCCCTCTCTCCGTTCCATTATATTCTGGTCACTCATTGACCCACTTTCCACTCAACTATTCGGCTGATCACTCTTTGCACCTCTCTCTTTTAATCTCCAGAAGACAGCATACTAACACTACCAGAATAGTACGGTAGTTCCCAGCAATTGAGAAATGAGCGTGCCTGGCTCTGGTCTTACCTCAGGGTTTACCAGACGAGCTTAGGTAAAACAAACATTATTAGTGAGATTATTGTGACGTTAGATATGTCCGGCAGAAAGTTTGCAAGCATAACATTGTAACTATCCATTCGAAGAAATTTCTCTGCAATACGTGGTTAGAAAGCTTTAAGATTTAGACGATTTATCAATGTGATAAAGGGAGCTCATGTCAGAGAGAGAGAGAAAGAGAGAGAGAGAGAGAGAGAGAGGAGGGACGAGGAGGAGAGAGAGAGAGAGGAGAGGGAGAGAGAGAGGAGAGAGGAGAGAGAGAGAGAGAGAGAGAGGGAGAGAGAGAGAGAGAGAGAGGGGAGAGAGAGAGAGAGAGAGGAGAGAGGGGGAGAGGGAGAGAGAGAGAGAGAGAGAGAGAGAGAGAGAGAGAGAAGAGAGAGAGAGAGAGAGAGAGAGAGAGAGAGAGAGAGAGAGAGAGAGAGGGAGAGGAGAGAGAGAGGGAGAGAGAGAGGAGAGAGAGAGAGAGAGAGAGAGAGAGAGAGAGAGGAGAGAGAGAGAGAGAGAGAGAGAAGAGAGAGAGAGAGAGAGAGAGAGAGAAGGAATAGAGACGGGTGTGAACAGTCAGGGAACACATGATTTTCTGAAATATAAAATAATGGTGTGCACCGCGCAGGTGGAAGATGTAGTGCTATTACTCAATCTTACATTTATTCTCGCTTGAACCATGCAGACAGATGTGGACTGCACAACAGAAACAAGTCAAAGTTGGGAGTCAAGGCGATCATGCAGTATTTCTTTGTGTTTTCTGGCAGAGAGAGGCTCCATATTTTGAGCAACGTGCTAAAACTGTTTTGTCGCTGCGAATGTGCCCGCCATTCCAAGTGGTTCTGGTTTTCTACAACAGCCCTGTCTTACATTTCACACCTTGTGCGTCCTCTGTCATCCTTTCTCCATCTTCCCTGTTGCTATCACCGCAAACACCGAACGGACGGCTTAAAAATATGTCCAAACTTTAATAGAAATCCTTTTGTTCGTACGACCACATTCCTATCCACTCTGCAAGAAGAATTCGCGTATATCTCATCTTTTCGCGGACGAGAACCATTCTCCATATTTTGTTTGTACAGAACTTACGTGAAATACTTCCTGATGTTTATCTGAACTCTCCCTTTTACCAGGTCTCCACCTATGACCCGGTGTCTTTGTTGCTGGAATAACTTTGAAGTAGCAGCTGGCTTCGTTACTTATACCCTTAATGATTTTGAAGACCTCTATCATGTATCCTTTAATTGTATATAACTACCTCGGCTTAAAACATGTAGTTCTTTCAATGGCTTTTCTTTGTTCTCACTTGACAGACATGGAACAATTCTGTCTCCCTTCTCTTAACTGTCTCCTGTGCATTCAAATCCCTCACGTAATGTGGAGATCAAGATTATAAACAGTCCTCGCGGTGTGTCCTTACACGCGCATTATACAGCCCAGGGAAACGTCTCTGAACACGAACTCCACTGAACGCGTTGTACAGGCCAACATTCTACTTGCCTTCTTAATCGCTTCTGTGCATTGTCGAGGATGTTGGTAGTGATGAGTCTAACACGACTCCCAATCCTTCTCATACTATTAACTCTATAACTCAAGACTCGCCATTGTATATTTATGTCCAATGTTTCTACTTCCTAAATGTAATACTTTATATTTACTTACGTTAAATGTTCTGATGTTTATCTGCTCAAATCTGGATTTTGTTTTGTATTGATTCTACTGCCTGTATGTTCACCGTAATTCTGTGTCATCGGCAAACGCTACTAGTTTATTTATCATGTGCTTAAGCAAAATATTAACCTTAAGTAAGAACAGCAGGCATCCCAAAACCGATCCTGCGGATCTCTCAAGTGTGAAAATGATCCTCTCACCATGACTCGTTCTTTTCTGCTTTTGAGCCAATTCTCCACCCATTCGCATCCCTTTATCTGATTCCTTACCTCCCGTAATTTGCTGACTAACATAATCTGAAAGTCTAGTAAAAGATATCAACCGCTGTAGTGTTTTCATAAATTATATTTATCAAGAACTTCAGCATATTAATAAAATCTGATTCCCGCTTTTCTGAGCCAATGCTGACTTTCTGCGAATACGCTGGATCTTATCAGCTGCCTCTGTTTCTCACTCTTATTTTACAGGGACAACTTTAGCCAATTTCCGCTCCGTAAGGATTCCCCAGTCGTCAGACGCTTCTGGAAAATACATATTTGGCGTCTGTATATAAGATCACAGGCCTCTACAGGGGCCCTTGGACATCTGTTGTCTGGCTCTGGAGATTTATCAACTTTTAGCTTTTTCAAATGACGATGACCTCACTTGCTATTGTCTATAAGTCACTTAAAAATCCTTTTCTTCTCTACACCTGTTGGCATATCGCTGGTATCTTCACAGGTGAGTGTTTCAGCAATCTATGTGTTAACAGTATCTGCTCTGTCTTTCTCAGCATAATTTACATCTTGCTGTCATTCTTAATACACTTAGGCTCTTCCACGACATTTCCTTTACTACTAAATTATTGATACAATGTCTTTGGGTGTAACTTCGGGGAATATACTTCTCAACCTGCCTATTGGCAATAACGAATTTCCGTTTTCACTCTAGCTCTCATTTTTCCATATGCCCTACGGTTAGCATCACTAATATATGTTTCTGTATTCCTTATATAGAAATCTTTTCTTCAATATATTTTGTATATCTTTATGCATCCATGTCGTCTTCTATAGATTTGCTATGCATAGCCACAGGAAAAGAATCTCAGGGTTGTGTGTGGTGTCATATGTGTACTCTGACTATGCATTTTACTTTCAACTTTGAACATTGATCTAGAGTTTTTTATTGCTTGTCCCGACCTTGGGTGTGGACCTTTCCTGCATTGCGGGTATTACTTCTTTATGTCGGCCCCATTGCTGCCAAACTGGCTCAATGTCAACCAGTTCCTTCCAGTTCACCTTTTAAAGTGTTAGCCGCATCTTCGCAAACTTTACCTTCCCCGAAATTAAATTTACTTGTTTTGGCTTTTACTGATATACTCTCACAAAAAAAAAACTTCGAGTCTAACAATCTTAAGATCACTTATTTCTAAACGCACAACAACCTACATACACAAAATTCTACCCTGATTGTTACAGAATATCCAATCTAGACAGGATTCTCCTCTTGCTGCTGCATTAACCTACTGGGTAAAAAAAAAACCAAAAACAACAATTTAACGTTTCAATGAATTAACCTTTCCCGCAATCCATTAATCAGCGGGTTCTCCCAATCAGTATTTCTGAAATTAATGTTACCCATAAGTGCAACACACCCTCACAACTTGCAATTTTAAATATTCTGATGGAGAAATACGTAACGGGGTATTGTCATTGTATAGACGACGCTGGTCATGGAGGCATGAATGAAAATACATAAATTAAAAATAAAGACTCTGATAAAGATCTGGATGATTACCCAGAGGAAGATGCAACGTATGGTAGTCAGAGCAGAAGGATGTTTAATTGAGGATAGAGGAGAATGTCGGCAGCAAGCTAAAGTACAGCAGGAATGATCAGAAGAAGCAATTGTGCTTTGCATGAGGTTGTGTCCGGCTTGAAGAGAAAATATTCACCTTAGGTTTCTCGCCTAATAATTTACAAGGAGAGTGGGTACACAAAATGAGCAATTGAGACTTAATAAAAAGTTATAGCGTGTGCATAATAAAGTGCAAGTGTGCGATTATAAGGGAGGTAACGCACTAAAGAAATATACCTTCACTCCATCAGTAAGGCGATAAAGGCTATAGTTCCGGACTGGATTTTGTTGGGGCAATGTTCCCAGTACTGTATCCGAACGTTTTAATTCAGCGGTGGTAATGGGGATCATTAAGTCTGATACGATGCAACAAAACGTTCATTTATTCTGAATCCTATCCTTGGTCAGACATTGAAGGTGAGAGAACGTGGACGCCGCCGGAGATTTGATGACGCGTGACATCATTTTAAATAGGTGAAATATTTACGTGTGTACGACACATAACTTGCAGCGTCCATTTGCTTTAGACTCGAAAATATTTCTTAATGGAATGCTCTGCCTCAGAAGGCAGTGGAGGCCAATTTTCTGGATGCTTTGAAAAAAGAGTTAGATAGAGCTCTTAAAGATAGCGGAGCCAAGGGATATGGGGAGAAGGCAGGAACGGGGTACTGATTGTGGATGATCAGCCATGATCACATTGAATGGCGGTGCTGGCTCGAAGAGGAGAATGGCCTACTCCTGCACCTATTGTCTATTGTCTATTAAATGTTGTATGATACTAATTGTAGATTATTTGCGAATTGTTCAACACATAAATTATGCCACGTTCTGCTATAGTTTACAGTGTGAATGCATTGAGAACGTAAAATTCTGCACAAGGACTAGAGATTTGTCAGTTCACTTGAAATATAAAGAGAGGGAATTCTTGCGTGAATGAATGGAAGACAGTCGTGTGTTTGTGAGGTTTGTACTGACAGAATGTTTCAATTAATCCTCTGTTTCACAACACAGCATAACTATCTGAAAATGTCTGCTTCGTTGAGTGAAATATATTTCCAGGAACAGATGTGAATTTCAGAGGGAGGGTTTCTTTCCGAAACTGTTAGTGTATCTCGGCCACTGCCACCCTCATCTACGTTCCCTGTGCTCTTTAGAGTATTTGATAAGGAATTTCACCCAGGCAATTAACTTTTTATTCTCCATACGCCAGTTACCTGCAACGATTTTGAAGATAGAAAACTGCAAGGTTGTATTTTTGTTTTGCTTTACCTGCGTATTTAGACTGTATTCCTTTACCTGTCTGCATTTGCATTGATTTCAGAGGGAGACGTGGATTCCACATCGGGCAGGTGGAATCATGGTTAAAGGGATCAAAATATGAGTGTATCTATTTCGGGTACGACATGCCCACTGTCCAAATGTAAGTTAGCATGAGGACACATTCATGTATACCTGAAATTGGAATTTGAAATTCGCATTTGGAGATTGGTTGATTTACGAAGCACCAACAGATGCTGCTGAAGACTTTGAAATGTTGACTGTGAGGGTCCATTGATATCATTGTTAATCAGGCCTGTAAAATGCAAACGGGAGGTCAGATTATATAGTGTGCAGTTCCTTTCTGAAATTGAGCATTTTGCATACATCTTCAGCAGTAACTCAATAAAATATCCTAATGTTGCAGGATGGTCAAATTACAATCCGTCTTTCAGGACATTGTAATAGCGGAGTGGGGAGAGAGTTGTAAAGTGTATTAAAGTGTATATCATCCTTGCAGAACATCACTGGCCATTGTCTTGCAGGCAGAATTCCCTCCTTCCGTTATCTAATTTGTCCTCTATTAATAAGCCAAGTCTGAGTGTACGCAAACAGGTTTCACTCGATCCAGTGCCGTCTCCCTTTCTCAATGTGTCTACCACGCATAACCCGTTCAAACACCTTACATAATTAATGCACCCCGCATCGACTGCTCTGTCTTTATCTGTATATTTTTTCACTTTTTCAAGAAATTCAACCAGACTGATAAGGGACGACATACTCCCATAAAACCATGCTGACTGTTCCCATCCAGAATTATTTTCTACAGCTATTCCTAAATTCCCTCTCTACGAATCCTCTCCAATAGATTGCCCACTACTGACGGAAGAATCACTGGCCTATAATTCTCAGGACCATCCCTATTGCATTTCCTGAACAAAAAAATAACATTTGCCATCCTCCAATTCCCTGGTACTACTGTTGTGGCCAATGAAGACGCAAATATTATTTCCAAAAGCGCAGTGATATCTTCGCCCGTTTTCTCGTTTTCTCTAATTTCCCTGGGTCTTTTCCTTCTATCTTTGGTGAATGGTTAATTTTAATGTTTTACAAGATCCTAAACGCATAATTCTTAACGTGGGCATGTCCCAGTATATCCGCCATTTTACGTTGGATCCACATTCATCAAGGTCGCTCTCAGTGGCGAATATCGAAGCAAAGTATCATTAAAGAGATTCAGTGACTCCCTTCAAACCACCAACATGCTTTCTCCTTCATCTCTGATATGCCCCACCCTATTTTCCGTCACCTTTCTGTTGTTCATGTACCTGAATTCGACTCTCCAAGGCATTCTCTAGTCCTTTTCTAATTCTTCTAATTTCAGTTAATTTCCTTCCTGGCTACCTTGCGACTTTCCATAGCCCTGTATGAACTTTTCTGCCTGGATCTTAAGTTTATTTTTTCTTCTTCCTGACGAGGTTTTCCATATCTCTTGTCAAACAGGACCTTCGGTTCCTCGCCTCAGCCGGACAAGGCTATACTGAACCCCAGTCAACTGTTCCACTAACGGTCATTTGTTGCGCATTTCAAGGAGCACACCATTACTCAAATTCGGCTCCAAGTGCCTACAGGTTACTATCGATGCAATGCTCCTCAGACAGGATGAAGAGGTCAATACTCCCCAATGCCATTAGGCTTTACAATTCAACCGCCAGGACTTAAGAACTTTTTAAAAGCTATTATTAATGCTTTTTGAGATAGCGATTTAGATGCATATCATATTTTTTACTGAGTTAAGTATTGTATGTAATTAGTTTTGCTACAACAAGTGTATGGGACATTGGAAAAAAGTTGAATTTCCTCATGGGGATGAATAAAGTATCTATCTATCTATCTATCTGTCTATCTAATCGCACCAATAAAATGCATCCCATACTGTCAGCTCCTATCACAGTGCAAGGTTATAGTAAATGACGAAGACATTTTCTGGTACTGGATCCTGAATGGACTGCTCTCCAGTCCGCCTACTCGGTTATTAGAAAATTCTATCATAACCTTTTAACCTGAGGAAGTGCCAATGAATATTAGGGAAGGTTACGTTACCTGTGACAGCAACCGTGTTAATATGGCACATGTCCAAAATCTATCTCCCCATCAGGTCCTTGCTGTCTCTACTCTTGTTTTTGTTTTGGAAATAGAGTGCGGGGTGTGTGGCCTCTACAGGATACTCCAAAATGGTGCTTGCTCCCTTTCTGATTCTGCGTTCTAATCACAGTCTATCAATAGACAACCTCTCCAATGTTCCTTCTCTTTCTGCAGCAGTGTTACTATCATACTCTCCGTCTGTTTCATTGGCACTCATTTTTCTCTTTTTTACCCGACACTGTCAATCTTGAAGCATCTGAACCCGGGTACGTCCAGAAGCCGTTCCTGTCTTGTGATTGTCAAGTCTCTGCGATAGGTTGGAGTAATTCAACCAATGTAACAATCACGACAGCCCATTTAACGTTTGCCCAGTTTCCAACTTTAACTGTATGACGTATACAACATTTCGTGATTTTGCCATTTCAGTATCACCAGACAAATGATTGTTTGAATTCATGACCTACTCATTTTTAAAACTGTTTTATTAGAAAACTCCTCTGAATTGCAATTGGACGTGGACGTTATCTGCACAGATGGTCATTTAACGTAAACACATACCTCAGTCCATTCTTCAGCTCTTTTCTGAATTTCCTCTGTGTCAGTGTATAGATACAAGTATTGGTGCACATACTCAGAATTTGCAACATGTACCCAACTTGCTGTAGTATATATACCGGGGAACTAAAATATCTGTCCTCATAAAAATAGTTTTCATTTTGCCATTTCAGGGAATGACCTAAATAGGGTATCCAAAATAAAATGAAATTAGCTGATATAGCAAACAATAGAATCATCGATTTTCTGCGGCTTTCTATCTCGGTATCTTGCTGATTTTCACTGCAATTCCGAAGTCCTCTGCGGACTCTATTGGCCGCAATAATATGTCTTACTGTTAACCCGTTGAATACAAGAATTAAGCCAATTGGTAGCAACGGTGTTAAAATGCTGTCCAGCATTTCGTATCCTCTCCACACGGGGGAAGTAATGTATTCTTGCGTAAGGGCGCAACGCCACGGGATGTTGTCAATAATGACGTAAGGTTCAACAGCAAAGTAAAACGGGGCACATCTCCCGCAGCTCGCTATAACCACGGTCACCATTACCACCCTTGCTATTCTCTCGGTGCAGTATCGTTCCCGCAGCTTTCGACAACATATTGCAATGAAACGATCGAAGGTAAAACTGACCGTAAACCAAACAGAACAGTCCCTCGTTACAACCCTAAATACAATTGTCAGAGCGCACACAGGAGTGATGAGCAGGGATCTGGAATACATGTAGATTTTGTTGGTCTGATCCACTAAACCGAAAACTATTACCACCATCAGATCCGCTGTTGCCATTCCAACCAGGTAACGGGTGATGCATTTGGAGAGTCCGCACTTTTCCCGAGATAGGATCACAATCGCCGTTAAATTAACTACAAGAAATGTGCAGGAACAAAAAAAAAATCAACACAGAATTATCGGTAGTTGCAATTGTCTGAATGCCCACCATTCTTCCAATGCTATGCGGGGTATAGTTTTTTTTTGAAGGGTAAACTCAGAAATCTAGTGTTTGCCGGTGCACTCCGGCTGGAGGACAATAACGGACTGGATTGGCAGTGGCTTGGCGACCTTCTGACAGATTAGAGCGAGGCATCTGATTTTCGCGATGCACGTACCGCCGAACGGTTAATCGCTCAATAAACAACATTTCAATTATAAGAGGTGAAACAGCTGAAGGGCTTCTTTGTAGTGAAATTAATGAGGTTCAAAGCGTGAGTTATAATTTAGTGATTATGGAGGAACTAACCTGCGTGTCGATATTCGACTGGACGGTCATTTGAAAAAGCTGCCGATCTAGAAAAGCGACTACTGTGGTTTCAGAGAGCCGAGCAAGATCAGACTATGAAACTATGGCAATATCGGCAACAACGTACTTCACAAAAGAGAACAAAAACAATCATCATATCGGAAAGATATGGAAACTGAAACTGAATGTAGCATTTGTGCTGAGTAAAAGTCCGAACAGTGCAGCGGGACAAAAGCAAGGCGACAGCACCATACGTACAGTTACCAGCTCCAGTACCTTACCAGGGATACCAATCGCTACAATTGCAGGATAGAAAATGGCCGCGATGTAGTAAATCGCTGCATATCCCATAATCCTTCAGAAGCAGCGTTCAGTTGTACCGAAAGTTCCAACTACTCATACGGACCAGTGGTTGGATTTACAGATTTATATGCTATTCAGAGTAACTCCCCTGAGGCAATTAGTGTGGTTATCACATCAGTCACATAAAGGGCAATCTGCGACACAAACACTGAAAGTAAAGTGTTTTTCTCACTCTGTCACCGTGCCATAAATTCGTTTCCATCAGGGATCTTACAGGTTATTACCTTCACAACAAAGCATAATATGAACGTTACTAATATAATTTCTATTGCTTCACGGCTTCAGTTGCTGAAGTGGGACACCGTCTGTTCTGTATGAAGCACAGAATATCTAGCCGTGAATGACTTGATCACTTTACTCTATAACCATCACTTGCGGTGCAGTCTATTTAACTTTTAAGACATTAGCCAGAGTTGCCACAGTTCCACCGCCATTTCCCCAACCATATTCAGTTTGAACAAAAGTAGAAACGAAAATATGTGATCTATCATCAAGTTCCCTGGCATGTCTATAATTTGCCACGAAAACGGAATTGAACGCCAGAGAATACAATACGTACATTATACTCGTACTGAAATTGTGTGCCGAAAATCAAAATGACGATCATGTCCCCATGAAGCACAGCTGAGTCACCACATTTCTTTTTGTTTCTTCAGGTGAAAATCACATGTTGTCTTCCAGTTTTCATTCAGACACATCAAACTAAAACAACGTGGATCCAACACTCTTTTAGCGTAGGAGGCCAGAGAGTGGATGGTTGATTCTTTGACTGTGACGAGTCTGCTCCAGGGATTGGTGTCAAGTCATCATCCACGTGCTAGGATGTAGCCCAAACACCAAGATTGGATACAGAATTGCTTTGTGTACATGTATGTACAGTCACATACACTGTACAGTCAGATATACGATCAGATCAATGTGTATTGATAAATCTGACGGCCTGGTGAAAGGACTCTCCTGGAGCCTGTTGATCCAGGTCTTCATGCTGCGGTATAGCTTACCAGACGGAAGCACCCGAAATAGTCGATGGGTGGCGTGGCTGGAGGCCCTGTGGATCTTCTGGGCTCTTTTAACGCATCTGCTGCTGTACATATCCTGCGGAGAGGAAGGTTCATATTCTCAGATGCGCTGGGTTGTCGGCTCCACTCTCTGCGATTGAGGGTAGAAACATAGAAACATAGAAAACCTCTAGTGCAATATAGGCCCTTTGGCCCACAAATCTGTTCCGAACATGTCCCTACCTTAGAACTACTTAGGCTTTACCCATAGCACTCTATTTTACTAAGCTCCATGTACCAATCTAGGAGTTTCTTAAAAGACCCTATCGTTTCCACCTCCACCACTGCCTCCGGCTTCACAATGCACGCACTCACCACTTTCTGAGTAAAAAAAAACTTACACCTGGCATCTCCTCTGTACTTACTTCCAAGGATTTTAGAACTATGTCCGCACGTGCTACACATTTCAGCCCTGGGGAAAAAAGGCTCTGACTATCCACACGATCAATGCCTCTCGTTATCTTGTACACTTGTATCAGGTCATGTCTCATCCTCCGTCGGTCTAAGGAGAAAAGGCTGAGTTAACTCATACTATTCTCATAAGGCAAGCTCCCCAATCCAGGCAACATACTTGTAAATCTCCTCTGCACCCTTTCTGCGGTTTCCACGTCGTTCCTGCAGTGCGGCGATCAGAAATGAGCGCGGTTCTCCAGGTGGGGTGTAACCAGGGTCCGGTATAGCTGCAACATGACCTCTCGGCTCTTAACTCCAGTCCCAGGACTGATGAAGGCCAATGTACCGTTTGCCTTCTTAACACTATGGAGTCGGACCCTGAGATCTCCCAGTCCTCCACACTGCCAAGTGTCTTACCATTAATGCTATATTCTGCCATCATATCTGACTTACCAAAATGAACCACCTTACACTTATCTGGGTTGTACTCCATCCGCCACTTCTCAGCCCAGTTTTGCATCCTATCGATGGCCCACTGTAACCTCTGACAGCCCTCCACACCATCCACAACACCCCCAAACTTTGTGTCATCAGCACATTTACTAACACATCCCTCCACTTCCTCCTCCAGGTCATTGAGAAATAAATCTCGAAGAGAAAGGTTCCCGGAACAGGACCGAAAGGCACACCACTGTTCACCGAGCTTCATGCAGAATATGACCCATCTACAAACACTCTTTGCATTCAGTGTGCAAGCCATTTCTGAATCCAGTAAGTAATATCCTCTTGGATCCCATGCCTCCGTACATTGCTGAAATCCATATACTCTATATCTACAGATCCAGCTTCAACATTGTGTTCGGTCACTTCCTCAAAAAATTCAGTCAGACTCCTAAGGCACGACCTGCCTTCGACAAAGCTATACCGACTATTCATAATCATATTATTCCACCCCAAATGTTCATAAATTATGCCTCTCAGGATCTTCTTCAATAAGTTACCAACCACTGAATTAAGACTGACTGGTCTATAATTTCCGGAGCTATCCCTACTCTCTTTCTTGAATAAGGGAATGACATCAGCAACCTTCAGATCCTCTCGGTCCTCTCCCGTCCTCTTTGATGATGCAAAGAATATCCCCAGAAGCTCAGCAATCTCATCTTTCGCTTCCCATAGCAACCTGAGATACATCCCTTTCGTTCCCGGTGACTTATCCAATTTGATGCCTTCCAAAAGCTCCAGCACATCTTTTCCTTAATATCTATATGCTGAAGCTTTTCAGTCCGCTGCAATTCAACACCACTATCACCAAGATGCTTTCCCATAGTGAATACTGAAGCAAAGTATTCATTAAGTATCTCTGCTGTCTCCTCCGGTTCCATACACACTTTTCCACTGTCACACTTGATTGGTCCTAATCTCTGACGACTTGCTCTTCACATTCTTGTAGAATGCCTTGAGGTTTTCCTTAATTCTGTCCGCGTAGGGCTTTTCATGGCCCCTTCCTGCTCTCCTAATTTCAGTCTTAATCTCCTTCCTGCTAACCTTATAATTTTCTAGATTGGTATCTAGGCGTTTGAACCTTTTGTAAGCTCTTCTTCTTGACTATATTTACAACAGCTTTTGTACACTACAGTTTCTGAACCCTTCGATACTTTCCATGTCTCATTGGAACGTACCTACTCCAAACCCCACACAAATATCAACAGAGCATTTGCCACTTTTTCTTCTGAACATTTCCGAGAACATCTGCTTACAATTTATGCTTCCAAATTCCTGCCTGACAGCCCCATATCGCTCCTTACTCCAATTAAACTTTTCCCTGACTTGTCTGTTGCTCTCCAATCCCTCTCCAATGCTATCATAAAGGAGATAGCATTGTGATCACTATCTCCAAAATGCTCTCCTACTGAGAGACCTGAGAGATCTTCCTATTGTGTCAGGAAGCCTTCCTGAACGCACCTAACTAGCTGTGCGCCATTTAAACGCTTCAATCTGGGGAGATACCAAACAATATTTTGGGAAATTAAAATCTCCCACCTCATCAACAGTTATTATTACACCTTTCCAGAATTGGTCTCCCTATCTGCTTCTCGATGATGCTGTTGCTGTTGCTGTCGCGTAGTCTATAAAAAACACCCAATAGATTTATTGACGCCTTGCTATCTAACTTCCACCCACAGATTCTCTATCGAGAAATGAAATTGGTGATACAGTGTAATTAACAAAGCGTAAAGGACAACTATAAAGATTAATGAATGAGAAATGTCCAGAGAGAAGTGAGTCAACACGGACAAACGGAACATTCTCAGATGGCCATGTCGGTCAGCATGGATATATTGGGCCGAAGGACATCCTCTGTGTTCGATAATTCCTGAACTCAATTCTACATAGCTGCTGCATTCCGTGAACGTGAAAAGATAATGTCATCATGCGACGAAAAAGCGTTTTAGAATGCGGTCAGGTGTTTAAAATAAACCACATAAAAACAGGTATTTTCCCTCTCTCAGTAATAAAGTCCATTATTGATGAACTATGTATTTATTTCAAGCAGACAAAATATGTTTTGCATTTTTTCGTTAAACGCGATTTGATTTTTTAACTGCTTGCTTTTGTTTTTTTTTTGTTTGTTTCACTGCAGTTAACCTTTTGGCAATTATCATTCTGTGCCGAGGAAACTGTGGCCTCTACAAATGTGTAACGCGCCACCTGGTGGCGATGGCTGTGGCGGATCTGATGGTAGTGATTATCGACGTCCTGTTATACCAGATGGGTGAAGCATTCGGACTTTGTCAGTGTCGTGGGAAACGCTCAGTTCCACCTTGTCACGTGGTCGTTGATTGCTCCGTGTGGTTTACTGTCATTTGTACTTTCGATCACTTTGTGGCCATTTGCTCGAGGAAATTTAAAACAAAATACCGCATCCCCAAATTTGTTGATTTGGTGATTGGCGTAGTATCCATCGGGTTCTGTTTTTTTTTTTAAAAAAAAGTCCCTTTTTATTTTCTGTACATGGAAACAGCAACGTTTTCGTGAGGGGTAACTGGGTTTGTTTCGTTAGGCCCACATTTCCTTTTTCGGAATCGTTTGAGGGGTTTTATTGGGCCGGTGGACTGTCTGTTGAATCGGTTACTTCCTTTCTTCCTCATTCTGACCCACCTCTTAAAGTCAGATAAATTGTGGAGGCGAGCAGAGTCCGCAGGGAGCTGAACGAATGGCGAAATTCCGGGACACAGCGAGATCCGAAGATGGAGAGCCGGAGACAATCCATCATCCTGCTTTTCCCCCTGTCGGCGAGGTTATTCTCTGTTGGGCGGCAACCACTCTGGTCTTGATTCTCATGCGATGCCTCTACACAGACTTGGAAATGCCTATTCAGCCTTTTCAAGCACATTTTTGGGGTACTGTGATTCAGAATTTCAGCAGCTTGTTCTTCAGCAAGTTGTTCTCTGCCCCACGAATTTGGTTTCCAAAATATTTCAACGTCTGTTCCGCTCAGATGAAATAGTAAAGTAATTTTTAATTTCAAAAAATAATGTCACACTTGCTCTTCAAGCATATTAACAATAGACAATAGACAATAAGTGCAGAAGTTGACCATTCGGCCCTTCGAGCCTGCACCGCCATTTTGAGATCATGGCTGATCATCTACTATCAATACCCGGTTCCTGCTTTGTCCCCATGTTCCTTGATTCCTCTATCCATAAGATACCTATCTAGCTCCTTCTTGAAAGCTTCCAGAGAATTGGCATCCACTGCCTTCCGAGGCAGTGCATGCCCCACAACTCTCTGGGAGAAGAAGTTTTTCCTTAACTCTGTCCTAACTGACCTACCCCTTATTCTCAAACCATGCCCTCTGGTACTGGACTCTTCCAGCATCTGGAACATATTTCCTGCCTCTATCTTGTCCAATCCCTTAAGAATCTTATATGTTGCAATCAGATCCCCTCTCAATCTCCTTAATTCCAGCGTGTACAAGCCCAGTCTCTCTAACCTCTCTACGTAAGACAGTCCAGACATACCAGGAATTAACCTCGTGAATCTACGCTGCACTTCCTCTACAGCCAGGATATCCTTCCTTAACCCTGGATACCAAAACTGGACACAATTCTCCGGGTGTGGTCTCACCAGGGCCCTGTACAAATGCAAGAGGATTTCCTTGCTCTTGTACTCAATTCCCTTTGTAATAAAGGCCAACATTCCATTAGCCTTCTTCACTGCCTGCTGCACTTGCGCATTCACCTTCAGTGACTGATGAACAAGGACTCCTTGAACAAATTCAACTCCAAGAAAACTTTGCTGTTTTCAACGAATACAACATTTGTACCCAGCGGGTCTGCAATGGCGTTCTGTCTTTGAAAGAATCTACCTGCATAGGTTAGATTGCTTGGCTGCTTCCTTTTTGTGATGTGTTATGTACCTTGCACATTCTATCACCCTAAATTCCGATATTCAAACGAAGTACTGCAGACCCATTTTTGAAGTGTAAAGTTTTCCATTGCTACAGCTACTTTACAGCATTGCCCCTTTACCGTAATATTGTCGGACATTGAAACTGTGGACACAATTATTGTCTTTACGTTTCGATTTACATTCCACTAGCTTAAAAAACTATATCCTCCTAGTTTTACATTGTGGACGAGCCATTGTTATGACGCTCCCACAAGTTGTCTTCTTGTTCTACTACATTTCAAGATTTGTGATTCTGTTTGCAAGGATGGTGCACTGTAGAAGTTTCCAGCTCTGTCTTCGCTCGCTGTGCCGTGTGTCCCGAGGAGCTGCAATGTGAAAAATTCAGGCGAATTCACGGTTTTTGTCCTGTACTCGTTAAATTTAGAATAATGAGAAGAGATCGCTTTGTTATCCATCGATCATTGAATGATCTGGACAAAGAGGATATGCAGAGTGGGGTGAGTCTACCACCAGAGGGCGCAGCCTCTGAGTTGAAGGACGTCCATTGAGAACACGGGTGGGGAAAAATTCTTCAGCCAGGAGGGCGGTAAGTCTGTGAATTCGTTGCCGCAGACGGTTGTGCGGGTCATGTCATTAGGTACATTTCGGGCGGTCGTTGATAGTTTCTAAAATAATCAGGGTTTAAAAGGTTACGGGGTGAACTCAGGAGAATGTGGATGAGAGGGACTCCTTTCTTCCTCATTTTGACCCTCAATGTTCTGATCGTCAGAGAGATTTGTCCGGCGAGCGGGGTCCGCAGGGACGGGAAAATTTCCAGAAAACAGCGAGATCCGGAGATAGAAATCCTGAGATAGCTCACCATTCTGTTTTTCACCGTGTCGACAGGTTTCCTTCTCTGTTGGGCGACAAACACACTGGACTCCATTCTCAGGCTATGCCTCTATACAGACCTGAATATGTCTATTCAGCTTTTTCAGGGACGGCTTGGGGTTCTGTAATTCAGAATTT
This sequence comes from Hemitrygon akajei, assembly GCF_048418815.1. Classification (NCBI taxonomy): domain Eukaryota; kingdom Metazoa; phylum Chordata; class Chondrichthyes; order Myliobatiformes; family Dasyatidae; genus Hemitrygon; species Hemitrygon akajei. The sequence continues at coordinate 14,400,412 of NC_133132.1, read as the reverse complement.
CAGTAGCTGCACAAATAGAACCATAGAACACTACGGCCCAGTACAGGCCCTTCAGCCCTCCATGTTGTGCAGACCCATATAATCCTTTAAAAAATTACTAAACCCACACTAACCCATAACCCTCCAATTTTCATCCATGTGCCTGTCCAAGAGGCTCTTAAGTACCCCTAATGTTTCAGCCTCCACCACCACCCCTGGCAAGTCATTCCAGGCACTCACAGCCCTCTGTGTAAAAAACTTACCCCTGATGTCTCCCCTAAACTTCCCTCCCTTAATTTTGTACACATGCCCTCTGGTGTTTGCTTTTGGTGCCCTGGGAAACAGGTACTGACTATCCACCCTATTTATGCCTCTCATAATCTTGTAGACCTCTGTCAAGTCCCCTCTCATTCTTCTACGCTCCAAAGAGAAAAGTCCCAGCTCTGCTAAATGGAGTTATTTACGGTGTGACCCAGATCAGGTTGAGAGAGCAGCTGATAGTTGACAGCTGAAAGAGGCACCATACAAAGGTTTGGGTACCCCAAGAGATTTGAGCTCTCAGAAAACTTTCATCAAGGTCTCAGACCTTAATTAGCTTGTTAGGGCTATGGCTTGTTCACAGTCATCATTAGGAAAGGCCAGGTGATGCAAATTTCAAAGCTTTGTAAATACCCTGACTCCTCAAACATTGCCCAAAAATCCGCAGCCATGGGCTCCTCTAAGCAGCTGCCTAGCACTCTGAAAATTAAAATAAAAGATGCCCGCAAAGCAGAAGAAGGCTATAAGAAGATAAGAAAGTGTTTTCAAGTAGCTGTTTCTTCAGTTCGTAATGTAATTAAGAAATGGCAGTTAACGGGAACAGTGAAGGTCAAGTTGAGGTCTGGAAGAGCAAGAAACTTTTCCGAGAGAACTGCTCGTAGGATTGCTAGAAAGGCAAATCAAATCTGCCGTTAAACTGCAAAAGATCTTCAGGAAGATTTAGCAGACTCTGGATTGATGCTGCACTGTTCTACTGTGCAGAGACACCTGCACAAATATGACCATCTTGGAAATGTCAGCAGAAGAAAGCATTCCTGTGTCCGCACCACAAAATTCAGCGTTAGAAGTTTGCAAAAGAACATCTAAGCAAGCCTGATGCAGTTTGGCAACAAGGTCTGTGGACTGATGAATTTAAAATAGAACTTTTGGCCACAATGAGCAAAGGTATGTTTGAAGAAAATAGGGTGCAAAAGTTCATGAAAAGAACCCCTCTCCAATTGTTAAGCACGGGGGTGGATCGATCATGCTTCGGACTTGTGTTGAAGCCAGTGGCACGGGGAACATTTCACTGGTGGAGGGAAGAATGAATTCAATGAAATACCGGCAAATTCTAGAAGCCAACATCACACCGTCTGTAAAAAAGCTGAAGATGAAAAGAAGGGGCCTTCTACAACATTATAATATTCCTAAACACATCTCAAAATTCACAATGGACTACCTCAAGAGGCGCAGGCTGAAGGTTTTGCCATGGCCCTCACAGTTCCCCCACCTAAACGCAATCGGAATTCTGTGACCAGACCTCAAAAGAGCAGTGCATGCAAGACGGCCCAAGAATCTCACAGAACTAGAAGACTTTTGCAAATAATATCCCCCAAACAAGAATTGAAAGACTCTTAGCTTGGCTACAGAAAACGTTTACAATCTTTGATACTTGCCAAATGGAGTGTTACTAAGTATTGAAGCACCATGTAGGGTGCTCAAACCTTTGTTTCGGACCTTTTCATTTATTGGTATTTTGAAACTGTAAAAGGTGGAAATAAAAAAAGTAATCTTGCATAAGGTATTGAAGAAATGTATACACACACACACACACACACACACACACACACACACACACACACACACACACACACACACACACACACACACACATATACATTTCTTTAATACTTTATATATATATCGGAAGGCTGAGGAGAATAAGTTGTTCCTGAATTGCCAAGCGTGTACCTTCTGACTGTTCCACCTCTTCCCTGATGGTAACAATGACCATGGGCGACTTTCCTGAGGCACTGCTCTACGGACACTAGTACCCAAGTTGGCGCTGACTAAGGTTATACCATTCTGTAGCTTCTTTCGATTATGAGCAAAACTATACCGCCCCTCCCCCCTCCACAGCAGACAGTGATGCAGCTTGTCCTAACGCTCTCCATGGTATATCTATAAAGTTTTTCGCGTACTTTAGTTGACAAACTAAATCTCTTTAAGCTCCTAATTAAATACTGTATAGTCTCCTCTTTGCCTTCTTCTTAGCTGCATCGATCCATTGGGACCAGATTAGATCCTCAGAGATGTTGATTCCCAGGGACACCAAATTGCTCGATCTCTCACTCCTGTTCCTTCCATGAGGATTTGTTCGGTTTCCTTCGACTTACAATTCCTGAAGTCTACAGTTAGCTATTTCAACATGCGGACATTGAGTGCAATGTTGTTGCTGCTATATCACTCATGGTATTTACAGATGGCACTTGAGCAAGAACTATACTCATAGCTCTGTGAAGAGACAGAGCATAGCAGTGCGCAAGTGGTGATTGTCAGCCAGGAGGAGCTATTATCATAAATCCAGGTAATTTGTGGTCCTCCGTTTAGGAAGGAGGATCCAATTGGTGACGGAGATACAGACGCCCGGTTCTGTAATTTATCAGTCAGGATTTTGGGAATGATGGTGTTAAGTTCTGAGATGTAGTCAAACAACAGCATCTTGGCAGAGGGGCTTGATTTGTCCAGGTGAAGAGCCCTCCAGATCGCGTGTGCCGTTGACCTATTGTGTCGATAGGCAACGTACAGTGGTTCCAGGTCCTTGCTGAACAGTCCAGGCATTTCATCACTGTAGATGTCAGTGCTACCGAGCGATAATAATTAAAGCAGCTCACATTATTCTTCTTAGGCACTGCTATCATATAATTTATGCTTTTTTGAAGCAGGAGGGAACTTCTTACCGTAGCAGTGTGAGTTTCAAAATGTCCCGGAATACACCCGCCTGTTGGTTGGCACAAGTTTTCAGAGTCTTACCAGGGCCTGCCAGGGTTCAGCCTTCTTAAAGACACCCCAAAATTGCCTCCAAGACAGAGATCACAGCGTCACCAGTGCAGCAGTGATATTCACAGCTTTAGTTACATTCTGCCTTTCAAGGGGGGCATAGAAGGCTTCGAGGTAATCGCTGTCATACATATTATTGTCTTTCGCGTTGTAGGATGTTGTGCATTGCAAACCCTGCCAGAGTTGCCGTCCATCCCATGTGGCCTCCAACCTCGCTCGGAGTTGGCTCTTCGCCCTTCAAATAGCTTCCGGAAGTCTTACCTGGTGTTCTTGTTTCGACCTGCGTCACGAGACATAAATGCCAAAGATGTAGCCCTCAACAGACGAACCTCCTGGTTCATCCACGGCTTTTGATCTGAGAACGTACAACGTTTTCGTAGGCACACATACATTGAGATGAAACCGAAATCAACTGCAGCATACTCATCCAGTTTCAAATAGGAATCGACGAATACAGTCCAGTCCACTAGCTGAAAACAGTCCTACAAGCGCTCCTCTGTCTGTACACTCTAGACCTTCTCTACTGGTGCCGCAGTCTTTAGTCTCTGCCTATACTCATTGAACGAATGGAACACTCCAACTGCTCCGGACGGCGACAGCTTGCGCCATTCTTTGCTGGGAAGATGTCTGTTTTTTTCGCATTTTGTCAATATTATTACTAGCCTGCCAATTTGGCTTTGGAAAGGTGAATCATAGCATTCAGTTTTCAAATTGGTGTATTTATTATCAGATAAAGTATACAGAAACAACCTTAAACTCTTATTCCTTTCAGAGAAGGACGAAAACCGGAAGAACTCCAGAATAAAACGGACAGAAACAAGTTGACCATGAAATCCCACTGTTCTTCCCCCACACCCACCCAAGCACCATATACCCCCATCTTCCCCCACCCATTTCAGCAAAAGCGTCGGCGCCCACCACACAAGAACCCAAATCTTCAACAAGTGTCACTGACCGCTACCTACGTTCCAGTTAACATCACATCCACCACACCTGATCCCAGTGACCTACCCAATTCTACGTCTCCAATAGCTCTAAACATCTTTACTAGTTTCTGTTAACATCACATTGGCCCAAATCGTTAATGTCCTGACACCACTGCTAGTTCCAATGCCGCCATTCTTCCTCCAGGTTACAAATGACACAACAGCACTTCCGCAGGACCACAATGGCCTCATGTATTTCCACATCCGGAATGAATCGCATAATTGCTCGGCAGTTCACACTGGCCATAGCCTCCACACCGACCTAATCGCCACTGCCCTCCGCCACAATTATTGCCACTGACCCCGTACTCCCCACCTCTCCAACGACAACACACAGCTCATATTCCCGCTCTCCACGTCTCCCCACCAACTCGCACAGCGCGGAAAACTCCTCAGAAGACTCCAAACTCTCGTGTGTGTGACATTGCCCACGCAACCACTCTGGAACACCCACTCACCCTAGAATTCACCCACCAGATCCCGAAGCAGAACTAAAACCTCCTCCACCACCCCCTCCCCAACATCACACCTGCATCTCCGCTCCCGGACTGTGGTCTATAAATCGATGTCAACTGTTTCCACAGCCCTCCTCAGACCCCGCCCGCTCAGTGGACGCTCATCGCTCAACAAGCATGTCCCTCCTCCACCAAGATCAAGCATATATCTTGAGAATCCCCCACACTCACTGATTGCACGCTGTTCCCGCCTGGTAAAATATCCGTCTCCGTTTGCCTAGATGTCCTGTTGTATTCTGACCTGGTGCTGTCTCGAGCGACATTCTGCGTACTTCCCGATGACAACACGACGACATTGATTCGATGAGCATCACGCAGGGGTTCCATACATATCAATAGAAGGGATATTCATCTGATTTAGAATGAGGATCAATGTGAGAAGAGAGAAGGTCACAACAAGTTATTCTTTTGCAAAACATATCCTTCCGTTCCAGTCGCCATCAGTCCACCTCTCCCACCACGATTCCTCCACCGGAATGTCGTCTCATTTACACCCTTTCAAATGATTCAGATTATTGTTTGCATAATAATTCCGAAACGATCTCGGCCCTTGTCAAGTTCCCACGTAAGTTACTGTCCGGTACCTTCCTTATATTTGCTAAATTACAATGCAAGCTACCAGACGCAATGCCTGTGCCAGCGTAAGGATTTCCAGACTAACACACAATCTCATGGAGAACCTTGTACCAGGACGGATATTCAATCGCTTTTTCTGTGTTCCTAATGTATTGACATCTTTCCCTTTGATGACTTATCGAAATCCTTTGCATTCCGGGAATATTTCTGTATTCGTCAACCTATACAATTTTGTCCCAATGACACAATTCAGCTCATTCGCACGAACGGAAATTATGCCCTTTCATCTGCCTGTGCTATCTCACTGCTTACCACGCCGACATCGAGTTGTATGGCAAATGCCCAAACCTCAGCTGTATTGCCCCGTTTCCCATTCTCCTTCGAAATTCGTTTAAAGCCTCCCCAACAGCTCTACCTAACCTGCCGGCAAGCGTGGTGGTCCCATTCCAATTCGTGTGTTAGCGTATTTTAGTTCAGCTCATTCCTTAACCAAAAGCGATCCCAATGAAACTAAAATCTGAATCTATGCCCCCCCTCCCCCAACCGCACCACTTTCAGAGCCACTCATTCTTCAGCACTAAACCCCTATTTCAGCCCTGACCAGCACGCGTTTACTCGGATAAATCCGGAGATTACTACCTTGGAAGTACCTACTCCTCTCTGCCTCCTAATTGCTCTTCAACATCTTCCCTAACGCCCTATACTGGATACGCATAGATTTTCTCCCGTGGACAAGTTGTTGTGAATGAGGTAACAGTAACAATTTTTGAGCCCTTTAGTCGTCCATCGTGAGCAACAGGCTGAGAGTCAAAGCTCGAGCTTCGGACCCTGACTTAGATTTTACCGTGATTCCACCTGCAGTTCAACATCCGGCAATAAATCCCAGAGGCAGAGAGGGAGAAATGTCAATGTGCGCTCATTAGGTTCAAAGACGGAAGCTGCGGCCGTTTATCACTGGAGCAGATATATCATCCAGTAAAGTGACTGCATTCAGCTGGGTGAGAGGGGACTATCTTCCAGATTATGTGCTGAGAGTGACTGGATTAGATCGAATGGATACGACCTATGCAAATAGTGTAATATAATCAAGAAGAAACACTTGAGAAGTAAAATACTTCGAGAGTAACGAGAGAATGGGAGTCGTGACAGTATTTCCGTGGCACATGTCGAGTGTGAATAGGGTTTACAACTCAATAACAATGAGGTGGCTCCCAGCAACAGAGACACCCAACGCTGAACCAGATCCCTCTGTCACCCGAGAGTACACTGATGGTCGAAACAGCGTTCACACAAAGCCACCTTCCCAGCACCCAACCCCCTATTGTACCTCAACAGGATGCTTCGGTGGTTTACCGGCAAGCTGTGATCGGTTGGGTTGCGGGTGAAACTAGAGCAGCGGCACGGTAACAAACCGCAGACACCCTTTGGCAGTCGGTGAGGGTCGAACGGGGTTAGCTGCAGGTATGACGTGAAACTCCTATTAGCAGACTATGGGGCTTCTGCGCTTTCAGGCTGGCGGACTTCCACATTCACTTTCTTGTTTACACAGATGACGCGTAGAAACAACAGTCTGGCAACACTGTCATTTAAGGTATCCTGAGTAAGCCACAAATAATATTCGGTTCCGCCGTTGCTCAATTACCACCAATAAGAGTGACTTAGAAAACGTTATTGTACAAAAATGTCGAATTTTTATTTCCTATTCATCCAGATTTATCCTAAGCCAATTTGAAGTCTACGGAAATACTGCTACAGATCTTGGTCAGCGAAACACCATCATATTCCTCAACACGCTCCCCACACTGACCGAGCAGTGGGGCTCCAAAGTGGAATCCAGAATGATTGAATACATCAGCATTAGTAGGCAATGACTGATTTCCTGCTTCATCAGTAGGAACAACTGATCACGTTTCTCCAGTGTTTGGCTTTTACCTTTCCCAATCATTCGTTCTGTAGAAACTTCTCCACAAAGTAACTAAATCTGATGGTAATCGTTCAATTTCTCCCAAACTTTCTAAGTACATTTCTGACAAATCTTAAAATAAATTCTCACCAATGGCGTTTCCTGTGCTCGTTCGATTTTACTGTTGATCATACAAACAGTATCCGTTATCACGAGACTTTGAAACTCACAGATAGAGTTGATTGTTTGTCCATTGAGCTGAAACACCAGAATGAAGGCGCAGTAAATTATCAGAGCTGAAACGGGAAGTTTGAAGCAATTGACCCTCTGGAACGTGGGTTGGGGCTCTCGACAGAGCACATTTGGATTGTTGTATTATTCGCAGCATCAGGTCTTATGTTAAACCACCAACGCCATTGTTTATTGAGGTCTTGATTTGATTAAGAATATTCTAATTGAGGTAGTCCCATTAATAAGATTGATTTAGTGAAAGTAATGACGACGGTGTTGTACAGTTTTATTTTATTCTTCCTGTTTATCGTTCGTTGGCTGGAAATAAATGTCAGCAGGAAACAGATGAGCCAGATGTAATGGTTCTACAGCCGATCGCAACATCGTTGAGCTAAGTTGGCCTACATATTAGGTGAAATCTTCCCCGCGGTGCAGAGTTTGATCCATCTACTGAGCATATCGAGAACTTAAATTATTAAGCAGAGGCAGGAAGTTGTTACAGATGACATTGAATGGTACAACGGACAAGCGTGTCTGCACAGTTTCGCCTGCCATCATTATGCGAAAACGTTAAAGAACTATTACATGCGCGTTGAAGTATTAGTTAGAACATAGCAATAAATTCTGCACTAAAAGAGTATTTTGCATTTTGAGAAAAGTTTCCACTTAGGCATTTCACAGCGATGTTCCTCGTAACAGGATGATTGCTGTCCAAAACAACGGAACAATGATTTAACTGAACTCGTAAGCACGGGACAGTCCTATTCGATATTTGGTTCTATTTAACCAACATCAAAATGTGTGTCCAGGGGCATTTCAGAACGATTTTCAGCTCCTCTCTGAATTTAGACTTGGTAATTGCTTTAACATGAGTGTTTCTACAAGAATTCAAGTACATAAACATTTGTCTGGTGACAGTGGCTATGTAGCCTGGAGAGTAGCAAATTGGTCAGTAATAAGCAATCAGACAGTTGGAATGTAACTCGCTGCTGATATCATCCAGATCATTAAGGAACTCGCAGATACAGAGAAAAGCGCTCTATCGATTTCTTCTGTTCCTCATCAATTGATCACTCTGATGCTCCGAGCTCCTGCCCCGCAACCAAACCCTGGTTTAACCGGACACTATGAGACTCTGGCTGTCTGGTAGTTCAAAGCGAATTCTAACAAAGAAGTAATCACATATTTACATTCATACAATTTCTCTAACGTACGCTTTACCTTCATGTGAAATTAAAGCGGACACCCAAATGAACACTCTTGATTATATCGGTTGGTTCATAGGGAAAGATATAGAGCACAGAGCAGAGAAAATCCAGGATGGAAACAATTGTTATGACGATGGTTGCAATGATCTCTCTACAACAGATGGCTACAAATAGATCAAACGTGAAGCAGACAGTATAAAACAACACAGTTCCAGACAGACCGTCTTCAGGTTAATTATCACCGTATGCGTGCGAGGTTCAGGTCAGAAGAGCTTTCATGAAGATTGTATTAAATAATATGTTGAAGACCATGAAAGTAGGTCTGCTGCGACTGTCAGAGACACACCTTGACAAGGCGCAGATTCCCCGGGTGAGAACAGCCATGCTGAGGAGCCTTGCTGTAAGGAACAGCGAACAGCATCAGATCAATGACCCCCGGATGTATTTCACAACATATCGAGGTGATGTTCAAATATACACTCATTGTCTTCAGTACCTATTACAGAGACACGGAACAAGTGAATACACCACACTCGATCAGGGGAAAGCTCTTCAGCGTTCTTCATGCACTCTTCAACAGGCCACGAGTAAAATTTGTATTTAATCGAAGCAAGTTATCAACACGTGATAGAGAGCTTAAGAGAAAAATCATTTTGGAATTGGAAAAGATTGCTTGTTGTGTTAGACCGGAGCAGGCTGCTCTTTAAGGTGAACAGGAGGCAGTGAAATAGCGGTGTAGTCTGTATTTCATCAGGTTAAGAACTCAGTGAGCGCTATTTCCATATTCACGCGTTTTGGAGCCTTATGTTGCTGAAGGAGCGGTGATAATTAAAAAGGGAACATAGACGTTTGGCGTACCGCAACTCTTCAGCCTGGACCTGCACAATGAGATGCAGCCTTCTCGGTCTACAGTCTGAAAACTGCCTTGAATTATAGGTGGGATCTGTGCAGTGCGCTCATGTGCTTACAGTCACACTGGTGGGGGCGGGGGGGAGGGCTCTACAATCTGGAGTTGCGAAGTGAGTGGTCGTCAGAAAGCCCAGCAGCCTGGACATGCGCAATGATGTACGGTTGTAAAGGCCGCCCTCCACCGAGCATGTCGACTACGTTAAAGTTCACATGAATCGGCTGGCCGAAGACGAGCCCTTCGTTACAGGCCACTCGGCTCTGCAGCCTCGCCACTGTGAGGCAGAAAGTGAAATTATATTTAAATATTTACAACTGAGATGATTCAGAAAACAGACCTCCGTTAAAGTCTGCACTATTCTTATCAGTAGTTGAACTGAATTCAGCTAACTGCCCTAACCGGAAAGAGAGAGTGTATCAAGGTTTTGGGTCAAAGGCTACACATCCTTCAACACAATAAACAGCAGAATGATCCTTAGGGTTGCTAGGAAGACCAAAACCGAAAGTAAATTCCACTTATTAGGCAAATTACCAGCTTTCAAATTTCTCGCATTTAACATTCCCGAGAACGATAAATCAGAACAATAAAACGATATGTCACATCAGTACCGAATCCTGTCAGAAGAAAACAATGAGAAGAAGATACAGTAACGACTCTGTTACAGAGTCATTCCGACTTTCCAGTTCCGGGTATAATGCCTCCCTCTATAAAAGTTACGTGTTAAACGTGGCATTAAATGCAATTTGAAATCATTTGTGTCAGCTGCAGTCTCTCAATAACCAGATTAAATGCATTTCTGCTTCAACAATCTGAAGCGATCAACAGTTCATTGCAGGCACAAACCTCCCCGCAATTAGAATTATACAGATGCCGTCCTGACTCAACAAATCTCAGTAAATACAAGAACATGATCTCCGGAACCTCCACATTCAACGACGTCAGCTTCCGTTCAACCACTCAGATTTGGAACCAATCATCCTGATTACTGCAGCTCAGCAACATTATAATCACTGTGGCGAGTTTTCACAATCATAGACATTTTTCACACAAAAGAAAATCTGCAGATGCTGGAAATCCAAACAAATCAAATCCAAAGCACACAAAACGCTGCAGGCCAAGCAACATCTATGGAAAGTCGAAGTTTGGGTCAGGACCTTTCATCAGGACAGACTCGGCAAGAAGCGTTGACTGTTCTCTTTTCCATAGATTCTGCCTGGTCTGCTGAGCTCCGCCAGAATTTTGTGCGTGTTGCATGGACTTGGTTGTTTTTTCTTCTAATCGCGTTCGTTCTTGTATAATTGTGTATAGTTTATGTTTAAATGTTTGGTTTTACTTGAGAATGCAATTTATCTAATGTTATGTAGTTGGTCACGTGACAATAAAATCATTTTTGACTTCCATTTGGAGTTTTATGATGGGAATGGCTTTGGTCCAACATATATTCTTTAAATCAACAAACCCGACTGATGGTGGGTCTGTTCATAAAGAACGCGATCTGCTCCTACTTTCAGATTGTGCTGACCTGCTTCAGATGTCACTGTGGCTGCAGGTGTGGGAAGTTCGCTTCACCTTTGCTCATAACGATTTTGTTTCTGATGTTGTTCCTGTTACATTCCTGTTGCTGCCACGAATCTGCCATGTCTGATGCAGGCATGGATACACCGCACCGTCAGACATGACGAGACTATCGCCGAATCTGCCATGTCTGATGCAGGCATGGATACACCGCACCGTCAGGCATGACGAGACTATCGCCGAATCTGCCATGTCTGATGCAGGCTTGGATACACCGCACCACCAGACATGACAAAACTATCGCCGAATCAACCATGTCTGATGCAGGCTTGGATACACCGCACCACCAGACATGACAAAACTATCGCCGAATCTGCCATGTCTGATGCAGGCTTGGATGCACTGCACCACCAGGCATGATGAGACTGTCGCACTATCTGCCATGTCTGATACAGGCATGGATACACGACATCACCAGGCATGACGAGACTGCCGAACAATCTGCCATGTCTGATGCAGGCATGGATACACGACACCGTCGGGCATGATGAGACTGCCTCCTATAACATCCTAACGGCTACCACAGTGGAAATATGCGAATTCCAGGATTATAACGGACAATGCCGACTGCTGAACACTGGCATTCAGAAAGTATTTTTGACCTGCATGATGGCGAATCTAGCGCAAACCTACAACTAACCACGGCATCGCGTTTCCGCGCCGTTCACGATTGTTTAATCCAAAAGTCTTAATGCAGCTTCCTGTACCTAAGCGCAGAGGAGAACGGAATAATTGTTACTACGAATCCGATGCAACGCAACAAACACAAAATAACACCATAATAATAAAAACGCTATAAATATAAGAACATTAAATAGCTTATTGGCATTGATTGATTGTAGATCCAAAAATTACGCTCGGCTCGACTTGTTACTGACAGGAAATAATGACGTAATTTTGGAGGTTTTTTTTTGGTGCAGTGTTGTTTAGATTTATTCCATCTGTTTTTGTGCCTTGTGGCCGTGCAGCAGTTGTTACGTTGTCTGCTTGTTGAAAGGGGCAAAAGACCAAGCAGGGTGAGCAAGATGCTGCCTGATTTTAATGATCTTTTTCCGGCACCTTTCGGTATATGTCCTTGATGGCGGGTAGGATAGTGCCAGTGATGCCTTGGGCTGTTCTGGCCACCCATACTGAACGCATTCCTACCAGCCACGGTGCAGTTTGTTAGGATGGTCTCTACTGAACGTACAGTGCAAAGTCTTGTTGTGTTCAGCCTTCTCAGAAAGTAGAAGCGATGCTGAGAGTTCTGACAGGATCTGCTAGGGGACTATTATAATTTGTGTGTGATATGCACTCCCAGATGTTTGAAACTTCTGCAGTTTCTTCTGCTGTGCAGCGATGTAAAGGGACCACTGAATGGTGCGAGTTCTCCCGAAGTCGATAATTAACTCCCATATCATGTTGCGATTAAAGAATAAGTTATTTGCGTTGGAACAGGCCTCGTGCTCTTCCACCTTCTCTGGGTAGATCGTACCATCATCGTTGCTGCTGATGATCCCCACCACTTCCGTGTCATCAGCGAATGTAACGATGTGGTGGCTCGAGTATTCAGCCGTGTAGTCAGATGTGACCAGAGTGTACAGCATTGGCCTCTGCCCACAAACCTGAGAGGATGGTTGATTCCGCTTTGCGGATGGTGTGGAGGCAGGTGCGGTTGTGTACCCTAGCTATCTGAGGTCATTCCGTTAAGAAATCCGACACCCAGATGTACACAGGCAGCTTAGACCGAGGGGTATGAGTGTCTTCAAGAAGGTTTGTGGGACGATAATGTTGAATGTCAAACTGAAATTCAGAATAAACCTTCCGACATAGGTTTCCTTGTTATCTAGGTGTGCCAGGGTTGGGTCGATCACAGACACTGTGATATTTGTCGTACAGAGATTCTGTCGTTAACGTGCTTTTTTAAAAATCAATATCCTGTCATAATTGTTTCACACCATCACTCTACGTATCGCAGCCTAACATCATTACTTGTGGAGAGATTATGTTGATAACGGTTTTTATTTGTTACTCAATATCATGCCATAGTTGTTTCACACTATCACTCTACATATCTCTGCCTCACGTTATTGTTGGTGAACATAAACCTACATTATTGGAAGTCAACAGATCTATACCTGGTACAGTGCAGTAGCATCACTGATTGGATACTTTGTCATTGTTATTGGCTTTCACCTGTACATAAACACAATTGCTGGAGGCAGGAATTCAACACTGCAGATTGAGACATTTTCTTTTGTACTGGCATAGGTTTGCTACCGCGACCGCACTGTTTATGACGCTACTCCATATTGCAGAGATAAGTCCAAACTTGGAGCATTGGTCGCTTCTGCCAAATCGCATAAGCTGAATGTGATGTTGCGAATCTTCTCTCAGGTATAACAGCACTGTTTTCTTTGACCACTTCTACACTGACGGATCTGAACTGACATGGGCATTGCTGGTGTTGTCGGGGAGCACTTACCTTCGGTTAAAATGATCCAGCACGTTTATCAGAACAATAATCTGTGTTGGTTATTGATTATGTTGTTTTGTCGATTAAAAGCTCGAGGCTAGTTTTTAGGAACATCACGGAGCACCATAAACACCAGAGATATGCAAGTGATTCAGGTGTGAGTGGGAGATGGTGATCAGAGTGCTAAATTTCAACAAAGCCTTACCTCTGTCTCCGGAGAGTTGACAACGGATTCACGTCCCACGGTGGTAATTCTCCTATGACCCCCTTCATATGGGGAAAAGATATATAAAATTGAGAACACATGACAGCAGGCACAACGGGAGCAACAATCCCCTCATGATAAGTTGCTGGTGAGGACATCTTGTAAAATAAAGATGAACTAATGATCTCTGAATTTACTTTGTCGTTGTCCTTGCGCTGTATTACTCCAGACAATTGCACAATCTTTTTCCGTGTAACATGATAGAATGCATTCAGTTTCGTTTCGTACCACCTTGCAGTGCCTGGCAAGCTCAGTATTAGCATGTGCAGAAAAACCTTTTGACTGCATTTTTGCACATAAGTTACTTCAGTCATAGAACAGGTAGAATCAATTATTTCGGCCCATCCATTCTGTTCTTAAGCAGTAATCTGCGTAGTTCTATCGATATGTATCCCCTGCATATCCCCCATGCTCCTCCCATCCATGTAGCTACCCATCCTTCTCATATACTTTGAAATCCAATTGTATCTACCACATGATCTGGCAGCTTCTTCCACATTCTCACCACCCATTGAATGAATTAGATATTCTCATGTTTCCCTTAACAGATAAACCCCAATTGTACTCTCACGCAAGCTCCGTGGGAACAAAAACCTGCCTGTGTTTACCCTATATATAATCTTATAATTTGGCAAACCACAATCAAATTTCCTATAGTCTTCTACGTTTGAGACAATAAAGTTCTATCCTATTCAACCCTCTTATGGCCCGACGAGATCCTTGTAAATCATATCTGCACTATTTTAATCTTATTTATATCTTACCTGTATGTAGGGGATCAAAATTGGATACAATGTTCTAATTTAGGATTAATCAGCGTCCGATTCAATTTTAACATATCGTTCGAAGTACTGCACTCAATGCATTGATTAATGAAGTCCAAAATGTCAAAAAAAATTCTCTTTACGATCCTATCTTCCTGTGACGCCACATTCAATTACTTTTGGCCCTAATCCCTTTGTTCCAGCCAACTCCTCCGTGCCCTAGCATCGAATGTGTAAGACCTATTCTTAGTGGTACGAACGAAGGGCAACACATCGCACTTGTCTACATTAAATTCCATTCAGCCCATTTTTCTAGCTGGTCCCGCTGCAAGCCCTGGTAGTCTATCCTGCTGTTCACTAAATCAGTAATCTTGGTGTCATCCACAAATTTGCTGAGGTACTTAGCCATATTATTAATCAGATCGTTGCTATAGTTGACAAAGAAGGAAACCAGCCCAACACAAGCAAATGACTAGCAATGTGTTACAGATGCTGAATGGTTCGAGGAAAGAATAGTGAGTATAGTTACAATAACCATCCATAAGTCTGAGAAGGAAAGGATTTGGGAGACCTTGAGCAGAACACCCGAAGCGTTAACGCAGGTAGAATCGGTGGGTGCCGAGGAAGTCAAATGCAATGTTAGTATGGAGGGAACTTAGAGATAGATCGCAGGATGATTCAGGGATTGATAGATTTGTCATAGCAGGAACGTGTGATGGCTCTGGGTATGTACTCGGTGGAATTTAGAAGGATAATGGGGGATCTCATTGAAACCTTCCGAATATTGAAAGGCCTAGACAGAGTAGATGTGGAAAGGATGATTCCCATGGTGCAGAGTCTGGGACAAGAGGGTACAGCCTCAGAACATAAGGACGTCGATTTAAAGCAGAGATACGGATTTTTACCGTATATGGTATTTTTACCTCAGGCAGTTGTGGAGTCTAGGTCGTTACGTATATTTAAAGGAAAGCTTGATTGTTTCTTGATTGAACACGGCATCAAAAGTTACGGAGTGAAGGCGGGGGACAGGAAAAAACGGTCAGACACGATTGAATGTCGAAGCAGAGTCGATCAATTCTGATCCTCAGACGATGACCTTATGGTCTAAAATAGTGGAGAAACTCAGCAGGTCAGTCAGCTTTTATGGAAAATAATAGATATTGGGCGTTTCGATTCGATCACTTCCTTCAGATTTCAAGTGAATGGTCCTGATGATGGTTCTCGGCCCGAAACGTCATCAGTTTTCTCTGACCCATCGATGCTGTCTGATCTGCTCAGTTCCTCCGACATGTTGTGTGTGTTGCCTTGGAGTTCCAGCATCTGCAAATTTGTTCGTGTTTCTGAACTGCGAACCCAACACCGATTCCCACGGCAGTCCACCTCGCACAGGCGTCCAGGT
Organism: Hemitrygon akajei; assembly: GCF_048418815.1. Classification (NCBI taxonomy): domain Eukaryota; kingdom Metazoa; phylum Chordata; class Chondrichthyes; order Myliobatiformes; family Dasyatidae; genus Hemitrygon; species Hemitrygon akajei. The sequence continues at coordinate 14,384,571 of NC_133132.1, read as the reverse complement.
ATGATGCTATCCTCCACTAGCACTCTCTGGCTTCTCCCATTTTGCTACCTCTTTAATCCATTTTACTACCTCAGCAATGCCGAGTAGCTGAAACTTCTTTACCAAGTTCATAAGCGGGACCTTGCCAAATGCCTGGCGAAAGCCCAAGTAAACAATATCTACTACCTTGCCTTCATCACCATTCCTGTAACTTCCTCGAAAAATGCTATAAATCAATTAGATACGACCTACAACGTACGGACCAGTACTAATTGTTCATAGCGATGTAGATACTCATAAATCAGGCCCCATTCAATAACTCCCAATAACTTTCCCACCATTGATTTCAGGCACACCAGCATACAACTCCCTGGCTTTATTTAGAGACTTTCTAGAGTCCAAAGTTCCCTAAACCCGTTATCTTTCATTCTGAAAGCTACATGCAAGCATTCTGCTCGCCAAATTTCTTTTTTCAAGGCCATTCACTTACTAAGAATATCTTTGCCGGAAAATAGACTGCTCCAACACACATTGCCGGGTCATTTCTGACAAAATCAAATGTAGTATTTCTCCAATTTAGAAACTCAACCCATCGGACCAGGCCCAGCTTGTACTTTGAAACAAGTGCCATCATGAGCACTAGATGAAATGTGTTCACCTACACAATCCTCTGTCCCCTGCCCAGTTCTTATTCCCTTATAGCAGCCCAAGTGCCGCACATTAATTCGTCGTGACTTTTACGTACTGATTAAGACAACCTCCCAAGTACATATGGCAGACGCATCCAACGCAACAGGCAAAAATGCTGGAGGAAGTCAGCAGGCGAATCAGGTTCCATTGAAATTAGTAAACAGTCAATGCATCGGACCGCGACCCTTCATCAAATCTAAAAGAAAGAGCAGACGTCAGAGAAATAAGGTGGTGCAGTGAGGAAGAATCACAAGGTGGCATCTTATAAATGAAACCCGGAAATGGGGGGGGGGGTGAAGTAAATAGTTGGGAAGTTGCTTGATAAAGGAGTTAAAGGTATGGAGAAGAGGGAATCTAATAGAAGAGGACAGAATGGAAGAAAGTGAAGACAGAGGAGGAAATGAGAAAGGTGGGCAGATAACGAGTACATCTGTGGATGGAGACATAGAGATGCAATTGAGTTTCAGCCAGGAATGAAATTGAGCATGAATTAAATTTCAGATTCAAAACAGGAACCGGACTGGCCAAACTAATTGCGTTCCCGTTATAGCAGGAGCCCACTCTTAGCAAATGCTAAAGTTGCAGAAAATATAATGAAGTAGGACACATACAAGGAGTATGTCGGGAAGAGAAAAAAATAGATTGACAGAACAGAGAAGAGAAGAAGAGGAAAAATCATTTACAATTTCAAGAAAGTGGTATTAATCTGCACGCTGTTGATGAATAATCTTAAAGTTCTGAGAATGACACAGAACTGTGCAGGCAATAGATTTACAACATGAAAGGTGATAATAGATCAGCAGAACTGAACGGCAGCCTAATTCAAAATAAATTGGATGGACGCTGACGAAGGGTCTCGGCCCGAAACGTCGACAGTGCTTCTCCTTATAGATGCTGCCTGGCCTGCTGTGTTCCACCAGCATTTTGTGTGTGTTGCTTAACAAATGAGATACCGTTTTGCCGCTTTGGTTTTGAACGTCCTCAGCTTTATCATCATCGAAAGGTCATATTTGTGCAGGTGTCGCTACACGGTAGAACAGTGCACCACCACCCAAAGTCTGCTAAATCTTCCTGAAGGTCTTTTGCAGTCAAACGGGGATTTTGATTTGTCTTTCTAGCAATCCTACGAGCAGTTCTCTCGGAAAGTTTTCTTGGTCTTCCAGACATCAACTTTTCCTGTTAACTGCCATTTCTTAATTACATTACGAACTGATGAAACAGCTACCTGAAAACGCTTTTCTGTCATCTTATAGCCTTCTTATGCTTTGTGGGCATCATTTATTTTCATTTCCAGAGTGCTAGGCAGCTGCTCAGACGACCCCATGGCTGTCGATTATTGGGACAAGATTTGAGGAGCCAGGCTATTTATAAAGCTTTAGATTTTGCATCAGCCGGCCTTTCCTAACAATGATTGTGAACAAGCCATAACCCTAGCAAGCTAATTAAGGTCTGAAACCTTAAATGTCTTTACAAAATGAGGGATCATCGACATTTGGTCCATTAATATTAACCAAAACCATTTTCTTATTACAAATTATTCCTTTAACAATTAAAAATCTACCATGAATATCGGCTATAATATCTTCCTGATTGAAAGAAATATAAGAATCGATAAAAATAAATACACCTCTGGTTTTGCTCTGGTAATTTGCATGAATAGAGGACCCAAAATTTAAAAAGTCGAATTTTATCACATAACCTGATATGCGTCTCTTGAACAAAAATTATATCAGGCTGGAATCGATTTATAACTTTAAATGTTTTCTTACGCTTAATAGGGTGATTCCAAGTTAAAAGCGAACATTCCAAGTTAAAACATTTAACTGTTTAGATGTCGTCATGAAATTTGTATCTAAAAATGTAGTTAGACGCATGTCAGGATAAAGTGATCGAAAATGGCGGAGATGAAGATTAATAAAAATAATTAGCGTATGCTCCGGGATTCCATAATGGGGATAAAAAAGAGAAAAAAAACACCCAAACTACAAAGCCCAGAAACAAGTCCCAAGAAAAACATAGACGCGAATACAGCTCCACCTAGCTGAATAATAAAAAATAATATTAAAAATGTAATCTCTATCTCCCTCTACCGAGTACAAATTTCATTACAGTCAGCATATATCTCAGTATAATTAACTTGGAAGGATAGTGTTTTTCTTGTAAAACCAAACGACCCTTAGTTTGAAAGTAACCTTCATAATATTAGATAATGGAAGAAAATCACATCCAAAACAACTTTTGAATTTTTTTTTGCACAAAAAAACCAATCGTCATTTTTAAATTGTCCAATCTGTCTTTAAAACACAGGGAAATCCAAATAATTACTTTAAAAAACTTCAATAAAGCATAAAGAATAAAAAAAGACAATTAATTCATTTAAATGCTGCAAAAAAAAGTTCCAGATGGTTCGAACTTAACTGCAGCCTATCAACAGTTCTCGCACTATACCTTCTAAGGTTAAAACCCTCCAAACCAGTCTTTTTCAGAAATAGAAATACATTTAAAAATAAAGACATCCTGTGACCATCAAATCTTCCCATTTTATCAATCTTTACACCGCGAGACACTCAAGCCTTATAAGTCATTCAACTTCAGGCTTCAGATTCGTCGTCATTGAAATATTTGCACAGAAGGAAAAACAATCGCCATCTTTAAATTGTCCAGTCTTTCTTTAAAACGTAAGAAAATCCAGATAATGACAGAAAAGAAACTTTACAAAAGCATACAGAAGAAAACAAACAGTTGGTACATTTAGAGGCTACAGAAAAAAAGTCTAAATGATTCAGAATTATCTACAGTCTTTCAACAGTTCTCCCGGTATATCTTCGGAGGTTAAAACCGCCCAACCAGACTTTTTCGGAGATAAAAATATATTTTAAGCTCAAACTTTTATAACCATCAGATCTTCCAATTTCTTCACTTTACACCACGAAACAATCAAACTATTATAAATCATCGATCTTCAAACTTCAGATTCACCACCGGAATCGTCAGACAAAGAGTTAATAAAACGCAATGCTTCAGCTGGATCATGGAAAATACGAATTCCAGAATTTTTAATAATGATCCTTAATTCTGCTGGGCACTGCAATATTGGAAAAAGTTTCTTTTCATAAGCTAGTTTCATAGAAGGACCAAAGGCAGCGCGTTGTTTTACAATTTTGCGTGGAAATTTTTTTTAAAAAATACGGATTTCTGAGCTTTGAAATGAAAATATTCTTTTTTTTCTTGCAAGCTTAATAATGCAATCTTTGTCTCTAAAATGGAGAAAACGCACAACAATATGCCTATTTTTACCTTCATTCAAAGATTTTAAAGCACCGGTTCTGTGAGCCGATTCAATCTCCGGGAGTTGCGGTCAAACCTCCGGAAATAAAGACTGAAACATTTTAGCAAAATAGTCCAGTGATTCGGCAGATTCTGATTTCTCTTTTAATCTTTTTTTCTTTAAATTTCCCATTTAGTTGAGTTATTTCAGTGCCGGTACTGCTGATTCGAGGGTCTAATCTCTGAACCCAAGGGGGTTCTTCTGCGTACTCTTCGGTCTTCTTAGATCTCCCATTAGACGGGTCCGGATTTTGTCTGGTGGTCCTCGAAGTAGCCATAACTATTGCTGTACAAATTCGACTGAATAAAGCTGAAATTTGAAAGTTTAAATCGGAAAAGTGAGAGATTAAAGGCGGTTATAGGTAACTGAGTCTTACATGTCTGAAGGTGGGAAGCAGAGACTAATGATTTCAAATACTATGGCCTGAGTAACAAGTCACCTTTATCTTTCACATCACAAATATGCCACACTCTAATGAGAATGACTGCCCTCCCCATCATATTCATTGGCATTTTCAAGTCACCAGGATTTACCATGCACTGTCACAGTAGTGCTGTAGGACATGACCAGAACTTGAAATAATACCGGCAACAGAGACAAACTGCTGGTGGAACGCAGCAGGCCAAGCAGCACCTATAGGAAGAAGCACAGTCGACGTTTCGGGCCGAGAGTCCTGATACAGAGTCTCGGCCCAAAACGTCAGCTGTGCTTCTTCCTGTAGACGCTGCCTGGCCTGATGCGTTCGGCCATGTTGCTTGAATGTCCAGCATCGGTAGATTTCCTCATGTTTGCGCCTTGAAATAATGCCAATGTTTTCTTTATTTTCCTAAATCTTTATGGACCAACCATTTATCTGAGGAGGAAATGTTTACACAGCCTGAACAGTACGGCACGAATAAAATACCACATGTGCAGCAACAAAGGGCCTCTGTGTGGAGCATTTTAGTTACTGTGCAGCTCAGAATAATATGAAACAGAGAATTATACTTATGCAAACTGTCCCAAGTCACAGATGATTGTCCTATTCTTACACTGTCAGAGAATTAGACCGTAAGATACAGGAGCAGAAGCAGGCCCATCGATTCTGCTCCAGCATTCAATCATGGTCTGATCCAATTCTTCCAGCCATCCCCATCTCCCTGATTTCTTCCCATACCCTTTGATGCCCTGGCTAATCAAGAAACTTTCTATCTCTGCCTTAAATACACCCAATGACCTGGCTTCCGCAGCTACCCGTGGCAACAAATTCCACAGATTTACCACCGCCTGAAGAAACCAATTTCTCCGCATCTTTGTTCTAAATGGACGTCCTTCAATTCTGAAATTGAGATCTCTTGTCCTTGACTGGAATAACTTTGCCAAATCTAATCTGTTCAGGCATTTTAACACTCGGAATGTTCCTATGAGATCCCCCCTCATTCTCCTGAACTCCAGGGAATACAGCCCGAGAGTGCCAGACATTCCTCGTACGGTAAAACTTTGATTCCTGGAATCATTCTCGTGAATCTTCTCTGAACCCTATGCGATGTGAGTATATCCTTTCTAAAATGAGGAGCCCAGTACTGCCCACAATACTCCAAGTGTGGTCTCACGAGTGTCTTATAGAGAGTCAACATCACAGTCCTGATCTTATATTCTAAACCTCCAGAAATGAGTGACAACATGCATTCGCCTTCTGCACCACCGGCTCAACCTGGGAGTTAACCTTTCGAGTATCCTGCACATGGACTCCCAAGTCAATCTGCATCTCTGCATTTTGAATTCACTCCCCATCTAAATAATAGTCTTCTCGTTTATTTTTTCCACCCAAGTGCATGGTCATACATTTTCAAACATTGTATTTCATTTGCCACTTCTTTGCCCATTACCCTGAACCACCTAAATGTCTCTGCAGGTTCTCTGTTTCCTCAACACTACACGTCAGGCTAACAGGTCTATAGTTTCATTTGTGCTGCCTCCCACCCTTCTTAAATAGAAAGTCTACAGACCACAAAGCTGTGCCGAACATGTCCTTACCTTAGAAATTACCTAGGATTACCCATAGCCCTCTATTTTTCTAAGCTCCAAATAGCAGAGTAACATTTGCGGTTTTCCAGTCATCCGGTACAATGTGATAATCTATCGATTCTTGAAAGATCATTGTTAATGCCTCCACAAACTCTCCAGTTATTTACTTCAGAACCATAGAGTGCATTCCATCAGATCCAGGAGACTTATCCACCCTCAGACCATTAAGCATCCTGAGCACCTTCTCAGTCGTAATTTTCACTGCATATACTTCACTTCCCTGACACTCTTGAATGTGCGGTATACTACACAGATCTTCCAATGTGAAGCCTGATGCAAAATACGCATTTAGTTCCTCTGTCAACTCTGCTTCTCTCATCGCAATATCTCCTGCGTCATTTTCTATTGGTCCTATATCTACCATCAACTCTCTTTTACCCTTTATATTTAAAAAAAATCTTTTAGCATCTTCTTTGATATTGGTCGCCAGCTTCCTTTCATAGTTCACCTTTTTCCTTCCTTATAATCTAATTTCTTTCTAAAAGTTTTCAATATCTCCCCAGTCCTGTATCTCCCCACCAGCTCTGGATTCCTTTGTATGCCCTCTCTTTTGTTTCTAGATTGGCTCTGACTTCACTTGTCAGCCACGACAGTGTCCTTCCATTCGGAAATTTCTTACTATTCGGCATAAATCTGTCTTGCACAGAATTAAATAGACAGTCCAGTTGCCGGCACCGTGAATAGTTAGACGGTGAGTTCTTCCCCAAACTGTGTTGAACCTCGCTGTGCAGTGTGATGTCAGAGCTCAGAAAGGAGAATAAAATTATCTCATAATATACCGGCTGTGAAAATTAATCAGATACAGGAGCAGAATGAGGTCGTTTGGCCCATCGAGTCCGCTCCACCATTTCAACACAGCTGATCCATTTTCCCTCTGAGCCCCACTCTCCTGTCTTCTCCCCATATCCCTTCATGCCCTGACTAATCAAGAATCCATCACCCTCTTCCCTAAAATATACCCAATTACCTGGCCTCCAGAGCAACTTACAGCAACAAACTCCCCAGATTCACCATGATCCAGTTAAAAAAATTCCTCCTCATCTCCATTCTAAAATTCTCGATTTTGAGGCTGTGTCCTCTGGTCTTAGACTCCTCCTCTCTAGTAAAGGTACGCCCCCCATCCACTCTATCGAGACCTTTCAAGGTTCTATAGATTTCAATGAGGCCCATTCAGTCTTCTGAATTCCAGTGAGTAGAGGCCCCGAGTCATCAAATGCTCTTCATCTGACAAACCTAAGAATTCCAGAAATATTTATGTAAACTTCCTTTAAACCCTCTTCAATGTAAGCACATCTGTTCTAGATAAGGGGCCTGAATCTGCTTTCAACACTCCAAGTGAGGCCATACCTGTGCTTCATAAATACTCAACGACATATCCTTGCTTTCATATTCTCGTAGTCTTCAACTTCATCTCCTCTCCATTGAGAAAACAGACTGCATGCTCTTTGTTTCTAACGAAGTGGATGACCATACATTCCTCTTATTACTGTATTTCACCCATTGATGTATTTTGTAAATCTTTTTACTGGTTAGAAAATGCAAAACTATGTGTACGGGAATCTGAAAGACAACAATACGTCAGTACTGCTGTCACTCTCCAGAGATCGATGGAGGGACCAGATATTTTCTTTGTGACACGACTATATCAGTTGTTGATTGTTGGTGATGAAGAAGTATCTCATCCCAGCAGGAGACACAAGAAGTATCGTAGGAAAGGGAGATGAACTCATGGCACGGACCAGCAGCATGAATCGTGTTATTGTAGCCATTAGTGAGACTTGGTTTCAGGAATGGTAGGAATGGCTGCTCAAAATTCCGGGGTTCCATTGTTTTAGATGTGACAGTGCAGGAGGAATGAAAGGAAGGGCTGTGGCATTACTAGTTAGGGAAAATGTCACGGTCGTGCTCAGTTGGGACAAACTGGAGAACTCGTCTACTGAGGCGTTATGTGCAGAGCTGAGGACGAAGAAAGGTATAACAACATGGAACACTACAGCACAGGAACATACCATTCAGCCCGCACTGTGCCGAACAAATTAAAGGAACACAAATCCTTCTACCTATACAGGTTCCATATTCCCCAATCTTCCTTATATCGAAATGCCTATTCAAACATCTCTTAACAGCCTCTAATGGTGGTACTCTATCACCATACCATGCAGCACACTCTAGGAATCAACGACTCTGAGTACAAAACAGACCCTCACATCCCCCTTTGAACCTACCACCCCCTCACCTTCAATACATGCCCTCTGGTATTAGACATTTCAACCCTGGGAAACAGATGCACTATCCACACCTCTCATAAACTTGTAAACCTCTATCAGATCTTCCCTCAGCCTCCGGCACTCCAGAGAAAACAAAACAAGTTCATCCAGCCTCTCGTGAGAGCACGTACCCTGTAAACCAGGAAGCAACCTAGTAAACCTCCAGCACCGTCTCCAAAGACTCTACATCCTTCCTGTAGTTGGGCGACCAGAATTGTCTGCAATACTCTGACTGTGGAATTAGCTAAATATTCATGATGTTGCAACATGACTGTTTGATTCTTGAACTCAATGCCACAATTAATAAAAACAAACATTCTGTAAGCCGTGACCTCATAATCGACTTGTGCGGACACTTACAAGGCGTTATGAACTTGGATCTCAAGATTTCAATGTCAGCAACACTGTTAAGGATTTTGCCCTTAATAGTGTTCTGTCTCTTGCCTTTTGCTCTACAAAGGTGCAACACCTCACATTTATCTCGGTTAAACTCCATCTGCCATTCTCTTCCCGTATCTGCAACGGATCTATATTAGACCATAAGACCATAAGACAAAGGAGCAGAAGTCGGCCATTCGGTCCATCGTGTCTGCTCCGCCATTTTATCATGAGCTGATCCACTCTCCCCTTTTGTCCTATTCCCCCACCTTCTCACCATAACCTTTGATTTCCTGACAGATACCTATCAATCTTTGCCTTAAATACACCCAATGACCCGGCCTCCTCTGCTGCCCGTGGCAACAAATTCCACAGATTCACCACCCTCTGGCTAAAAAGAAAATAAAAATCGCAACTCCGCTCTGAATGGGCGTCCTGCAATCCTCAAGTCATGTCCTCTCGTACTAGACTCCCCCACCGTGGGAAACGACTTTGCCACATCCACTCTGTCCATGCCTTTCAACATTCGAAATGTTTCTAAGAGGTCTCACCTCTCATTCTTCTAAACTCCAAGGAGTACAGTACAATAACGGACAAACTTTCGTAATATGTTAACCGTCTCATTCCCGGAATAATTCTCGCGAATCTTCTCTGAACCCTCTCCAACGTCAGCACATCCTTTCTTAAATAAGGAGCCCAAAACTGCACACAGTACTCCAAGTGAGGTCTTACCAGTGCCTTATAGAGCCTCAACATCACATCCCTGCTCCTATACTCTATTCCTCTAGAAATGAATGCCAGCATTGCATTCGCCTTTTTCATCACCGACTCAACCTGGACGTTAACCTTAAGGGTATCCGGCACAAGAACTCCCTAGTCCTGTTGCATCTCAGAACTTTGAATTCTCTCCCCAATTAAATAATAGTCTGCCCGTTCATTTCTTCTACCAAAGCGCATGACCGTACACTTTCCAACACTGTAGTTCATTTGCCACTTCTTTGCCCATTCCCTCAATGTATCCAAGTCTCAGTTCAGAGTGAATCCTGAAGGAGCCCTCAAAGGTACTGACTGTGACTAAGCTACTACATATGTTGGAGTGTTTCGTGAATAAGAAAGTATTTATTCATCACCACAAACAGACATTTTCTTAGGGACTCTCTCGGGACAGTCCCCCAAACAGAAACTTTATCAAGAGTTTAAACACTTGACGAAAATGGTAACAGTAGGTAATTCAGCACAATTTCACAAGCTACAATGACAGACTATACTTCAATATTCTGTATTTGGCAAATGATTCAATTGAAGCACGCATTTACATTGGAGAACATTTAATTGATGACAGCAACACGCGCAAAACGCTGGAAGAACTCAGCAGGCCAGGCGATATGAAGGAAGACGAGTACAGTCGACGTTTCGGGCCGAGACACCTCGGCAGCACTGGAAAAAGAGGTAAGTCAGAGTAAGAAGCATTTTGCGTGTGTTGCTTATATTTCCAGCATCTACAGACCTTCTCGTTTGTTTAATTCATAACGCACCTCAGAAGGTTCAGATACCTTTGTTGGGAGAAATAAAAACTCACAAAATTAATTCACCAAATAAATCACAACCTGTCACCCCAGGAATTGAACTTGTCTGATGTAATGTGTTTATAAATTATTTAAAGGCCTTTATTTTTAAATCTGTTGAAATCTGTCCCTGTGGAGTCGCTAAATGGTATTAAAAACCCCAGGCATGAGCTGCCTCAACATCTCATTCCGAGAGATCGCCTCAGGGGGACAGGGGGACAGGGGGACAGATAACTGGGCAGAGAAAATGTCTCCAATATTGGATAGATACAAGAGTGTGCAGAAAATACTGTACGTGTTCATTGCCGTCATTGGGGTTCCTGGTGAGTGAGCAAAACAATTCATGTTTGGTATTTCTGTTACCCGCTGTGAACCTGTTTGTGACAATTTGACGAGCATCCAGCTTGATGAGCATGGCACACATATCGGTCAGAGATATCGATCCCGTTAATTCAACATTCTTATTTTTCATATTTAATGATAAGGGGAACAATACCTATGTCTCTCTTGTAACTGACGGGACTGACTCGAACTTTGCTCTGCATATAATGACACCTTGTCCAGATTTGTCCCAGTGCTGCGGACAGGCAGCTCCCCGGGAAGGGATGGGTGGTCGGGTTTTCGCGGTACCCTCTCTCGAGTTGTCCCAGTGCAGTGAGCAGGCAGCTCTCCGGGAAGGTGTGTTGGGGAAGGTTTTAATGGGACATTGTCCAGAGTTGTACTAACGATGGGGACAGGCAGCTCTCCGGGAAGATGAGCCTGGGCGGATTTTATTGGGATCTTCTCCAGAGTTGTCCCTGTGCAGGGGACAGGCAGTTCTGTGTGACGGAGTGAATGGGAGGGTTTTAATGGGCCTACATCTGGAGTTCTGCCAGTGCTGGGGAGGGGAGGTTATTCGGAAAGGTAATACTGGGACTCTCAAATTTCTAAGCCCTTAAATTACAGCAGTGAACTTGACAAGGTTGCGCTCTTAGTCCTTTACTGTTTGCTTTAGCTATAGAACCCTGAGCAATAGCATTTCGAGAATCTAAGGGCATTTCTGGTATACTAAGGCAAGGTATGTCTCATAAAATTTCGTTATACGCTGATGATATTTTACTTTTTATCTCTAACACTGAAACTTCTTTACCTTCGGTTCTTTTTTTAATTTCCCAGTTTAGTTCTTTTTCAGGATATAAGCTGAACCTACATAAAAGAGAGCTATTTTCTTTAAATGACCTAATGTCATCAAATGCTGAATTTCCGTTCCAAGTTGTTACAAGTCAATTTACATATCTAGGTGTAACAATTACTAAAAACTGCAAGAATTTATTTAAAGAAAACTTAAGCCCCTTATTGAATTATGTGAAAAAGATGCGTTCTATATGGTGTCTTCTTTCTTTATCCCTAATTGGCCGAACTAATTCGATTAAAATGACGAATCTTCCTACATTTGTATATCTTTTTCAGGCTTTACCTATTTTTATTCCTAAGACCTACTTTGATTCTTTAGATTCAATTTTAACATCTTATATTTGTAATAAGAAGCAAGCTCGTTTAAATAAAGTTTACTTACGAAGAAATAAAGAGATGGGTGGATTAGCCTTACCAAATTTTAGGTTTTACTACTGGGCTGCCAATATAAGGAATATTACTTTATGGTCCTGTTAAATTTATCGTAAAGATTGCCCATCATGGGTCTCCTTAGAAGTTAATTCTGTAAAAAATTCCTCTATTGTCTCTCTTCTTGGATCATATTCTTCTTTTTCAGCAAATAAAACAACGGATAACATAATTGTTAAGCAAAGTTTAAGGATCTTGTCTCAATTTAGAAAATTTTTTGGTTTAGCGGATTTTTCATTATCATCTCCCATTCTCCTTGATTATTTTTTTTTATCCCTTCCATGACTGACTAAGTCTTTAAGGATTGGGATGAACTAGGTATTAAGTGTTTTTGGGACCTGTTTATCTCAGGATCTCTTGCTTCATTTGACTAAATTGTCAACTAACTTTGCAAAAAAAAAACTGCCAAAAACACGTTTTTACACATACCTTCAAATTAGAGATTTCTTACGTTCCCAATTAACTACTTTTCCAATAGGTCCTGATAAAAATTTACTGGATGATCTTTTAAATTTAAAACCTTTTGTTAATGGTTCTATTACCGGTATCTATAACTTCTTGATTGATTCTAGACAAGACTTTCTTGATAAAATAAAAAAAGCTTGGGAGGATGACCTAAATTTGCAGATTTCTGATGAAAGATGGAATAAAATTCCTAAACGGGTTAATAAATCATCTTTCTATGCCCGTCATTTTCATCCATAATTTAAAGTGGTTCATAGAGCTAACATTTCTAAACAGAAGCTGTCTAGTTTTTATCCAAACGTTTCTGCACTTTGTAATAAATGCAACTCTGCTGATGCCTCTTTAATTCATATGTTTTGGTTTTGCCCTAAAATTGAAAAGTTTTGGCGGGAGGTATTCCATACCTTCTCACAACTTTTCAGGGTCCAATTTGACCCAAATCCCCTTACTGCCTTGTTTGGTATCATTGTAAATGAAGATATAACTTTAAATACTCCTAACCTGCAGGTTTTGGTTTTTACCTCTCTTTTCGCAAAGAGAGCAATCTTTCTTAAATGGAAGGAGTCTACCCCTCCTACACATCTTCAATGGCTACGTGATATTATGTCTTATTTAAATTTAGAGAAAATCCGCTGCTCAGTCTTAAATTCGAAACAATCTTTTTATGATATCTGGGGACCTTTCCAAAATTACTTTTTATGTATATTTCTATCTTCCCTTCTTAAGCGAATATGTGTTTTTTCCTAAATATCCACTAACATCCATCAACTTTTTTTTTTGGTAGTTGGTAGGGGGTTGACTTTTTTATATATAAAAAATTCTTTTGTGATGTAAGACCTATCTTTAAATTTTTGATCACAGTGTCGCACACCTTTATGCGATATGCTGAAACATTTGATCAGTTTTATTACAATATATCAATGTACACACTTTATGTTGAGATGCATCTATGTGTTGCATTCTGTAAATCTTGTTTTTTCTTCTGAATAAAAAATATTGTAAAAAGGGCAGTTCTGTGTGACGGGGTGAATGAGAGGGTTTTAATGGGACCGTACCTAGAGTTGTTCCAGTGCTGGGGAGGGGAGGTTATTAGGAAAGGTAAAACTGGGACAGTTTCACGACACCTTGTCTGAAGTAGTCCCAGTGCTGGGGACAGGCAGCTCTGCGGAAGGTGTGACTCTGGGTGGTTTCCAGTGTGATGTTCGCTGCTTTTGAGCTATTGGCCAGAGCTACACTGTAGTCTTATAGGTCACGTCTCCCTGTAAAGTCTGCCACAGTCGGATCCCACTGACTGTTGGTTGATAATTGCGTCTGATCACCTGAACCAGAATCCACCAACCTGCAGACGTGTTGTATGGAACTGAATTGCGCGGTGGAATTATTCCGTTAACAGAGCCACTCAGCCTCAGGTTACTAAGTTGTTCCTGTTTTTTCTCTGTGACGCGTCGTAAATTGGGGCACTGCTTCGTCATGAAGAAAGCTTTCGGCCCGAAAGGAGAGTTTGTTCAATTCCATGGGTTCTGTCTGACCTGCTGAGTTCCTCCAGTATTTTGTGTGTGTTGCTCCCCTCTGTATCCCTTCTCGGACCCATCAGATGCTGAGTTTCCGGGGGCCTGGCCAGTGACGGTTAAATCAGTGAAACCGGCCCCATCAGCGAATATATTCGGGATCAGCACCGATCGTTGTTCAAACAGCTCGTTTTTATCACGGACGAATCCACACACATCGTTCTTATCTCCACACTGGAGAAGGCAGGTCAGAGACAGTGTGACCCCTGTCTGGTGTGAGATTACCAGCCGTTCACAGACTCTATCACTCCTGATCTTTAGCTGAATCACGATCCCGTGTTGATGTCCAGAGAATGTGCTCAGTAACGCCCGGTGTCTGACCTCTCTCTCTCTCGCACACTCTGTGTATTTTTTTTTTTTTTTGCAGTGAATTTAGTGGCGATTGTGATCCTGTCCCGGGGAAGGTGCGGCCTCTCTACCTGCACCACTCGCTACCTGCTGGCCATGGCAGCGGCGGATCTATTGACTATTGTCATCGAGGTCATTTTGTTGCAAATCAATTTGTATTACTTCCCGAGGAGTTTTCTGAGCATCACCCCTGTGTGCAGTGTTATCGAAGTACTGACATACACAGCCACACACTGTTCTGTCTGGTTCACCGTCACTTTCACCTTTGATCGGTTTGTCTCCATTTGCTGTCCGAAGCTGAAAACAAGATATTGCACCGGGAAAACTGCGGCTGTGGTTCTAACAACAACCGGCGTTCTGTCCTTTCTGAGAAACGTTCCCCGATACTTCACAATGAGACCCTGGGTGATCATCGACAATGTACCGTGGTACTGTGTGATCAAGGACAATTATTTAATTGAACCCGGCTGGGTGGGATATGAATGGCTCGATGTAGTTTTAACTCCGTTCCTCCCTTTCGCTGGGATCCTGCTGCTCAACGCTCTGACGGTCAGGCACATTTTAGTGGCCGTTCGGGTCCGTAAGGGGCTGAAGGGTCAGAGCAAGGGGAAGAACCGCAGTGACCCGGAGATGGAGAGCAGGAGGAGATCTGTGGTTTTACTCTTCACCCTCTCGAGCAGCTTCATCCTCCTGTGGATGACCCAGGTTGTAAATGTCATATATTATCAGGTCTCAGGGAAGGGATTTCATTTCAATGATTCTGAAATGATCTTTTACTACGTGGGATTTCTGCTGAGGAACTTCAGCTGCTGCACCAACACATTTATCTACGTGGTGACTCAGTCGAAATTCAGGAGGCAGGTGATCAGCGCGGTGAAATATCCGGTCACCTCGGTGCTTCAGTTCGTGAATAAAGCCACATCCTGAGCACAAGACACAGGCGGCCGCAGTGTCTCCTATCCGGTCTCCAGCTCCTCAAATTTACCGCCTGATCTCACAGTTGTTATTCACGGGCGGATTATCCCATTGACCGGCAGCTCCGGGACATCAGGATAGTGTGTGTTTGGGAGGGTTAATGCACCATCCAGGAGACTCAGTACCTCATTGGCCCTGCCAGAAATCAGTCAAAAAGGTACTCCGGAATGGCACCCACCCATTGGTCTGCTGATATGACAATCTATTCCCATTCAGGTCCACGAATTTCACAGTCCGACGTTCCCACAAGGCAACAGAGGTCTCGTCAGATGCCGATTAACCAAATCAGTATGAATCACATCAGCCTTCGCCTTCGCATCGAATGACTGGCTAATTTCAAGATATAGGGCGGGGTTTGCAGAAACGGCGATAGTCTCTGCAATTTAAAGGCGCATTTCCACTGAACGCGACTGGAGTGTGGGGCAGCGAATTGGGAATAAATCCCTCACTCTTCTTTATTTTAATGAAAGCTATATTACCCCAATAAACCCTATAGGTTGTATGTAATGAAACACAAGGCTGCAGTTAAGTTTGTCCATCCCGTAACTTAAGAACGTTTTAATATAAAGATATCAACCCCCCCAAAGATCGTAATGAAGCCTGCATTTGAGATACTTCTACCTGATATGCTTCACCCTGAAATAATGTGTTCAACTGTTTCTTAATGACAAAACCTATACGACCCAGAATGATGCTTTGCAACACAACATAATGAACAATTGCGCGTAGTATAGCCAATTCTGTGGCATATCGATATAATTCTTTCCCTCCTTTTTCTTACTCCTTTCTCCCATAAAATTAACCGCTTTATGTGTTCTGTGTCTCCTCTTGTGCTGTTATTGCGCCAGTCTTGCCAGAAGAGCCGAATTGTTGACCCTACATACCTCTCAGATTCTGATTGGTTAAGTGGGACGCCTTCATCCATTGTTGATTTTTAACAGCACTTTTAACTAAACAGTCAACAAGACCATTCCCGCCAGCAGTTCTGTGTGCAGGGACCCACAAGAAGGGGACATATAAACCAGTACTTTGAACATGAAATAATGTCCGATGAGTTCCTAATAGTCAATCTGACCGATTGCGAGAATGATCTTCTTAAGACGCATCAAAGCCGAAAAGGGATCGGAGCAAATTACAATTTTACATGGACAAAATTCCTCCACCCACTGTAAGCCTAAAAAGATAACAACAGGTTCTGCTGTATATACTGACAAATGGCTGGCGAGTCCTTTCTTAATCGTTACCTGTAATTTAGGCACAAAAACAGCCACACCAACATTCCCACTTAAGTTCTTTTTGGTTAGTCTGAATTAATGGTTGTCATATCATAATAAATTTCCTTCATACTCTGATGAATCAACAGACTCCCGGGCGTAACAGACTCCTTGGAATTTTTTAAGCTGTGTGACCGAACATTGAATAGTCATAGGGAGAACAAGGTGGGGTTTCAGAGAATGTGACCGTGGGGAACCATACGTAATCCAACAATCCCGTCTTCCCAGCGTGATAAGATCCCAGCACCTAAAAGTAAAAAAAAAATAGACTCTTCCAGTGATGTTTCCAATAGTCCTCCAACCCAACTTTAACAGTGTGATCATTTCTTTGCCACTCAAATTAACCCAGCGTGTTAACATGAGCAACATTCTCCTGAAATGTAATTGCAGTTGTTCGATTTCAACCAGTAAAGACAAAAAAAGGGACGACCTTACTGCAGCACAGCACAATCTGAAAGCATAAACCCCCAATTTACTAATCAATACCCAAGCATCTCCAAGTTTAATATCCTTTCCGATATTATCTGAATATGACCTCCAGTAAACATCTTTCACAACTGTCACCACTTTTCTCAACTTGGCACGGCCATTTTATGCTTAACTGATACTTCATAACTTTCCAAAACACCCCATTCCTCTCCCTAAATATCCCCGCACTCCTTCAATCCACAATTGTACAGCCTCTCTCCTGCTAAAGCCCTTTATTATATGAATCTTGTTAATAACCAGGTTTCCTGATTATATATAACATTGTGAAAATTTGACAAATCAGAAATTAAGTTCTTAAATTCTTGACGATGAGACATTGGGCTTATCGCATCCCGCTTCAATATTTTAATCCCATTATATACCTTCACAACTGGACTGGAATACAGATACCACACCTAGCAGAGCTTCATTTAGGGCTTCTCACATAACACCAGTTACACAAAGATACCTTGCTGCAACTTTCACAATAATTTAAATTTCCTCATTCGGACGAGATGTCTGAGAAGTACAATTCACCACATCCGTCATAAACATCACAAACTTCATTTTATCCTGCCGTGAAGTGTCCTTAATGAGAGGACTGTGGTAACAACATATATCCACTGACGTCACAGTTCTCTGACTGGGAACATTCACCTTCACTCTTTGCAAGGTTGACTGACGTTCATATTAGCTAATCATTGTGTGAGTTTTCGTTTCACCGACATGCACCTCGGCCAGTGACAGCAGTGATAGATAGATAGATAGATAGATAGATAGATAGATAGATAGATAGATAGATAGATAGATAGATAGATAGATAGATACTTTATTCATCCCCATGGGGAAATTCAACTTTTTTCCAATGTCCCATGCACTTGTTGTAGCAAAACTAATTACATACAATACTTAACTCAGTAAAAAATATGATATGCATCTAAATCACTATCTCAAGAAGCATTAATAATAGCTTTTAAAAAGTTCTTAAGTCCTGGCGGTAGAATTGTAAAGCCTAATGGCATTGGGGAGTATTGACCTCTTCATCCTGTCTGAGGAGCATTGCATCGATAGTAACCTGTCGCTGAAACTGCTTCTCTGTCTCTGGATGGTACTATGTAGAGGATGTTCAGAGTTATCCATAATTGACCGTAGCCTACTCAGCGCCCTTCGCTCAGCTACCGATGTTAAACTCTCCAGTACTTTGCCCACGACAGAGCCCGCCTTCCTTACCAGCTTATTAAGACGTGAGGCGTCCCTCTTCTTAATGCTTCCTCCGCAACACGCCACCACAAAGAAGAGGGCGCTCTCCACAACTGACCTATAGAACATCTTCAGCATCTCACTACAGACATTGAATGACGCCAACCTTCTAAGGAAGTACAGTCGACTCTGTGCCTTCCTGCACAAGGGATCTGTGTTGGCAGTCCAGTCTAGCTTCTCGTCTAACTGTACTCCCAGATACTTGTAGGTCTTAACCTGCTCCACACATTCTCCATTAATAATCACTGGCTCCATATGAGGCCTAGATCTCCTAAAGTCCACCACCATCTCCTTGGTCTTGGTGATATTGAGACGCAGGTAGTTTGAGTTGCACCATATCACAAAGTCCTGTATCAGTTTCCTATACTCCTCCTCCTGTCCATTCCTGACACACCCCACTATGGCCGTGTCATCAGCGAACTTCTGCACATGGCAGGACTCCGAGTTATATTGGAAGTCTGATGTGTACAGGGTGAACAGGACCGGAGAGAGTACGGTTCCCTGCGGCGCTCCTGTGCTGCTGACCACCGTGTCAGACCTACAGACTCCCAACCGCACATACTGAGGTCTATCTGTCAAGTAGTCCACTATCCAATCCACCATGTGAGAGTCTACTCCCATCTCCGTCAGTGGACAGTGGAGGGTCTGAGCTACAATAGACCGGTTGGAAATCTACGCCATGCTCAGCCCCTTCTGTTCCGCTCCATCGCCATGGCGGAGTTCAGGGAATTACTTCCGTGGGTGGTCACTGGTCTCGGCGTCCACAAGGAAAGGTGTCGATCCCTTTCGACGCCTTGGTCAGTCCGTTCCCAAATATTTATGGTGGCTGAGGAGAAGTGATTTTGCAAGAAACAAAAAAAAGAAAAAAACGACTGCATCTCCCAGAAGGCACCGCGGACTGCGCAGCTGGTCAATTGCAGCCGACTGAGCGCGGACACGACCGGAGTTGTAGTTCACATCAAAAGCTTCTGTTATGTTTCCGTTATGAAAAATTTATCTAATTTGCATACTGTCAGGCAGGAACTAGGGAGGGTATATTTGGAGCAGATGTTCTCGGGGAAATGCTCGGCAGAAATGAGGCAAGAAGAAGAAAAAAGCTTAGCAATCTTTCGAGAAATTTGTCCTGTTAGAATTCTTGAAAATTACAGGGATGGCAGGAAGGAGCTGAAGAATGAAATTGGGAAGGCTAGAAGGGGCCATGAGTAGGCAGTGGCGAGCAGGGTTAAGGAAAGCTGCAAGCTGGAAGAATGCAGCATACGTGAGGTTTAGGAAGCAAGCATCAGATGAGTTTATTGAGGAATATAGAGGAGGAAGAAAGGAGCTTATGAAGGAGCTGAGGGGGGGTTCTGGTGACGTCATCGTCGAGAATGGCAGCTTATCACTAGCTCCTCCGGAAAAACGCGTATTAAGCCCCATTAACCCATCAAATATAATATTTTTCGAATAATATTTCAACTGAAAAGAGGGGCAAGAATGGGGAAAAAGAATGGAAATAAAAAAAGCGACACTGCGGAGCCTGCGGCCGAGAGGAGTGCAGCGAGCGGATCTCCGACCCAACCGCGTGCTAGCGAGGCGGACGCTGGGCCTCGTTCAAGCGAAGCGGCGAATATCTTCGAAATCCTGAAAGAAAGAATGGAGGTCCAGAAAGATGTAAAGCAGCAGTTCTGTGATATTGTCAGAGCTCGCCTGCGTCAATGAAAAAATAGCCATGGCAGAGACTCGAATTGAGAAGGCCGAATATCGCGTTCAAAACGTGGAATGGATACTGAGTAAGACAACAAAAATATTAAATCACCAAGAAGATAAACTGTTTGACCTGGTGGGAAGATCACAGCGGAAAAATATCAGAATCTACAACGTTCCGAAGGAGCGGAGGGCTCGGCTCTGACGGAGTTTGTCGGAAAGTTAATGCAGTACGCGTTGGATCTTCCCCCGGCTATGGAGCTGGAAGTCGAAAGAGCCCACCGCGAGTTAGTCCCGAAACCTGCCCAGGATAGAAAGCCACGCTCAATATTAATTAAATTCCTTCGGTACAGCACCAAGGCGGAGATTCTACGAAGGGCCTGGGGTAAGAAATGATTGTTTTTCGACGATAAATTAATATATTTCGACCAAGATTACCCCACCCGCTCCGCGGTCCTGCAGAAACGCAAAGAATACTCGGAAGTAAAGCAGGTACTAAAGGAAAATAAGATTAGATTTCAAGCTCCATACCCTGCTGAACTTCGAGTGTTTTATGACTACGGACACGGTTTTTCCAGACAGTGGAAAAGGCGACTACAGACAAGAAGGCCAGATGGTTGCCCGTCAGCGTGACGAAAACGAAGGAAAGCCTGGCTGAGGAATTATCCTGCTGCACTTAGGAAATAGTGGGAGAAATGAGAAGGCAGGAGACGGGAGGAGGCCGAGAGAAATATATCAGGAAGGGACCGAGAGCTTCCCAAAGAAAGTCCTCACCCCTTTCAGAAGAGCCATAAGGTTTGACTAACTTTAAAAATGTTGAGAAGCCAAACGGAAGAAAAAGTACACGGTGATATAACTATCTCGAGAAATACTTATTATAATGTGGATTTTATATTACTTAGTTGTTTTCTTTATTCGCACACTTACTCCTTTCTCCCCACAAAAATGAGAATATATTTATGTGTGCATATACTTGTATATGTGTATGTGTGTGTATATATATATATATATATATATATATATATATATATATGTATGCATGTGTGTATGTATATATAGATATATATTTTTTTGTGTGTGAATATATATATATGAAGAGTACACAGGGAAATCTTTTCTATGTAATGGATTTTTTCACTGACTTTTATGATTACTGCAATGGGGGCCCTCAACTCACAAGTAAGAGGGGTTATCCCCCACAGCTAGGCATTTTCTCTAGCTCAACGCAGGGTCACCTACTAGAGACCTCAGCCTTGGTATCACACGTTCGTTGCATTTTTGTTATTATTTCCGTTTCTTGGTTCTTATTTGTCCAGGGAGTAGATCGATTAAGTTTTATTCTAATTTCAATGATACATTGACAGATAAATACAGATGGCTAAGGACAAGGTAAAATTCATTTCTTTTAATGTCAATCGGCTATTAAATCCAATCAAACGTAAAAGAATTTTATCCAAAATAAAAAAAAGAACAAGCCGATGTAGTATATTTGCAGGAAACTCATTTAAGTGATAATGAGCAGAAAAAAAATAAAAAGAATGGGCTTGACTGATCTATTTTTCTCCTCATATAAATCAGGACATAGGAGTGGAGTTGATATTCTTATCTCAAGTAAGCTAAATTTTGAAAAAAGTATTCGAAATGGGAGATAAAGAGGACAGATATATTCTGGTAAGGGGGAATATAGACGGCAATTCAGTTACTCTATTGAATATATACGCACCCCTGGGAAGTGATATTGGTTTCTTTCAGAAAATTGCTGATATTATAGTAACGGAAACAGAAGGTCTCCTGATATGTGGGGGAGACTTAAATTTGCAATTACAACTAAATTTAGACCCTTCCAATAGAAAAACCTATGAAACAAAATCTTTACATAAGAAAGATAATACACTTTTTGAGGATGTTGGTTTAATTGATATATGGAGGGACCTTTTCCCTGACAGAAGGGATTACACTCATTATTCTGTTCCCCATTCCGTATATACAAGAAGAGACTATTTCATAACATTTGGAAGAGACAAAGACAAAATAAACACCTGTGGAATTGGGACGATAGATGTATGTGACCATGCACCAACATATTTATCTGTTGATTTTGACCTACAACAAAAGAATACTATTTGGAAACTGAATTCATGTCGACTCAATGATTCGTACTTTAACGAACAAATTAAAAAAGAAATTGGTCTCTACATAGAATTTAATGAAAATTGAGAGGTTTCACCTTCCATTTTATGGGATACTCTGAAGGCTGTCTTAAGAGGGAAAATTATAGGGATATCTTCATATAAGAAAAAAATAAGGAATAAAACATTAGAGGAATTACACAATAGGCTGAAGGAACTAGAGAAAAAACACAAATTGAATTAAGCTAAGTGAAATTCAAGAATCTTTTGAAGTGGTTTACAAAACTCTATATTCCAATGTTCCAGGGGGAAGCAGAACGCAAACTGACACCTTCTTGAATTCTCTGGAGTTACACACTTTAAGCGAAGAACAAAATAGAACGATGACTGCCGACATAACTGAAGTTGATTTAAAAGCTGCAATTCGTAGGCTTACATTAAGCAAGTCACCAGGATCAGATGGGTGTGCAGCAGAGTGGTACTAAAAATTTAAAAAATGAGTTAATTCCTGTTTTACTCCGCACACTGAACTGGGCTCTAAAAAAGAGACAAATGCCACCCAGTTGGAAGGAAGCGATAATCTCAGCTATACCGAAAGAAGGCAAGGATAAAATGGAATGCGGGTCATTTCGATCAATATCCGTTCTTAATGTAGATTATAGATTATTTACCTTCATCATGGCCAATCAATTAGAAGAGTTTCTACCCATACAGATACATAACGATCAGACAGGTTTTATACGATAACGCCAGACACAAGACAAAATACGAAGGACACTTCATATTATGGATCACATACAATAAAATAATATCGAATCAATAGTGATAAGCGTGGACGCTGAAAAAGCATTTGATTCGGTTAATTGGAATCTTCTTTACAAAGTTTTACATAGCTTTAGTTTCCAAGAAACAGTTATTCAAACTATACAGGCACTATATGACAATCCTACTGCTAGGATTAAAATCAATGGATATTTATCAGCTAGTCTTACCCTAGAAAGGGGCACGAGACAGGGCTGTGCATAGTCACCACTACTCTCCGCGTTATATCTGGAACCATTAGCTCAATACATCAGACAGAATGACGATATC
Organism: Hemitrygon akajei; assembly: GCF_048418815.1. Taxonomy (NCBI): domain Eukaryota; kingdom Metazoa; phylum Chordata; class Chondrichthyes; order Myliobatiformes; family Dasyatidae; genus Hemitrygon; species Hemitrygon akajei. The sequence continues at coordinate 14,361,433 of NC_133132.1, read as the reverse complement.
GTGGGAATTGCTGTTAAAGGGACAGAGCATAAATTGGCTTGTTATGCGGATGACATTTTGATCTATCTAGGGCAACCAACATACTCTTTACCTAAATTGATGCAATCCTTTGAAAAATATGGTCAATTATCAGGATACAACATCAACATAGATTAAAACCAATTACGTTCATATTACTATAGTCCACCAAGCGAAATTGAATGTCGATACCCCTGGGCATGGCACACAGAGTCTTTCAAATATTTGGGCATCATTATGCCAACAGATTTGGCAGAATTATCAGAAAGTGATTATCAGCCTTTATACAAAAAAAATCAAGGAAGATGTGACAAGATGGAACCTGATTCCCTTTTTCAGTCTCAGTTCAAGGATTGAGTCTATTAAAATGAATTTACTGCCCAGACTGTTATATCTCTTACAGACCCTTCCAATAGAGATTCATCAAAATGAATTCATTGCATGGAACAAGATGCTATCAAGGTATGTTTGGCAGTGTGAAAGGACTAGAGTCCGTCTCCAAACTTTGCAATTAGCAAAGGAAAAGGGGGATGGAGCTTATCTTCTCTTACAGATTATTATTTTGCAGCACAGCTGAGAGCTGTAACATATTGGTGCAACCCATCATATGACGCTTAGTGGAAACACATTGAGGAGCGGGTACTTCCCATCCCTATACAAGCAATTTTGGCTGATAACAACCTGAAAAGGTACATAAATACTATTGATAACCAATGGGTAAAATTGACTTTTAAAATATGGAAAACTACTATAAAATAATATAATCTAGAGGGAAATATGGCAATTCTTAAATGCTGTGCATATGACTCGGATTTTACACCAAATAAACTGGATGCTAGATTCAATGATCGGACAGCTAAAGGAATCACAGCACTTTGCAACACAATGAAAGAAGGAACACTGTTCAGTTTTGAAATGCTTAAAGAGCAACACTTATTAGAAAAACAAGATTTTTATCGGTATTTACAGATGCGAGAATCTGTTAATAAGACGCTTAAATCTGTAACCAAGGCAATTACATGCTTGATAGAGCTCTTTCGAAAACAATATAATTCGGATAATGATAGTAGAATCATTTCCACAAGTATACGGGGTTGTCAAATCTTAAAACACATTCGACTTGATACATTAAAACAAAATGGGAGAAGGAAGGAGGGATAATTATATCTGAGGAAGAATGGACAACAAAATGGAGATATCAATGGAAGTGTACCAGTTCAAAGAAATGGAAGGAGTTTGGAAGTAAAAACTTGATAAGATATTTTATTACACCCTCTCAGAAATCCCATTATGAAATCAACCTCCCTATTTGCTGGAGAAATTGTGGAAATCAAAATGCAAATCATTATCATTGTTTTTGGGACTGCCCTGTTATCAAAGACTATTGGAGGGGGATACACAATGCCCTACAAGACATCTTTAAATGTGAAATACCCTTGGAGAGTAAGACCATATATTTCGGATATATACCTCAAGAAAGTTTGAAAAGAGATTAATATTTAATGAATATACTGTTGGTGGCTGGAAAAAAAGATTCTTACAAGGAAATGGTTATCACAGGAGAGCCCAACTTTCAATACATGGATGGAAATTACAATGGACATTTACAAAATGGAGAAGATAACAACATCTGTTAATCATAAACTGCAACAATTTGATTCCTACTGGGACATAATGCCTCATAGGCCTGATTTTATTCTCACAAATCAATGAATCTGTTGTACAAAAAAAAAAGATCACTCCCGATTGGTACATAGTTCCTTACGTTTGCTTGTTTTTTTCCTTTCCACTCTTTTCTATAAATGTATACCCCAGATAAATACTTTGTGGAGATTTGTGATATATATGATTATATGATATATATGTACAATTTCTGAAATACATCTTATGAAAATATTTGTTCTGATGAACTTCAATAAAAAAAATAAATTACAAAAAAAGGGGCTGAGGAGAGCAAGAAGGGGGCACGAGAAGAACTTAGCATGCAGGGTAAAGGAAAACCCACAAAGCATTCTTCAATTATGTGAAGAACAAATGGTTGACACGATTGAAGATAGGACCGATCAGAGATAAAGGTGGGAAGATGTGCCTGGAGGCTGTGGAAGTAAGCAAGGTCCTCAATGAATACTTCTCTTAGGTATTCACCAGTGAGAAGGAACTTGATGACAGTGAGGACAATATGAGTGAGGTTGATGTTCTGGAGCATGTTGATATTAAGGGAGAGGAGGTGTTGAAGTTGTTAAAATACATTAGGACGGATAAGTCCCAGGGGCTGGACGGAACCTTCCCCAGGTTGCTCCTCGAGGCCAGGGAAGAGATTGCTGAGCATCTGGCTAGGATCTTTATGTCCTGGTTGCCTACGGGAATGGTACCGGAGAATTGGAGGGAGGCTAATGTTGTTCCGTTGTTGAAAAAAGTTAGTAGGGATAGTCCGGGTAATTCTAGACCAGTGACTTGGTTGCAGGAATGGTAGGAATGTCTGCTCAGAATTCCGGGGTACCATTGTTTTCGATGTGACAGTGCAGGAGGAATGAAAGGAAGAGGTGTGGCATAACTAGTTAGGGAAAATGTCACGGTCGTGCTCAGTTGGGACAAACTGGGGAACTCGTCTACTGAGGCGTTATGTGCAGAGCTGAGGACGAAGAAAGGTATAACAACATGGAACACAACAGCACAGGAACATACCATTCAAGAAAAAGTTTCTAGCCTCTACCCGGAAGGCCAGAATAAGGGAAAAACACAATGGAATAGTGTGACCAGCTTTGCAGCCGGGTCTGGCTGTCTGCTCAGGATTTGCCTCTCCAGGCGGAGTCTAAGAAATAGGCACCCAAGTTCATTGGATGTTTCAAGGTTCTTATGAAAGTAAACTCTTCGGCTTACACATTGTAGCTCCCAAGAACGACACCACCTTTCACATTTCCAAACTTATATCTGTAACTACCAGTCCCTTACCCCACCACCATCATTCCCGCTGCCACCTATGTTTGTTGATGGGGAAACCTATCTTCGTAGTAAAAAGAATTCTGATCTCACGGAGTGTTCAGCATGTTCGTCATTTACTCGTGGACTGACTGAGATCTGTTCCCGAGTAACGCCGCTGGGTTCCTGGGAGTGTCAACCTGGATCGGGCGCTCATCACTGACAAATATCACCATCTCTCCAAGTGTCCAGTGCCGTCAGGATTCGGCCGCAAGTCATGGGGTCCCGCTACGATGCACACCTAACCACGCCAGCCTCCGAGGTTTAAACGCTCCGATTCTCCGGAAAAGGACTAACTGTCGCGGTTCCTTTATATATTCATGCTTGTTCTGCTAATTGGTGGCCATGTTCTGCAGCCAGGACTTTAATATTGAAAGAGCAGCTGAACTGAGCTTCGGTGCTCAATCGGCAGCTTAACTTTGCTTTCGGGCTGAGATCCTGCTTTAGAGTGACCTACTCCACATCTGCAAACATTCAGAATGAGGCTTACACCATTCTGTTAGGACACTGAAGATGTCCTCGGCAATCCTTTCAAAACACCAGATACTCTGTCGACGATGCCTTGCAAGCAGTGAGTGCACAGAAGCTGACTCTGCCCTCATGGAAGAAACAACATCTACTTCGCTCCCGCATCACAGAGTAAGCTGGACGAAATTCGTGCTGTTGTAAAGGGACGAAATCTGCTGAAGAAGGTCTCGGGTCGAAACATCGACTATTTATTCCCATCCATGGATGCTGCCTGACCTGCTCAGATCCTCCAGATCATTGTGTGAACTGCACCAAATCTGCAGCAGGGTCAAGCAATATTGTGATCATCATCGGCTATCTGTTCCAAAAGAAGCTCCCGAACGCAGACCTTACTGGCGTCTACGTCCATCTTTGCTGGTTTCCCGTCTGGGTACCCGCGCAACCAGATCCAAGTCTGGACTTAAAAGCCCGATTTACTGGCCCTCCAATTTGGTATCAAGTCTCGAGACGAGGCCCCAAGTTGTTACGAACCCCGTAACTGGGTGTCTTACCAGCAAAGATAGGAGTAGCCATTGAAGTCTGGTGATACTATTTTTAACAGTATTTATTAGTAAAAATACACAAAAATAATATCAATGCAAATATACAGATAATATACGTCATCAATACTAAATCTAAAAGAGCGGGTATAATAATAATCAATAAGACATATTGAGGTCTGAGGGGTGTTCCCCAGACCCTACTTTTATCCCCACTCACGGGGTCTCAGGTGTCAATCAGGTTGGGATGATGCAAGCCTTCAACCAGACCACTCTGGTTGCCCCCTGAGGGGTTTCCATGAATAGAACAGTACTCAATACACAATTCCTTCTTCAAGAGACAATAGCGGCAATCTCTCTCTTTGTCAATAGGAAACATTCCAACCTTTGTGTATCCCTGCGTTGTCTCTCTCTCATTACTGGCATGCTGTGTATCTCTCTCATCTCCTGGCTATCAGACCCGAAATAATAGCGATTCTGCGATTTTCAAAAAGGGGGGGGGGCGACTTTGCAACCTTCTGCCCATCAGAGTGGCTCCTCATTTCGTAACAGTATTCACTCGCTATGGAATGCCAGAGACACTTGTGTCACACAACAGTCCACAATTCAACAGCCCAGAATTCAAGACCTTCCATAGGGAATATGAGTTCAAACTCCAGACAAACTGTCCCTGAGTTTAAAACACAAATATACAACTGCAGATGCTGTGGATCAAAGAATACGTACACAACGCTCTAGGAACTCAGCAGGTCAGGCAGCATCCGTGAGAAAATAGTAGCCAACGTTTCGGGCCGTGACCCTTCATCAGGAATGGGGTGAGGGGGGAGAGATGTCCGAAGCCCAGTAATGGAGATAGGGGAGGGGGTATGGCCTAGAGGCGCCAGGTGGAAAACCAATCAGAGGAAAGATAAAGGGGGGAAGGGTAGGGATAAGCATCAAAGAACTGTAGAGATAAAGAAGCAGAAAAAAGAAAGGGGAGAGTGGCAGAGAGGGAACTGGGATAGGGGAAGGGGTCGGGGGAGGGAATTACCGGAAATTGGAGAATTCAATGTTCATACCACCAGGCTGGAGGCTACCCAGACGGTAGATGAGTTGTTGCTCCTCCAACCTGAGTTTGGGCTCATCATGGCATAGAGGAGGCCTGTATGGACATATCTAGATGGGAATGAGAGGCAGAGTTGGGGTGGGTGGCAACCGGAATTACCTTTCTATTGTGACGGACGGAGCGTAGATGCTCGATGAAGCGGTGTCCCAATCTGCGTCGGGTCTCGCCAATGTAGAGGAGGCCGCACCGGGAGCGCCGGATGCAATAGAGGACTCCAGCAGAGTCGCAGGTGAAGTGTTGCCTCACCTGGAAGGACTGTCTGGGGCCCGGAATGGTGGTAAGGGGGGAGGTGTGGAGACAGGTGTAGCATTTGCACTTTCAGGGAAAAGTGCCAGGTGGGAGTTCTGTGGGGAGGGGCGAGTGGACCAGGTAGTCGCGGAGGGAACGATCTCTGCGAAAAGCTGAGAGGGATAGGGAGGGAAAGATGTGCTTGGTGGTGGGGTCCTGTTGAAGGTGGCGGAAGTTGCGGAGGATAATGTGTTGGATCCGGAGGCTGGTGGGGTGGTAGGTGAGGACAAGGGGAACCCTGTCCCTGTTGTGGTGACGGGAGGATGGGTTAAGGGCTGAAGTGCGGGAAGTGGAGGAGAATCGGGTGAGGGCATCTTTGATGACGCCAGAGGGGAAACCACGATCCTGAAAGAAAGAGGACATTTGAGAAGTCCTGGAACGGAAAGCCTCATCCTGGGAGCAGATGCGGCGGAGACGGAGGAACTGGCAATAGGGAATGGCATTTTTGCATTGCACAGGGTGGGAAGATGTATAGTCAAGAAGAGTCATATTTTCTGTCCCTGAGTTTCATGCCCATGCATTAGGTTTCGGAGTGAATCCTGAAGGAGGCCTCAAAGGTTCTGACAGTGACTTAGTTACTGCAAGAGTTGGAGGGTTTCGTGAATACGAAAATATTTATTCATCACCACAAACAGACATTTTCTTAGGGACTCTCTCGGGACAGTCCCCCAAACAGAAACTTTATCAAGAGTTTAAACACTTGAGGAGAATGGCAACAGTAGGTAATTCAGCACAATTTCACAAGCTACAATGACAGACTATACTTCAATATTCTGTATTTGGCAAATGATTCCATTGAAGCACACATTTACAATGGAGATCATTTAATTGATGACAGCAACACGCGCAAAACGCTGGAAGAACTCAGCAGGCCAGGCGATATGAAGGAAGACGAGTACAGTCGACGTTTCGGGCGGAGACACCTCGGCAGCACTGGAAAAAGAGAAAAGTCAGAGTAAGAAGCATTTTGCGTGTGTTGCTTATAATTCCAGCATCTACAGACCTTCTCGTTTGTTTAATTCATAAGGCACCTCGGAAGGTTCAGATACCTTTGTTGGGAGAAATAAAAACTCACAAAATTAATTCACTATATTAATCACAACCAGTCACCCCGGGAATTGAACTTGTCTGATGTAATGTGCTTATAAATTATTTAAAAACCTTTATTTTTATATCTGTTGAAATCTGTCCCTGTGGAGTCATTAAATGGTATTAAAAACCCCAGACATGTGCTGCCTCAACATCTCATTCCGACCGATCGCCTGTAGCACAGGGGGACATATCACTGGGCAGAGAAAATGTCTTCAATATTGTATAGGTACAAGAGTGTGCAGAAAATACTGTACGTGTTCATTGCCATCATTGGAGTTCCTGGTGAGTGAGCCAAACAATTCATGTTTGGTATTTCTGTTACCCGCTGTGAACCTGTTTGTGATAAATTGACGAGCATTGAAATTGATGAGCATGTCACAAATATCGGTCAGAGATATCGATCCCCTTAATTCAACGTTCTGATTTTTCATATGTAATGATAAGGGGAACAAAACCTTTGTCTCTCTTCTAACTGACGGGATTGACTCGAACGTTGTTCTACATTTAATGACACCTTGTGGAGATTTCTACCGGTGCAGTGGACAGGCAGCTCCCCCGGAAGGGGGTGGGTGGTAGAGTTTATTGGGACCCTCTCTCGAGTTGTCCCAGTGCGGTGGACAGGCAGCTCTCCGGGAAGGAGTGATGTGGAAGGTTTTAATAGGACATTGTACAGAGTTGTACCAGTGATGGGGACAGACAGCTCTGCGGGAAGATAAGCCTGGGCGGGTTTCATTGGGATCTTCTCCAGAGTTGTCCCAGTGCATGGGACAGGCAGTTTTGTATGACGGGGTGAATGGGAGGGTTTTAATGGGCCCGTGCTGGAGAGGGAGGTTCTTCGGAAAGGTAATACTGGGACAGTTTAACGACACCTTGTCTGAAGCAGTTCCAGTGCTGGGGATAGGCAGCTCTGCGGAAGGTGTGACTCTGGGTGGTTTACATTGTGAAGTTCGCTGCTTCTGAGCTATTGGCCAGAGCTACACTATAGTCCTGTAGTTCACGTCACCCTGTAAACTCTGTCGCTGTCGGATCCCACTGCCTGCTGGTTGATAGTTGCGTCTGATCACCTGAACCAGAATCCACCAATCTGCAGACGCGTTGTATCGAACTGAATTGCGCCGTGGAATTATTCTATTAACGGAGCCACTCAGCCTCAGGTTACTAAGTTGTTCCTGTTTTTTCTCTGTGACCCGTCGTAAAGTGGAGCACTGCTGCGTCGTGAAAAAGGCTCTCGGCCCGAAAGGAGAGTTTGTTCAATTCCACGGATGCTGTCTGACTTGCTGAGTTCCTCCAGTATTTTGTGTGTGTTGCTCCCCTCTGTATCCCTTCTCGGCCCCATCAGATGGTGAGTTTCCGGGGGCCTGGCCAGTGACGGTTAAATCAGTGAAACCGGGCCCATCAGTGAATGGATTCGGGATCAGCACCGATCGTTGTTCAAACAGCTCGTTTTTATCACCGACGATTCCCCACACATAGTCTTATCTTCACACTTTAGAAGGCAGGTCAGACATAGTGTGACCTGTGTCTGGTGTTAGATTAGCAGCGATTCACAGACTCTATCACTCCTGATAATCAGCTGAAACACGATCCCGTGTTCATGACCAGAGAATGTGCTCAGTAATGCCCGGTGTCTGACGTCTCTCGCTCTTTCTCTCTGTCTCTGCAGTGAATTTAGTGGCGATTGTGATCCTGTCCCGGGGAAAGTGCGGCCTCTCTACCTGCACCACTCGCTACCTGCTGGCCATGGCAGCGGCGGATCTATTGACCATTATCATCGAGGTCATTTTGTATCAAATCAATTGGTATTACTTCCCGAGGAGTTTTCTGAGCATCACCCCTGTGTGCAGTGTTATGGAAGTACTGACATACTCAGCCACACACTGTTCTGTCTGGTTCACCGTCACTTTCACCTTTGATCGGTTTGTCTCCATTTGCTGTCCGAAGCTGAAAACAAGATATTGCACCGGGAAAACTGCGGCTGTGGTTCTAACAACAACTGGCGTTCTGTCCCTTCTGAGAAACGTTCCCCGATACTTCACAATGAGACCCTGGGTGATCATCGACAATGTACCGTGGTTCTGTGTGATCAAGGACAATTATTTAATTGAACCCGGCTGGGTGGGATATGAATGGCTCGATGTAGTTTTAACTCCGTTCCTCCCTTTCGCTGGGATCCTGCTGCTCAACGCTCTGACAGTCAGGCACATTTTAGTGGCCAGTCGGATCCGTAAAGGGCTGAAGGGTCAGAGCAAGGGGGAGAACCGCAGTGACCCGGAGATGGAGAGCAGGAGGAGGTCTGTGGTTTTACTCTTCACCCTCTCGAGCAGCTTCATCCTCCTATGGATGACCCAGGTTATAGGTATTATATATTATCAGGTCTCAGGAAAGGGATTTGATTTAAATGATTCTGAAATGACCTTACAGTACGTGGGGTTTTTGCTGAGGAACTTCAGCTGCTGCACCAACACATTTATTTACGTGGTGACTCAGTCGAAATTCAGGAGGCAGCTGATCAGCGCGGTGAAATATCCGGTCAGCTCGGTGCTTCAATTCGTGAATAAAGCCGCATCCTGAGCACAAGACACAGGCGGCCGCAGTGTCTCCTGTCCGGTCTCCAGCTCCTCAAATTTACCGCCTGATCTCCCAGGTGTTATTTACGGGCGGATTATCCCATTGACCGGCAGCTCCGGGACATCAGGATAGCATGTGTTTGGGAAGGATAATGCACCATCCAGGAGATTCAGTAGCTTATTGGCCCTGCAAGAAATCAGTCAAAAAGGTACTCCGGAATGGCACCCACTCATTGGTCTGCTGATATGTCCATCTATTCCCATTCTGGCCCACCAATTTCACAGTCTGACGTTCCCACAAGGCAACAGAGGTCTCGTCTGATGCCGATTAACCAAATCAGTATGAATCACATCAGTCTTCGCCTTCGCATCGAATGACTGGCTAATTTGAAGATATAGGGCGGGCTTTGCAGAAACGGCGATAGTCTCTGCAATTTAAAGGCGCATTTCCACTGAACGCGACTGGAGTGTGATGCAGCGAATTGGGAATAAATCCCTCACTCCTCTTTTTTTAATGAAAGCTATATTACCCCAATAAACCCTATAGGTTGTATGTAATGAAACACAATGCTGCAGTGAAGTTTGTCCATGCTGTAACTTAAGAACGTTTTAAAATTAAAGATATCACTCCCCACAAAGATCGTAATGAAGCCTGCATTTGAGACACTTCTAACTGTTATGCTTCACCCTGAAATAAAGTGTGTTCAACTGTTTCATAATGACAAAACCTATACGACCCAGAATGGTGCTTTGCAACACAACATAATGAACAATTGCGCATAGTATAGCCAATTCTGAGGCATATCGATATAATTCTTTCCCTCCTTTTTCTTACTCCTTTCTCCCATACAATTAACCGCTTTATGTGTTCTGTGTCTCCTCTTGTGCTGTTATCGCGCCAGTCTTGCCAGAAGAGCCGATTTGTTGACCCTACATACTTCTCAGCTTCTGATTGGTTAAGTGGGACGCCTTCATCCATTGTTGATATTTAACAGCACTTTTAACTGAACAGTCAACCAGACCATTCCCGCCAGCAGTTCTGTGTGCAGGGACCCAGAAGAACGGGACATAAAAACCAGTATTTTGAATATGAAATAATGTCCGATGAGTTCCTAATAGTCAATCTGACCGATTGCTAGAATGATATTCTTAAGACACATCAAAACCGAAAAGGCATCGGAACAAATGACAATTTTACATGGACAAAATTCCTCTACCCACAGTAAGCCTAAGTGATAGCAACAAGTTCTGCTGTATATACTGACAAATGGCTGGCGAGTCCTTTCCTAATCTTTACATGTAATACAGGCACAAAAACAGCCACACAAACATTCCCACTTAAGTTCCTTTTGGTTAGTCTGAATTAATGGTTGACATATCATAATAAATTTCCTTCATACTCTGATGATTCAACAGACTCCCGGGCTAAAAGTATCCTTGGACTTTTTTAAGCTGTGTGACCGAACGTTGAATAGTCATAGGGAGAACAAAGTGGGGTTTCAGAGAATGTGACCGTGTGGAACCTTACGTAATCCAACAATCCCGTCTTCCCAGCGTGATAAGATCCCAGCACATAAAAGTAAAAAAAACCACTCTTCCAGTGATGTTTCCAATAGTCCTCCAACCCAACTTTAACAGTGTGATCATTTCTTTTCCTCACAAATTAACCCACCGTGTTAACATGAACAACATTCTCCACTAATGGAATTGTAGTTGTCCGATTTCAACCAGTAAAGGCAAAAAAAGGGACGACCTTACTGCAGCACAGCACAATCTGAAAGCATAACCCCCCAATTTATTAATCAATACCCAAGCATCTCCAAGTTTAATATACTTTCCGATATTATCTGAATATGACCTCCAGTAAACATCTTTCAGAACTGTCACCAATTTGCTCAACTCGGCACGGCCCTTTTATGCTTAAATGATACTTCATAACTTTTCAAAACACCCCATTCCTCTCCCTAAATATCTCCGCACTCCTTCAATTCGCAATTGTACAGCCTTTCTCCTACTAAAGCCCTTTATTATATGAACCTTGTTAACAACCAGGTTTCCTGAATATATATAACATCGTGAAAATTTGACAAATCAGAAATTAATTTCTTAAATTCTTGACAATGAGACATCGGGCTTATCGCATCCCACTTCAATATTTTGATCCCATTATATACCTTCACAAGTGGACTGGAATACAGATACCACACCTATCAGAGCTTCATTTAGGGCTTATCACATAACACCAGTTACACCAAGATACCTTGCTGTAACTTACAGAATAATTTAAATTTCCTCATTATGACGAGATGTTTGAGCAGTACAATTCACCACATCCGTCATAAACATGACAGACTTCATTTTATCCTGCATTGAAGTGTCCTTAATGAGAGGACTGTGATAACAACATATATCCACTGACGTCACAGTTCTCTGACTGGGAACATTCACCTTCATTCTTTGCAAGGTTTGACTGACGTTCATATTAACTAATCATTGTGTGAGTTTTCATTTCACCTACAGGCACCTCGGCCAGTGACAGCAGCGCACAGTGGAGGGTCTGAGCTACAATAGACCGGTTGGAAATCTAAGCCATGCTCAGCCCCTTCTGTTCTGCTCCAGCGCCAAGGTGGAGTTCAGCGAATTACTTCTGTGGGTAGTCACTGGTCTCAGCGTCCACAAAGACAGGCGTGGTTCCCTTTCGACGCCTTGGTCAGTCGTTCCCAGATGTTTGTGGTGGCTGAGGAGAAGTGATTTTGCAGGGGAAAAAAATGAAAAAAATGACTACAGCTCCCAGAAGACGCCGCGGACTGCCCTGTTGGGCAATTACAGCCGATTGAACGCGGACCCGACCGGAGTTGCAGTACAAATGAAAAACTTCTGTTATGTTTCTGTTATGAACAATTTGTGTAATTTGTATACTGTTAGGCAGGAAATAGGTAGGGTAAATTTGGAGCAGATGTTCTCGGGGAAATGCTCGCCAGAAATGAGGCGAGAAGAAGTAAAAAGCTAGCCAATGTTTCGAGAAATTTTTCCTGTTAGAATTCTAGAAAATTACAGGGATGGCAGGAAAGTGATCAAGAATGAAAGTGGGAAGGCATGAGGAGGCATTGGCGAGCAGGGTTAAGGAAATCTGCAAGCTGGACGAAGGCTTCATTCGTGAGCTTTAGGAAGCAAGGATAAGATGGGTCTATTGAGGAATATAGGTTGCAGGAAAGGAGCTTAAGAAGGGGCTGAGAAGAGCAAGAAGTGGGCATGAGAAGGACTTGGCTTGTAGGGTAAAGGAAAACCCCAAAGCATTCTTCAATTATGTGAAGAACAAAAGGCTAACAAGAGTGAAGATAGGACCGATTAGAGATAAAGGTGGGAAGATATGCCTGGAGGCTGTGGAAGTAAGTTAGGTCCTCAATGAATATTTCTCTTCGGTATTCACCAACGAGAGGGAACTTGATTACAGTGAGGACAATATGAGTAAGTTTGATGTTCTAGAGTATGTTGATATTAAGGGAGAGGAGGTTTTGAAGTTGTTAAAATACATTAGGACGGATAAGTCCCTGGGGCCTGACGGAACATTCCCCAGGCTGCTCTACGAGGCAAGGGAAGAGATGGCTGAGCCTCTAGCTAGGATCTTTATGTTCTGGTTGTTCATGGGAATGGTACCGGAGGACTGTAGGGAGGCGATAGTTGTCCCCTTGTTCAAAAAAGTTAGAAGGGATAGTCCGGGTAATTATAGACCAGTGAGCGTTACGACTGTGGTAGGAAAGCTTTTGGCAAATATTCTTTGGGAATATTCTATGGACATGAATATATTGGCATTTAGAGGGTCATGGTCTGATCAGGGACAGTCAGCATGGCTTTGTGAAGGGCAGATCATGTCTAACAAGCCTGATAGAGTTGTCCGTGGAGGTAATCTGGTATATAGATGATGGTAGTGCTGTGGATGTGATCTACATGGATTTTAGGAAGGCATTTAACAAGGAACCACACGGAAGGCTTATTCCAAATGTCAGAAGGCAGGGGATCCAGTGAAGATTGTCCAGATGGATTTAGAATTGGCTTGCCTGCAGAAACAGAGGGTCGTGGTAGAGTAACTACATTCGGATTGGAGGGGTTGTGTCTAGTGGTGTCCCACATGGATCGGTTCTGCAACCTCTACTTTTCATGATTTTTGTTGACGACCTGGATGTGGGTGTGGAAGGGTGGGTTGGCAAGTTTGCAGACGACACAAAGATTGGTAATGTTGTGGATAGTGTTGAGGATTGTCGAAGATTGCAGAGAGACAGTGATAGGATGCAGATGAGGGCTGAGAAGTGGCAGATCGAGTTTAACCCAGAGAAGTGTGAGATGGTATACTTTGGAAGGACAAACTCCAAGGCAGAGTACAAGGTAAACGGTAGGATACTTGGAAGTGTGGAGGAGCAGAGGGATCTGGGGGTACATGTCCACAGATCCCTGATAGTTTCCTCACAGGTAGATAAGGTAGTTAAGAAAGCCTATGGAGTTTTAGCTTTCATAAGTCGAGGGATAAAGTTTGAGAGTCGCGGGGTAATAATACAGCTCTATAAAACTCTGGTTAGGCCACACTTGGAGGACTGTGTCCAGTTCTGGTTGCCTCACTATAGGAATGATGTGGAATTACTGGAAAGTGCTTCCACGTCACCCATTGATATGATGTGACCTAGTTCACCCATTGCTGTATTTTGTAAATCTTTTTAGACGGCAGAAAAGGCAAAAAGAAAAAGTATATCTGAAACATAACAATTCGTCAGTACTGCTGTCACTGTCCAGAGATCTATGGAGTGACCAGATATTTTCTTTGTGACACAAATATATCAGTGATTGATTGTGGGTGACGAATAAGTAGCTCATCCCAGCAGGAGACACAAGAAGTATCGTAGGAAAGGGAGATGAGCTCATGGCACGGACCAGCAGCATGAATCATGTTATTGTAGCCATTAGTGAGACTTGCACCTCTTGACTGTGCAGGAGGAATGAAAGGAAGAGCTGTGGCATTACTAGTTAGGGAAAATGGTACGGTCGTGCTCAGTTAGGACAAACTGCAGAACTCGTCTACTGAGGCGTTATGTGCAGAGCTGAGGACGAAGAAAGGTATAACAACATGGAACACTACAGCACAGGAACATACCATTCAGCCCGCTCTGTGCCGAACAAATTAATAAAAACACCAATCCCCACCACCCACTCCAATCACTCCCACCCAATCCCTTACCTGCAATACAAGCCCTCTGGTATTAGACTTTTCAACCCTTGGAAACAAATGCGCTATCTACTCCTCTCATAATCACTCTTCCAGTGATGTTTCCAATAGTCCTCCAACTCAACTTTAACAGTGTGATAATTTCTTTACCACTTAAATTAACCCAGCGTGTTAACATGAACAACACTCTCCATCAATGTGATTGTAGTTGTCCATTTTCAACCAGTAAAGACAAAACAAGGGACGACCTTACTGCAGCACAACACAATCTGAAAGCCTGTGGTTGCATCACACCCATATAGTTGAATATGAATCTGATCCATAAGCCACACATTCGTAATCAGGAACAGATCCAATTAAACAGATGAAAATGGTCAAGAATGATAATCATGTAGCACGCCAGAACACCCACAGATACCTGGGAATATTTAATAATCCTTTATATTTATCAATTATTTTAATGATATGGTGCTTCCATGTCAGCTTGTTAACGATACACTTGCCTGAAAATCTTACCACTGATATGACTTCAAGAGTTTGACCATATAATTTCAAATCCACTGCAGGTCTATTTCTTCCATTTGTAAAACACATAACATGCGCATCAGTCTCTGAAAGCGTAAATCCTCATCTGTTGCCCGTGGTTCCCACTTATTAATTGCCAGTTGAATCCAATATGCAGTATAATAGAAATCCCTACCTCTAATCCATAAAACTGCACCATCTGAGTATAGTGATTAACCCACCCCAGTGACTCGCAGAGAAAATATCATTAATCATAATATTAAAAAATAAAACGTTAGAAATGCTGACTTATGGTTTCTCAGTCTCGATCTCATAGACACCCGAATGCAACTGGCCCACCCGAACCAGCACACTGTCCAAATATAAAACTCAGAAAAAATATGCAATCTTTCCCTCAGTCTTCATTTTCATAATTTAATCAAAAGTCCATCCTTCCATAAAGATCGTATGCCTTTTCAATATCAGAAAATACTGCGATTACATCATCATTTAATTGTACTTTCTTAATATTATATTCTAAACTCAAAACTGCATCTAATGTCATATTACCCTTCGGAAATCCACTTTGATAAAGCGATATATCACCTGTTTTATGTAAAGTATATTTCAAACTCTCCATTAACATATGTTCCTCAAGTTTACAATACTGAGATGTTAACGATGAGGCCTACAACTAGACGTAACAGGCGTAGAACCCCTCGAACGCCATTTTTCGTGAGTAAAGAAGATAACCTCATCTATACATGCGATTCTATAATGTTATTATCTCAAGAGAGTTGTCAGTCGGATGGCTAATTATATATTAACCTATATTATCGTTTCCTGGAGACATTTGTTCTGCATTAATAATAATCAAACACAAACAGGAGAAAATCTGCAGATGCTGGAAATTCAAGCAAAATACACAAAATGCTGCAGGAACTTACCAGTATAGTTTTTATTATACCTACAGTCCTGCTGAAGTGTCCCGGCCCGAACTTCGACTGTAGTCTTTTCCAAAGATACTCCCTGGCCTGCTGACTTCCTCAAGCATTATCTGTGTGTTGCCCGAATTGATGATGGCAATCTTAATTTCACAGACAGAAAACTACATCAGTGATGACTTTCAATACGTCAAGCCATTCACAGAGAACCTCATTCCAACATTGTTTAACCTCTTTATCTTTATTGTAAATCACAGTGAATGACCCAGCCAGTTACACTACCTTCCCTGTTTCGGTAAAAATCAGTTTACATTATGATCCCTAGGAATCCCCCAATTTATTAATCAATCCCCAAACGTCTCCAAGTTTAATATCCCTTCCGATATTATCTGAATATGACCTCCAGTCAGCATCCTTCACAACCTTCACCACTTTTGTCAACTTGTCACGGCCCTGTTATGCTTAACTGATACTTGATAACTTTCCAAAACACCCCTTCCTCTCGCTAAGTGTCTCCGCACTCCTTCAATCCACTATTGTACAGCCTTTCTCCTACTAAAGCCCTTAATATGAATCTTGTTAATAACCAGGTTTCCCGAATATATATAACATAGTGAAAATTTGACAAATCAGAAATTAAGTTCTTAAAGTCTTGACCATGAGACATCGGGCTTATCGCATCCCACTTCAATATTTTGATCCCATTATATACCTTCACAAGTGGACTGGAATACAGATACCACACCTAACAGAGCTTCATTTAGGGCTTATCACAGAACACCAGCAACACCAAGATACCTTGCTGTAACTTTTACAATAATTTAAATTTCCTCATTAGGACGAGATGTCTGAGCAGTACAATTCACCACATCCGTCATAAACATCACAGACTTCATTTTACCCTGCAGTGAAGTGTCCTTAATGAGAGGACTGTGATAACAACAGATATCCACTGACGTCACAGTTCTCTGACTGGGAACATTCACCTTCACTCTTTGCAAGGTTGACTGACGTTCATATTAACTAATCATTGTGTGAGTTTTCGTTTCACCGACAGGCACCTCGGCCAGTGACAGCAGTGGACAAGGAGGGTCTGAGCTACAATAGACCGGTTGGAACTCTACGCCAAGCTCAGCCCCTTCTGTTCTGCTCCATCGCCAAGACGGAGTTCAGCGAATTACTTCTGTGAGTAGTCACTGGTCTCGGCGTCCACAAGGACAGGCGTAGTTCCCTTTCGACGCCTTGGTCAGCCCGTTCCCAGATGTTTATTGTGGCTGAGGAGAAGTGATATTGCAAGAAACCAAAAAAAAAGAAAAAATGACTACAGCTCCCAGAAGGCGCGGCCGACTGCCCAGTTGGACAGTTGCTGCCGATTGAGCGCGGGACCCGACCGAAGTTGTAGTTCAAATCAAATCTTCTGTTATGTTTCTGTTATGAATAATTTGTGTAATTTTTATACTGTTAGGTAGGAACTAGGGAGAGTAAATTTGGAGCGGATGTTCTCGGGGAAATGCTCGGCAGAAATGTGGCAAGAAGAAGAATAAAGCTTAGCAATGTTTCGAGAAATTTGGTCCTGTTAGAATTCTAGAAAATTTCAGGGATGGCAGGAAGGAGCTCAAGAATGAAAGCGCGAGGGGTAGAAGGGGCCATGAGTAGGCATTGGCGAGCAGGGTTAAGGAAAGCTGGAAGCTGGAAGAAGGCAGCATACATGTGGTTTCGGAAGCAAAGATCAGATGAGTCTAAAGAGGAATATAGGGCAGCAAGAAAGGAACAAGAAGGGGCTGAGGAGAGCAAGAAGGGGGCACGAGAAGGACTTGGCACGTAGGGTAAAGGAAAACCCCAAAGCATTCTTCAATTATTTGAAGAACAAAAGGCTGATGGGAGTGAAGATAGGACCGAGAGAGATAAATGTGCCTGGAGGCTGTGGACGTAAGCGAGGTCCTCAATGAATATTTCTCTTCGGTATTCACCAATGAGAGGGAACTTGGTGTCGGTGAGGACAATATGAGTAAGGGTGATGTTCTGGAGCATGTTGATATTAAGGGAGAGGAGGTTTTGAAGTTGTTAAAATACATTAGGACGGATAAGTCCCAGGGGACTGAAGGAACATTCCCCAGGCTGCTCCACGAGGCGAGGGAAAAGATTGCTGAGACTCTGGCTAGGATTGTTACGTCCTGGTTGTCAACGGGAATGGTACCGGAGGATTGGAGGGAGGTGAATGTTGTCCCGTTGTTCAACAAAGTTAGTAAGGGTAGTCGGGGTAATTATAGACCTGTGAGCCTTACGTCTGTCGTGGGAAAGGTGTTGGCAAATATTCTATGGGTATGAGTCTATGGGTATTTAGAGAATCATGGTCTGATCAGGGACAGTCAGCATGGCTTTGTGAAGGGTAGATCATGTCTAACAAGCCTGATAGAATTGTTTGAGGAGGTAAGCTGGCATATAGATGATGGTAGTGTAGTGGATGTGATCTACATGGATTTTAGCAAGGCATTTGACAACATGGTAGGCTTATTCAGAATGTCGGAAGGCATGGGATCCAGGGAAGATTGGCCAGGTGGATTCAGAATTGGCTTGCCTGCCGAAAGCAGAGGGTTGTGCTTGAGGAACTACATTCGGATTGGAGGGTTGTGACTAGTTGTATCCCACAAGGATCGGTTTTGGAAACTCTAGTTTTCGTGATTTTTATTGACGACCTGGATGTGGGGGTGGAGCGGTGGGTGGGCAAGTTTGCTGACGACACAAAGATTGGTAGTGTTGTGGATAGTGTTCAGGATTGTCGAAGATTGCAGCGAGACATTGATAGGATGCAGAAGTGGGCTGCAAGTGGCAGATGGAGTTTAACCCAGAGAAGTGTGAGATGGTACACTTTGGAAGGACAGACCCCAAGACAGAGTACAAAGTAAATGGCAGGATACTTGGAAGTGTGGAGGAGCAGAGGGATTTGGGGGTACATGTCAACAGATCCCTGAAAGTTGTCTTACATGTAGATAGGGTAGTTAAGGAAGCTTCTGGAGTGTTAGCTTTCAGAAGTCGAGGGATAGAGTTTGAGAGTCGCCGGGTAATAATGCAGCTCTATAACACTCTGGTTAGGCCACACTTGGAGTACTGTGCCAAGGTCTGGGCGCCTCATTATAGGAGTGATGTGGTGTGACCCATTTCACCCATTGATGTATTTTGTAAATCATTTTAGATGTTTGAAAAGGGAAAAAGAAAATGTGTATCTGAAACACAACAATACGTCAGTACTGCTGTCACTGTCCAGAGATCTATGGAGTGACCAGATATTTTCTTTGTGACACCAATATATCAGTGGTTGATTGTTGGTGACGAAGAAGCATCTCATCCCAACAGGAGACGCAAGAAGTATCGTAGGAAAGGGAGATGAGCTCATGGCACGGACCAGCAGCGTGAATCATGTTATGGTAGCCATTAGTAAGACTTGGTTGCAGGAATGGTAGGAATGGCTGCTCAAAATTCCGTGCTTCCATTGTTTTAGACGTGACAGTGCAGGAGGAATGAAAGGAAGAGGTGTGGCATTACTAGTTAGGGAAAATGTCACGGTCGTGCTCAGTTATGACAAACTGGAGAACGTCTACTGAGGCGTTATGTGCAGAGCTGAGGACGAAGAAAGGTATAACAACATGGAACACTACAGCACAGGAACATACCATTCAGCCCGCACTGTGCTGAACAAATTAATAAAAACACCAATCCCCCCGCACCCACTCCAATCACTCCCACCCAATCCCTCACCTTCAATACATGCCCTCTGGTATTAGACATTTCAACCCTGGGAAACAGATGCGCTATCTACACCTCTCATAAACATGTAGACCTCCATCAGATCTTCCCTCAGCCTCCGGCATTCCAGAGAATGCAAAACAAGTTTATCCAGCCTCTCATGATAGCACGTAGCCTGTAAACCAGGAAGCAACCTAGTAAACCTCCAGCACCGTCTCCAAAGACTCTACATCCCTCCTGTAGCTGGGACGACCAGAATTGTCTGCAATATTCTGACTGTGGAATTAACTAAATATTCATCATGTTGCAACATGACTGTCTGAATTCCCTCATGATTATAATACCATGTGTGATTTTCTTGGGAAATTGAATTTTCCAAAATTATCATCAGATGATCTTTCAATATTAGAAACTCCTATTACGGATGCAGAAATTAAAGGGGTTATTTCCACTATGAACTCTGGGAAAGCACCAGGTCCAGATGGGTATACAGCAGAATTTTTAAAATGTTTTTCCGCTACTCTTTCTCCTTGGTTATGCAGGGTTTTTGAAGAAGCAATTAGGTTGGGTAATCTGCCACAACCTTTTTATAGAGCTTCCATTTCTTTAATATTGAAGAAAGATAAAGACCCTACTGACTGTGCATCCTATAGACCAATATCTTTATTGAATGTAGATTCCAAGATCTTTTCCAAGTTACTGGCATCCAGGCTGGAGAAGGTATTACCTCAAATTATTTCGGAAGATCAAAGTGGTTTAATTAAAAATCGCTATTCTTTTTTCAATGTTAGGAGATTATTGAATATTGTTTATACTCCTTCACATAGCACTTCAGAATGTGTCATTTCACTAGATGCGGAGAAAGCATTTGATAGAGTTGAATGGCCATACTTATTTACTGTGCTTGAGAAGTTTAATTTTAGTCCGACATTCATTTCCTGGATTAAACTGATATATCATACTCCAGTAGCCTCGGTGCTTACTAACAATCAAAGATCTCCCTTTTTTCGTTTATTTCGGGGTACTAGACAAGGCTGTCCTCTTAGTCCATTATTATTTGATATTGCTTTAGAACCCTTGGCAATTGCTATCAAAGAATCACAGAACATTTTTGGCATTAATCGTGGGACGGATATACATAAGCTATCATTATATGCAGATGATTTATTATTATTTATTTCTGATCCTGAGAAATCCATTCCTGCAGTTATATCATTGTTGGCTCAATTTAGTAATTTTTCCGGGTATAAATTAAATCTTAATAAGAGTGAATTGTTTCCTTTAAATAGACAGGTTCCAATTTATGGAAATTTACCTTTTAAATTAGTTAATGACTCTTTTATTTAGTTAGGGATTAAAATCACAAAAAACTATAAGGACTTATTTAAGGTTAATTTTTTACCCCTAATCGATCA
This sequence comes from Hemitrygon akajei, assembly GCF_048418815.1. Classification (NCBI taxonomy): domain Eukaryota; kingdom Metazoa; phylum Chordata; class Chondrichthyes; order Myliobatiformes; family Dasyatidae; genus Hemitrygon; species Hemitrygon akajei. The sequence goes on along the minus strand of NC_133132.1, from coordinate 14,340,555 downwards.
GATTAAGTGTTTTTTACTAAATGGTCACCAGTATCTTGATCTCTGATAGGTCGGATTAATGCTATTAAGATGGTTATTTTACCCAAGTTTTTATATATATTTCAAGCGGTACCAATTTTTATTCTGAAATCTTTTTTTACTAATGTTGATTCAAAAATTTCCTCATATATATGGCAGAATAAAAATCCTAGATTAGGTAAAAAATATTTACAGAAAGCAAGGAAGGAAGGTGGATTGGCATTGCCTAATTTTAGATTTTATTATTGGGCAGTTAATATCCGATATTTGATACGTTGGTTAAAGGATTGGGATTTATCTTTTAGTCCTCATTGGGTGAACCTGGAAATTAAATCTGTACAAGGATTTTCATTGGGTTCAATTTTAGGGTCGTCTCTTCCCTTTGCTCTTTCTAAATTGCCGAAACGAATTGACAATCCGATAGTTAAACATACTTTACGTATATGGTTTCAATTTCGGAAATTTTTTGGGTTGACTCAGTTTGTTTTAAATATTCCTATTGTATCCAATTGCTTTTTTTTATCCTTCTATTATAGACCAAGCTTATTCAGCTTGGAAGACTAAAGGATTACTACGATTTTCCGATTTATTTTTGGATAATTGTTTTATGTCTTTTGAACAAATATCTAATAAATATAATTTGCCCAGATTTCATTTTTTAGATATTTACAGATTAGGAATTTCTTAAATACTGTACTTCCTACTTTTCCAAATTTTGTTTCTTCAGGTATTTTGGAGAATTTGTTTGAACTAAATCCTTCTCAGAAAGGGCTAATATCAAAACTTTACAATATAATTATGAAGATACGTTCAGAGCCCTTCTATAAGATTATAAATGATTGGGAAAGAGAACTTAACCTTACTATCCCTATTGAGAATTGGGATAAAATTCTTCAATTAGTTAATACATCATCCATATGTGCTAAACATTCATTTATACAGTTTAAGGTTGTGCATAGGGCTCATATGTCCAAGGATAAATTGGTTCATTTTTATTCCTATATAAATCCTATTTGTGACAGATGTCATTCTGAGATAGTGTCTTTAACTATTATGTTCTGGTCGTGTCCGCTTTTGAAAAAATATTGGAAAGACATTTTTGATATTATTTCTACGGTATTGAACATTGATTTACAACCTCATCCTATTATTGCAATTTTTGGTTTACCAATGATGGACTCACTCCATTTATCCTCTTCTGCTTGTCGAATGATTGCATTTCTTACATTAATGTCTAGAAGATCTATTTTGTTGAATTGGAAATAAATTAATCCTCCTACCGTATTTCATTGGTTTTCTCAAACTATGTTATGTCTAAATTTAGAAAAAAAGTAGAAGTGTTGTAGATAGATAGATAGATAGATAAATAGATACTTTATTCATCTCCATGGGGAAATTCAACATTTTTCCAATGTCCCATACACTTGTTGTAGCAAAACTAATTACATACAATACTTAACTCAGTAAAAATATGATATGCATCTAAATCACTATCTCAAAAAGCATTAATAATAGCTTTTAAAAGTTCTTAAGTCCTGGCGGTTGAATTGTAAAGCCTAATGGCATTGGGGAGTATTGACCTCTTCATCCTGTCTGAGGAGCATTGCATCGATAGTAACCTGTCGCTGAAACTGCTTCTCTGTCTCTGGATGGTGCTATGTAGAGGATGTTCAGAGTTTTCCATAATTGACCGTAGCCTACTCAGCGCCCTTCGCTCAGCTACCGATGTTAAACTCTCCAGTACTTTGCTCACGACAGAGCCCGCCTTCCTTACCAACTTATTAAGACGTGAGGCGTCCCTCTTCTTAATGCTTCCTCCCCAACACGCCACCACAAAGAAGAGGGCGCTCTCCACAACTGACCTATAGAACATCTTCAGCATCTCACTACAGACATTGAATGACGCCAACCTTCTAAGGAAGTACAGTCGACTCTGTGCCTTCCTGCACAAGGCACTTGTGTATTTGATACTTCTATTAAATTTGAAAAGATATTTTAGACCATTTATTCAATATTTTCATATGATGTAAAATGATCCTGTTCCAAGCCTATTTGTTATTCCAGTTTCGATTTTATATATGTTGAGAGGATCGGAGATGACGACACTGATGATTTTGTATTTTTGTTAGATATTATAAACAGCCCTTTTTTCATTTTTTCTTTTTCTGTTTTTTCTTTTTTCGTTTTTTTCCTTATTAGTTTTTTGATTATTAGATTAGTTTTTTTTGCTTATTTTTTTTCTTTTTTCTGTTTTTTTAAAAATATATATATTATGATATACCTAGGTTTGCCTTGTTTATTTGTTACTTATATCGTCCATGATCTGGGAATACTCATTTATACTGTAACTATTGCTTATGTATTCTTTCATGTTCAGTTGAAATGTGTATGTTTGTAATCCCATTATCTATGTATCAATTTTATATTGTTGATATTAATAATAATAATAAAAAGATTGAAAAAGAAAGAAAGAAAAGTGGCAGATGGAGTTGAACCCGGAGAAGTGTGAGGTTGTGCACTTTGGAAGGAGAAACTCCAATGCAGAGTACAAAGTAAATGGCAGGATACTTGGAAGTGTGGAGGAGCAGAGGGATCTGGGGGTACATGTCGACGGATCCCTGAAATTTGCCTCACAGGTAGATAGTGTAGATAAGAAAACTTATACAGTGTTAGCTTTCATAAGTCGAGCGATAACGTTTGAGAGTCGCAGGGAAATAATGCAGCTCTATAAAACTATGGTTGGGCCACACTTGGAGTACTGTGTCCAATTCAGGTCGCCTCTCTATAGGAATGATGTGGAAGCACTGGAAAGGGTGCCCACATCACCCTTTGATGTGGTGTGTCCCATTTCACCCATTGTTATCTTTTGAAAATCTTTTTAGAGGTTAGAAAAGGCAAAAAGAAAATGTGTACGAGAATCTGAAACACAACAGTACGTTCGTACTGCTGTCACTGTCCAGAGATCGATGGAGTGACCAGATATTTTCTTTGTGACACCAATATATCAGTTGTTGATTGTTTGTGACGAAGAAGTATCTCATCCCAACAGGAGACGCAAGAAGTATCGTAGGAAAGGGAAATGAGCTCGTGGCACGGGTCAGCAGCATGAATCATGTTATTGTAGCCATTAGTGAGACTTGATTTCAGGAATGGTAGGAATGGCTACTCAAAATTCCGGGGTTCCATTGTTTTAGACGTGACAGTGCAGGAGGAATGAAAGGAAGAGGTGTGGCATTACTAGTTAGGGAAAATGTCACGGTCGTGCTCAGTTGGGACAAACTGGAGAACTCGTCTATTGAGGCGTTATGTGCAGAGCTGAGGACGAAGAAAGGTATAACAACGTGGAACTCTACAGCATAGGAACATACCATTCAGCCCGCACTGTGCCGATCAAATTAATAAAAACACCAAACCCCCCCACCCACTCCAATCACTCCCACCCAATCCCTCACCTTCAATAAATGCCCTCTGGTATTAGACATTTCAACCCTGGGAAACAGATGCGCTATCTGCACCTCTCATAAACATGTAAACCTCCATCAGATCTTCCCTCAGCCTCCGGCATTCCAGAGAAAACAAAACAAGTTTATCCAGCCTCTCGTGATAGCACGTACCCTGTAAACCAGGAAGCAACCTAGTAAACGACCAGCACCGTCTCCAAAGACTCTACTTCCTTCCTGTAGCTGGGCGACCAGAATTGTCTGCAATACTCTGACTGTGGAATTAACTAAACATTCATCATGTTGCAACATGAATGTTTGATTTTTGAACTCAATGCCACAATTAGTAAAAACAACCATTCTGTAAACCGTGACCACATTATCGACCTGTGCGGACACTTACAAGGAGTTATGAACTTGGATCTCAATATTTCAATCTCAGCAGCACTGTTAAGAATCTTTCCGTTAATAGGGCCTCTTGACATTTACTCTACAAAGGTGCAACACCTCACATTTATCTCGGTTAAACTCCATCTGTCATTCTCTTTTCGTATCTGCAACGGACATAAATTGCGATGTATTTTACACTATCTACAAATCCACCACTCTTGGTATCATCCACAAACTTACTAACCCACTCATCTACATTTTCATCCGGATCATTTATATGCATTACTGTCAGCAGAGGTTCCAGCCCAGATTCCAGCAGAACTCCATATTAAATGTTCCGCACCGGCTGGAGGGGACGATGGCTGTACTTCACTGTGACTCTAAGAATCAACGGGCTCACTTGGCAGGAGGATCCAGAACCAGATGATGTTCAACATATGTGATCTGCGGAAAAGCCACAAGTGACAAGTTTGATAATCTCCTGCAGCTCCAATTGAGAGTTTGACGCATTGGGAGTTGTTACTTCACTCGCTCCCTATTCTGGACACATCATGGATGCACATCTCCATGGACTTGTCACGGGTCTCTCTATTTCCAGGGGAAGATCGCCATCATGGTAGATTGTTTCTCGAAGGCCGGAAAATTCATTTTGGACAGGCTACCATCTGCTCAGAGATGTTCAAAATTCTCCTGCACCAGCTTCAGCATCCACAGATTTCAGATGGGGATTGTATCGGATCGCTGTCCACAAATCGCGTTACGTTTATGGAGGGTGTTCTGTCGGCTGATTGGGTCCATGGATTACACCCGCACTCCAACAGCCAGATGGAGCGGGCGGACCAGAATTTGCAACGAATACTGTTCTCAGAGAGAAAAAAGAAACATCCGAGTGGTGCGAAAATTTGATGTGGGCAGAGGCCATTCAACATGTTGCAAAATTCTGCTCAAGGGATGTTCACGTTCGAAAGCCAGATCGGTTGTTCTCCGCTACTCTTCCCTGAACAAGAAGCCGAGTCTGGGGTTACTGTAGCTGAGGATCTCGTCAAGATGGGCAAGATAAATGTTTCTGGCCTCCACCCGGAAGTCCGAAGTAAGGGAAAACCAAAAGAGAAGACGGGGACCGGTTTTGCAGCCGGGTCTGGCTGTCTACTCAGGATTTGCCTCTCCGGGCGGAGTCTAAGAGATAGGCACCCAAGTTCATTGGATGCTTCAAGGTTCTTATGAAAGTAAACACTTCGGCTTGCACCTTGTAGCTCCCAAAAACGACATCACCTTCCACATTTCCAAACTGAGACCTGTAAATAACAATCCCTCAGCCCCACCATCATCAGTCCCGCTGCCACCAATGTTTGTTGATGGGGAACCTATCTTCGTAGTAAAAAGAATTCTGGACTCACGAAATGTTCAGCATGTTCTTCATTTCCTCGTGGACTGACTGAGATCTGTTCCCGAGTAACGCCGCTGGGTTCCTGGAAGTGTCGGCTTGGATCGGGCGTTCATCATCTGCCAAATATCACTATCTCTCCAAGTGTCCAGGGCCGTAAGGATTCGGCCGCAAGGGATGGGGTCCTGCTACGATGCGCACCCAACCACGCTGGATGGGGTCCTGCTACGATAGATAGATAGATACATAGATACTTTATTCATCCCCCTGGGGAAATTCAACCTTTTTTCCAAAGTCCCATACACTTGTTGTAGCAAAACTAATTACATACAATACTTAACTCAGTAAAAATATGATATGCATCTAAATCACTATCTCAAAAAGCATTAATAATAGCTTTTAAAAAGTTCTTAAATCCTGGAGGTTGAATTGTAAAGCCTAATGGCATTGGGGAGTATTGACCTCTTCATCCTGTCTGAGGAGCATTGCATCGATAGTAACCTGTCGCTGAAACTGCTTCTCTGTCTCTGGATGGTGCTATGTAGAGGATGTTCAGGGTTTTCCATAATTGACCGTAGCCTACTCAGCGCCCTTCGCTCAGCTACCGATGTTATACTCTCCAGTACTTTGCCCACGACAGAGCCCGCCTTCCTTACCAGCTTATTAAGACGTGAGGCGTCCCTCTTCTTAATGCTTCCTCCCCAACACGCCACCACAAAGAAGAGGGCGCTCTCCACAACTGACCTATAGAACATCTTCAGCATCTCACTACAGACATTGAATGACGCCAACCTTCTAAGGAAGTACAGTCGACTCTGTGCCTTCCTGCACAAGGCATCTGTGTTGGCAGTCCAGTCTAGCTTCTCGTCTAACTGTACTCCCAGATACTTGTAGGTCTTAACCTGCTCCACACATTCTCCATTAATGATCACTGGCTCCATATGAGGCCTAGATCTCCTAAAGTCCACAACCATCTCCTTGGTCTTGGTGATATTGAGACGCAGGTAGTTTGAGTTGCACCATATCACAAAGTCCTGTATCAGTTTCCTATACTCCTCCTCCTGTCCATTCCTGTCACACCCCACTATGGCCGTGTCATCAGCGAACTTCTGCACATGGCAGGACTCCGAGTTATATTGGAAGTCTGATGTGTACAGGGTGAACAGGACCGGAGAGAGTACGGTTCCCTGCGGCGCTCCTGTGCTGCTGACCACCGTGTCAGACCTACAGTCTCCCAACCGCACATACTGAGGTCTATCTGTCAAGTAGATGCGCACCCAACCACGCCGGCTTCCGAGGGTTACACGCTCCGACTCTCCGGAAATGACTAACAGTCGCGGTCCCTTTAAAGATTCATGCCTGTTCCGCTTATCGGCGGCCATGTTCTGGCGCCAGGACTTTAATATTTAAAGAGCAGCTGAACTGAGCTTCGGTGCTCAATCGGCAGCTTAACTTTCGATTCTCGCGTCCAGTGTCTGGTTTAGAACCCTGTCTTCCTTTCGGTTCCATATTGTGCTTCCATTCTCGTCTCGGTACTCCAGCATTTGGGTGCTAACCACCCTCGCCTTGTTCTCTTGTCATAATTCCTCCTGGAAGCGGACTACAGGGTACTAGTCCACCTCTTCACTCGAAACACGAGGAAGTCTGCAGATGCTGGAAATCCAAATCAACACTCAGGAAATGCTGGAGGAATTCAGCAGGCCGGGAGGCATCAAAGGAAAAGAATAAACAGTCGATATTTCGGGCTGAAACCCTGCTTTAGAGTGACCTACTCCACATCTGCAAACATTCAGAATGAGGCTTGCACCATTCTGTTAGGACACTGAAGATGTCCTCGGCAATCCTTTCAAAACACCAGAGACTCTGTCGACGATGCCATGCAAGCAGTGGGTGCACAGAAGCTGACTCTGCCCTCATGGAAGAAACAACATCTACTTCGCTACAGCATCACAGAGTAAACTGGGCGAAATTCGCGCTGTTGTAAAGGGACGAAATCCGCTGAAGAAGGTCTCGGGTCGAAACATCGACTATTTATTCCCATCCATAGATGCTGTCTGACCTGCTCAGATCCTCCAGATCATTGTGTGAATTGCAACAAATCTGCAGCAGGGTCAAGCAAAACTGTGATCATCATTCGCCATCTGTTCCAAAAGAAGCTCCCGAACGCAGATCTTACTGGCGTCAAGAAAACATACTCACATGCTTGATTGTTTGCTGTAAAAAGGCTCCATACTCGTCATTCCTGCTTCTCGAAAGTCATGGACCTCAAGACATGGAAAATGTCGCCGTGGAACAGGGCAACTCGTGTGGTGGCCTGGTCTGAGCACGCAGCTGGGAGATCACGTAAGGACATGCGAAGCATGCTGAAACTGCACAGAAATCATGCTGAACCCTTTCCGTCGCGCAGAATTCCCACACTGTCGATGGCAAATTCCCGGCACAGATATTTTCGAGCTGAAAAGAGACAAATATGTTCTCGCTTTTGATCAGTCCTGGAAAGCTGATGTGTCCAAGCTGTCCTCAGTAGTTTTTCAGCAGCTGGGTTAGTGTTAGTGTTAGTGTTAGTGTTAGGGTTAGGGTTGGGGTTAGGGTTAGGGTTAGGGTCAGTGTTAGGGTTAGGGTTAGGGTTAGGGTTAGTGTTAGGGTTAGGGTTAACTGTAAACTGTATTCACTCACCATGGAATGCCAGAGACACTTGTGTCACACAAAGGTCCACAATTCAGCAGCCCAGAGTTCAAAACCTTCGGTAGGGAATATGAGTTCAAACTCCAGAAAACTGTCCCTGAGGGTCATGGCCATGAATTAGGTTTCGGAGTGAATCCTGAAGGAGACCTCAAAGGTTCTGACTGTAACTCAGTTACTGCACAAGTTGGAGGGTTTCGTGAATAAGAAAGTATTTATTCATCACCACAAACAGACATTTTCCGAGGGACTCTCTCTGTAGTGTCCCCCAAACAGGAGAATCGCAAGAGTAGGTAATTCAAGACAATTTCACAAGCTACATTGACAGACTATACTTCGATATTCTGTATTTGGCAAATGATTCAATTGAAGCTCACATTTACATTGGAGATCATTTAATTGTTGACAGCAACACACGTAAAACGCTGGAAGAACTCAGCAGGCCAGGCGATATGAATGAAAACGAGAACAGTCGACGTTTCGGGCCGAGACACTTCGGCAGCACTGGAAACCGAGATAAGTCAGAGTAAGAAGGTGACCTGCTGAGCTCCTCCAGCATTTTGCATGTGTTGCTTATATTTCCAGCATCGACAGACCTTCTTGTTTTGTGTTTTAATTCATAAAGCACCTCGGAAGGTTCAGATACCTTTGTTGGGAGAAATAAAAACTCACAAAATTAATCACAACCTGTCACCCCGGGAATTGAACTTGTCTGATGTAATGTGTTTGTAAATTATTTAAAAACCTTTATTTTTAAATCTGTTGAAATCTGTCCCTGTGGAGTCGTTAAATGGTATTAAAAACCCCAGACATGTGCTGCCTCAACATCTCATTCCGAGAGTTCGCCTGTAGCACAGGGGGACATATCACTGGACAGAGAAAATGCCTGCAATATTGGATAGGTACGAGAGTGTGGAGAAAATATTGTACGTGTTCATTGCCGTCGTTGGAGTTCCTGGTGAGTGAGCAGAGCAATTCATGTTTGCTATTTCTGATACCCGCTGTGAACTTGTTTGTGATAATTTGACGAGCATCCAAATTGATGAGCATGGCACAAATATCGGTCAGAGATATCGATCCCGTTAAGTAAGTAATTCAGATTTTTCATGTTTAATGATAAGGGGAACAAAACCTCTGTCTCACTTCTAGCTGACGGGATTGACCCGAACGTTGTTCTGCATTTAATGACACTTTACGGAGATTTATACCGGTGCAGTGGACAGGCTGATCCCCGGGAAGAGATGGGTGGTAGGGTTTTAGCGGGACCCTCTCTCGAGTTGCCCTGCGCAGTTGACAGGCAGCTCTCTGGGAAAGTGTGGTGGGGAAGGTGTTAATTGGACATTGTCCAGAGTTGTAATACTGATGCGGTCAGTCAGCTCTCCGGGAAGATGAGCCTGGGCGGGTTTTACTGGGATCTTCTCCAGAGTTGTCCCAGTGCAGGGGACAGGCAGTTCTGTGTGACGGGGTGAATGGGACGGTTTTAAAGGGACCATATCTACAGTTGTTCCAGTGCTGGGGAGGAGAGGTTATTAGGAAAGGTAATACTGGGACAGTTTAACGACACCTTGTCTGAAGCAGTCCCAGTGCTGGGGACAGGGAGCTCTGAGGAAGGTGTGACTCTGGGTGGTTTACATTGTGAAGTTCGCTGTTTCTGAGCTATTTGCCAGATCTACACTATAGTCCTATACTTCACGTCTCCCTGTAAACTCTGTCACAGTCGGATCCCACTGACTGTTGATTGATAATTGCGGCTGATCACCTAAACCAGAATCCACCAATCTGCAGACGTGTTGTATCGAACTGAATTGCGCGGTGGAATTATTCCATTAACGGAGCCACTCAGCCTCAGGTTACGAATTTGTTCCTGTTTTTTTTCTCTGTGACCCGTCGTAAATTGGGGCACTGCTTCGTCGTGAAGAAGGCTCTCGGCCCGAAAGGAGAGTTAGTTCAATTCCATGGGTGTTGTCTGACCTGCTGAGTTCCTCCGGTATTTTGCGTGTGTTGCTCCCCTCTGTATCCCTTCTCGGCCCCATCAGATGCTGAGTTTCCGGGGGGCTGGCCAGTCACGTTTAAATCAGTGAAACCGGCCCCGTCAGCGACTGGACCGGAATCAGCACCGATCGTTGTTCAAACAGCTCGTTTGTATCATCGACGATTCCCTGCACATCGTCTTTTCTCCAAACTGGAGAAGGCAGGTCAGAGACAGTGTGACCCGTGTCTGGTGTGAGATTACCAGCCGTTCACAGACTCTATCACTCCTGTTCTTCAGCTGAAACACAATCCCGAGTCGATGCCCAGAGAATGTGCTCAGTAATGCCCGGTGACTGCTCTCAATCGCGCTCTCTCTATCTATCTCTCTGTCTCTGCAGTGAATTTAGTGGAGATTGTGATCCTGTCACGGGGAAAGTGCGGCCTCTCTACCTGCACCACTCGCTACCTGGTGGCCATGGCAGCGGCCGATCTATTGACTATTGTCATCGAGGTCATTTTGTATCATATCAGTTGGTATTACTTCCGGTGGAGTTTTCTGAGCATCACCCCTGTGTGCAGTGTTATCGAAGTACTGACATACACAGCCACACACTGTTCTGTCTGGTTCACCGTCACTTTCACCTTTGATCGGTTTGTCTCCATTTGCGGTCCGAAGCTGAAAACAAGATATTGCACCGGGAAAACTGCGGCTGTGGTTCTAACAACAACCGGCGTTCTGTCTTTTCTGAGAAACGTTCCCCGACACTTCACATGGAAACCCTGGGTGATCATCGACAATGTACCGTGGTTCTGTGTAATCAAGGACAATTATTTCACTGATCCCGGCTGGGTGGGATATGAATGGCTCGATATAGTTTTAACTCCGTTCCTACCTTTCGCTGGGATCCTGCTGCTCAACGCTCTGACAGTCAGGTATATTTTAGTGGCCAGTCGGGTCCGTAAGGGGCTGAAGGGTCAGAGCAAGGGGGAGAAGCGCAGTGACCCGGAGATGGAGAGCAGGAGGAGGTCTGTAGTTTTACTCTTCACCCTCTCCGGCAGCTTCATCCTCCTCTGGATGAGCCACGTTGGAAATATCATATATTGTCAGATGTCAGGAAAGGGAACTGATTTCAATGATTCTGAAGCGATCTTTCACTACGTGGAGTTTCTGCTGAGGAACTTCAGCTGCTGCACCAACACATTTATCTACGTGGTGACTCAGTCGAAATTCAGGAGGCAGCTGATCAGCGCGGTGAAATATCCGGTCAGCTCGGTGCTTCAATTCGTGAATAGAGCCGCATCCTGAGCACAAGACATAGGCGGCCGCAGTGTCTCCTGTCCGGTCTCCAGCTCTTCAAATTTACCGCCTGGTCTCCCAGGTGTTATTCACGGGCGGATTATCCCATTGACCGGCAGCTCCGGGACATCAGGATAGTGTGTGTTTAGGAGGGCTAAAGCAATGTCCACGGGACTCAGTACCTCATTGCCCCTGCCAGACATCAGTCAAAAAGGGAATCCGGCATGGCACTCACCCATTGGTTTCCTGATATGTCCATCTATTTCCATTCCGGCCCACCAATTGAACAGTCCGACGTTCCCGCAAAACAACAGGGGTCTCGTCTGATGCCGATTAACTAATCCAGTATCAATGACACCAGTCTTCGCCTTCCCATTGAATGATTGGCTAATTTGAAGAAATAGTGCGGGCTTTGGATAAACGGCGGTTGTCTCTCCAATTTAAAGGCCCATTTCCACTAATAACCCGTCTGGAGTGTGGTGCAGAGAATTGGGAATAAAACCCTTACTCTTCTTTTTTTCTAATGAAAGCTAAATTACCCCAACAAACCCTATAGATTGTAAGTAATGAAACACAGTGCGTGAGTTGAAATCCATTGTTGATTTTTAACAGCACTTTTAACTAAACAGTCAACCAGACCATTCCCCTCAGCAGTTCTGTGTGCAGGGACCCACAACAAGGGGACATATAAACCAGTACTTTGAATATGAAATAATGTTTGATGAGTTCCCAATAGTAAATCTGACCGACTGCCAGAATGATCTTCTTAAGACACATCAAAACCGAAGAGGCATCGGAGCAAATTACAATTTTACATGGACAAAATTCCTCCGCCTACTGTAAGCCTAAAAAGTTAACGGCAAATTCTGCTGTATATACTGACAAATTGTTGGAGAGTCCTTTCTTTATCGTTACCTGCAATTCAGCCACGAAAACAGCCACACCAACTTTCCCAATTTAAATTCTTTTTGGTTAGTCTGAATTAATGGTTGACATATCATAATAACTTTCCTTCATACTCTGATGAATCAACAGACTCCCAGGTGTAACAGATTCCTTGGAATTTTTTAAACTGTGTGATTGAACATTGAATAGTCATAGGGAGAACAAGGTGGGGTTTCAGAGAATGTGACCATGGGGAACCTAACGTAATCCAACAATCCCGTCTTCCCAGCGTGATAAGATCCCAGCACCGAAAAGTTAAAAAAAACCACTCTTCCAGTGATGTTTCCTATAGTCCTCCAACCCAACTTTAACAGTGCGATCATTTCTTTGCCACTCAGATTAACCCAGCGTGTTAACATGACCTACAATCTCCATAAACATAATTGTAGTTGTCCCATTTCAACCAGTAAAGACAAAAGAAGGGGCGACTTTACTGCAGCACAACGGAATCTGAAAGCCTGTGGTTGCATCACACCCATATAGTTGAATATGAATCTGATCCATAAGCCACACAACCGTAATCAGGAACAGATCCAATTAAACAGCTGAAAATGGTCAAGAAGGATAATCATGTAGCAGGCCAGAACACCCACAGATACCTGAGAATATTTCATACTCCTTTATATTTATCAATTCTTTTACTGATATGGTGCTTCCATGTCAGCTTGTTAACGATCCACTTGCCTGAAAATCTTACCACTGATATGACTTCAAGAGCTTGACCATATAATTTCAACTCCACTGCAGGTCTATTTCTACCATTTGTAAAACACATAACATGCGCATCAGTCTCTGAAAGCCTAAATACTCATTTGTTTCCCTGTGGCTCACACTTATTAATTGCTAGTTGAATCCAATATGCAGTATGATTGAAATTCCTACCTCTAATCCATAAAGCTACACCATTTGAATATAGTGATGAACCCACCCCAGTGGGTAACTCAGAGAAAATAACATCAATGATAATATTAAAAAATAAAAGGTTGCAAATGCTTCCTTATGGTTTCTCAGGCCTGATCTCATAGAAACCCGAATGCAACTGGCCCACCCGAACCAGCACACTGTCCAAATATAAAACTCAGAAAAAATAGGCAATCTTTCCCTCAGTCATCATTTTCATAATTTAATCAAAAGTCCATCCTACAATAAACATCGTATGCCTTTACAAGATCATAAAATACTGCTGTTACATCATTATTGAATTGTACTTTCTTAATATTAACTTATAAACCAAAAACTGAATCCAATGTCATTTTACCATTCTGAAATCCACTTTGATAAAGCGATATATTACTTCTTTTATTCAAAATATATTTCAAGCGCTCGAGTAACATATTTTCCACAGGTTTACAAAACTTAGATGTTAAAGATAAGGCTTACAAGTAGACGTAACTGACGTAGAACCCATAGAATGCAATTTTTCATGAGCATAGAAGATAACCTCATCTATAAATGAGATTCTTAAATGTTATTATCTCAGGAGACATTTCACTCAGATGGCAAATAATACATTAAAATATATTATTCTTTCCTGGAGACATTTGACCTGCATTAATAATAATTAAACACAAACAAGAGAAAACCTGCAAATGCTGGAAATTCAAGTGAAATACACAAAATGCTGCAGGAACTCAGAAGGTCAGTTTTTATTTTGCCCACAGTCCTGCTGAACTGTCCCGGCCCAAACTTCGACTGCACTCTTTTCCAAAGTTAATCCTGGCTTGCTGACTTCCTCCAGCATTTTCTGTGTGTTGCCCGAATTAATAATTGCCTTCTTGATCTCACAGACAGAAAACAACATCAGAGATGACTTTCAATACGCCAAGCGATTCACAGAGAACCTCATCCCTACAATGTTTAACCTCTTTATCTTTATTGTAAATCACGGCGAATGACCCAGCCAGTAATACAACCTTCCCTGTTTCAGTAAAAATCAGTTTACAATTATCAATCACAGAGGAACATGATGATCCCTACGAATCCCCTAATTTATTAATCAATCCCCAAACATCTCCAAGTTTAATATCCCTTCCGATGTTATCTGAATATGACGTCCAGTAAACATTTTTCACAACCTTCACCACTTTCCTCAACTTGGCACGGCCCTTTTATGCTTAGCTGATACTTCATAACTTTCCAAAACACCCCATTCCTCTCCCAAATATCTCCGCACTCCTTCAATACACAATTGTACAGCCTTTCTCTTACTATACCCCTTTATAATGTGAATCGTGTTAACAGCCAGGTTTCCTGAATATATATAACATCGTGAAAATTTGTCAAATCAGAAATTAAGTTCACAAAGTCATGACCATGAGACATCGGGCTTATCACTTAAATATTTTAATCCTATTGGAAAGTGTGCCCACATCACCCTTTGATGTGGTGTGTCCCATTTCACCCATTGTTATATTTTGAAAATCTTTTTAGAGGTTAGAAAAGGCAAAAAGAAAACGTGTCCGGGAATCTGAAACACAACAGTACGTACGTACTGCTGTCACTGTCCAGAGATCGATAGAGTGACCAGATATTTTCTTTGTGACACCAATATATCAGTTGTTGATTGTTGGTGACGAAGAAGTATCTCATCCCAACAGGAGACGCAAGAAGTAACTTAGGAAAGGGAACTGAGATCGTGGCACGGACCAGAAGCATGAATCATGTTATGGTAGCCATTAGTGAGACTTGGTTGCAGGAATGGTAGGAATGGCTGCTCAAAATTCCGGGGTTCCATTGTTTTCGATGTGACAGTGCAGGAGGAATGAAAGGAAGAGGTGTGGCATTACTAGTTAGGGAAAATGTCACGGTCGTGCTCAGTTGGGACAAACTGGAGAACTCGTCTACTGAGGCGTTATGTGCAAAGCTGAGGACGAAGAAAGGTATAACAACGTGGAACTCTACAGCACAGGAACATACCATTCAGCCCGCTCTGTGCTGAACAAATTAATAAAAACATCAATCCTTCTACCTACACAGGGTCCATATCCCCCCATCTTCCTTATATCGAAATGCCTAATCAAACGTCTCTTAAAAGCCTCTAATGGTGGTACTCTACCACCATACCAGGTAGCACATTCTAGGATTCAACGACTCTGAGTAAAAAACAGACCCTCACATCCCCCTTTGAACCTATCACACCCTCACCTTCAATACATGCCCTCTGGTATTAGACATTTCAACCCTGGGAAACAGATGCACTATCTACACCTCTCATAAACTTGTAAACCTCTATCAGATCTTCCCTCAGCCTCCGGTATTCCAGAGAAAACAACACAAGTTTATCCAGCCTCTCGTGATAGCACGTACTCTGTAAACCAGGAAGCAACCTAGTAAACCTCCAGCACCGTCTCCAAGGACTCTACTTCCTTCCTGTAGCTGTGCGACCAGAATTGTCTGCAATACTCTGACTGTGGAATTAACTAAACATTCATCATGTTGCAACATGACTGTTTGATTTTTGAACTCAATACCACAATTAATAAAAACAACCATTCTGTAAACCGTGACCACATTATCGACCTGTGCGGACACTTACAAGGAGCTATGAACTTGGATCTCAATATTACAATGCCAGCAGCACTGTTAAGAATCTTGCCGTTAATAGTGTCTCTTGACATTTACTCTACAAAGGTGCAGCACCTCACATTTATCTCGGTTAAACTCCATCTGCCATTCTCTACCCGTATCTGCAACGGATATAAATTGTGATGTCTTTTACACTATCTACAAATCCACCACTCTTGGCAACATCCACAAACTTACTAACCCGCTCATCTGCATTTTCATCCGGATCACTTATATGCATTACTGTCAGCAGAGGTTCCAGCCCAGATTCCAGCAGAACTCCATATTAAATGTTCGGCTCCGACTAGAGGGGACGATGGCTGTACTTCACCGTGACTCTAAGAATCAACGGGCTCACTTGGCAGGAGGATCCAGAACCAGATGATGTACAACAGATGTGATCTGCTGAAAAGCCACAAGTGACAAGTTTGATAATCTCCTGCAGCTCCAATTGAGAGTTTGACGCATTGGGAGTTGTTACTTCACTCGCTACCTATTCTGGACACATCATGGATGCACATCTCCATGGACTTGTCACGGGTCTCTCTATTTCCAGAGGAAGTTCGTCATCATGGTAGATTGTTTCTCGAAGGCCGAAAAATTCATTTTAGACAGGCTACCATCTGCTCAGAGATGTCCAAAATTCTCCTGCACCGGTTTCAGCACCCACGGATTTCAGATGGGGATTGTATCGGATCGCTGTCCACAAATCGCGTTGCGTTTATGGATGGTGTTCTGTCGGCTGATTGGGTCCATGGATTTCACCCGCAGTCCAACAGCCAGATGGAGCGGGCGGATCAGAATTTGCAACGAATCCTGGTCTCAGAGAGAAAAAAGAAACATCCGAGTGGTGCGAAAATTTGATGTGGGCAGAGGCCATTCAACATGTTGCAACATTCTGCTCAAGGGATGTTCACGTTCGACTGCCAGATCGGTTGTTCTCCGCTACTCTTCCCTGAACAAGAGGCCGAGTCTGGGGTTACTGTAGCTGAGGATCCCGTCATGATGGGCAATATAAATATTTCTGGCCTCCACCCGGAAGGCCGAAGTAAGGGAAAACCAGAAGAGAAGACGGGGACCGGTTTGGCAGCCCGGTCTGGTTGTCTGCTCAGGATTTGCCTCTCCGGGCGGAGTCTAAGAAATAGGCACGCAAGTTCATTGGATGTTTCAAGGTTCTTATGAAAGTAAACTCTTCGGCTTAAACCTTGTAGCTCCCAAGAACGACATCACCTTCCACATTTCCAAACTGAGACCTGTAAATACCAATCCCTCAGCCCCACCATCATCAGTCCCGCTGCCACCCATGTTTGTTGATGGGGGACCTATCTTCGTAGTAAAAAGAATTCTGGACTCACGAAATGTTCAGCATGTTCTTCATTTCCTCGTGGACTGACTGAGATCTGTTCCCGAGTAACGCCGCTGGGTTCCTGGAAATGTCAGCTTGGATCGGGCGCTCATCCCTGCCAAATATCACCATCTCTCCAAGTGACCAGGGCCCGCAGGATTCGGCCGCAAGGGATGGGGTCCTGCTGCGATGCGCACCCAACCACGCCAGCCTCCGAGGTTTAAACGCCCCGATTCTCCGGAAAAGGACTAACTGTCGCGGTTCCTTCATGGATTCATGCTTGTTCCGCTTATCGGCGGCAATGTTCTGACGCCAGGACTTTAATATTGAAAGAGCAGCTGAACTGAGCTTCGGTGCTCAATCGGCAGCTTAACTTTGGATTCTCGTCCAGTGTCTGGTTTAGAACCCTTTCCTCCTTTCGGTTCCATATTGTGCTTCCATTCTCGTCTCGGTACTCCAGCATTTGGGTGCTAACCACCCTCGCCTTGTTCTCTTATCATAATTCCTACTTGAAGTGGACTACAGGGTACTAGTCCACCTCTTCACTGGAAACACGAGGAAGTCTGCAGATGCTGGAAATCCAAATCAACACTCAGGAAATGTTGGAGGAACTCAGCAGGCCGGGAGGCATCAAAGGAAAAGAATAAACAGTCGATATTTCGGGCTGATACCATGCTTTAGAGTGACCGACTCCACATCTGCAAACATTCAGAATGAGGCTTGCACCATTCTGTTAGGACACTGAAGATGTCCTCGGCAATCCTTTCAAAACACCAGAGACTCTGTCGACGATGCCATGCAAGCAGTGAGTGCACAGAAGCTGACTCTGCCCTCATGGAAGAAACAACATCTACTTCGCTCCCGCATCACAGAGTAAACTGGGCGAAATTCGCGCTGTTGTACAGGGACGAAATCTGCTGAAGAAGGTCTCGTTTCGAAACATCGACTATTTATTCCCATCCATAGATGCTGCCTGACCTGCTCAGATCCTCCAGATCATTGTGTGAATTGCAACAAATCTGCAGCAGGGTCAAGCAATACTGTGAGCATCATTCGCCATCTGTTCCAAAAGAAGCTCCCGAACGCAGACCGCACTGGCGTCAAGAAAACATACTCACATGCTTGAATGTTTGCTGTAAAAAGGCTCCATAGTCGTCTTTCCTGCTTCTCGAAAGTCACGGATATAAAGACATGGAAAATGTCGCCGTAGAACAGGGCAACCCGTGTGGTGGCCTGGTCTGAGCACGCAGCTGGGAGATCACGTAAGGACATGCGAAGCATGCTGAAACTGCACAGAAATCATGCTGAACCCTTTCCGTCGCGCAGAATTCCCACACTGTCGATGGCAAATTGCCGGCACAGACATTTTCCAGCTGAAAAGTGAGAAATATCTTCTCACTCTTGATGACTCCTGGAAAGCTGATGTGTCCAAGCTGTCCTCAGCAGTTTTTCAGCAGCTGGGTGAGGGATAGGGTTAGTGTTAGGTTTAGGGTTAGGGTTAGGGTTAGGGTTAGGGTTAGGGTTAGGGTTAGGGTTAGGGTTAGGGTTAGGGTTAGGGTTAGGGATAGGGTTAGGGTTAGGGTTAGGGTTAGGGTTAGGGTTAGGGATAGGGTTATTTTTAGGGTTAGGGTTAGGGTTAGTGTTAGGCTTAGGGTTAGGGTTAGGGTTAGGGATAGGGTTAGGTTTAGGGTTAGGGTTAGTGTTAGGGTTAGGGTTAGGGATAGGGTTAGGGTTAGGGTTAGGGTTAGGGTTAGTGTTAGGGTTAGGGTTAGGGTTAGGGTTAGGGTTAGGGTTAGGGTGAGGGATACGGTTAGGGTTAGGGTTAGTGTTAGGGTTAGGGTTAGGGTTAGGGTTAGGGTTAGGGATAGGGTTAGCGTTAGGGTTAGGGTTAGGGTTAGGGTTCGTGTTAGGGTTAGGGTTAGGGATAGGGTTAGGGTTAGGGTTATGGTTAGGGTTAGGGTTAGGGTTAGGGTTAGGGTTAGGGATTGGGTTAGGGTTAGGGTTAGGGTTAGGGTTAGGGTTAGTGTTAGGGTTAGGGTTAGGGATAGGGTTATTTTTAGGGTGAGGGTTAGGGTTAGTGTTAGGCTTAGGGTTAGGGTTAGGGTTAGGGATAGGGTTAGGTTTAGGGTTAGGGTTAGGGTTAGGGTTAGGGTTAGGGTTAGTGTTAGGGTTAGGGTTAGGGATAGGGTTAGGGTTAGGGTTAGGGTTAGGGTTAGTGTTAGGGTTAGGGTTAGGGTTAGGGTTAGGGTTAGGGTTAGGGTGAGGGATAGGGTTAGGGTTAGGGTTAGGGTTAGGGTTAGGGATAGGGTTAGCGTTAGGGTTAGGGTTAGGGTTAGGCTTCGTGTTAGGGTTAGGGTTATGGATAGGGTTAGGGTTAGGGTTATGGTTAGGGTTAGTGTTAGGGTTAGGGTTAGGGTTAGTGTTAGGGTTAGGGTTAGGGTTAGGGTTAGGGTTAGTGTTAGGGTTAGGGTTAGGGTTAGGGTTAGTGTTAGGGTTAGTGTTAGGGTTAGGGTTAACTGTAAACTGTATTCACTCACCATGGAATGCCAGAGACACTTGTGTCACACAAAGGTCCACAATTCATCAGCCCAGAATTCAAAACCTTCGGTAGGGAATATGAGTTCAAACTCCAGACAAACTATCCCTGAGTTGCATGGCCATGCATTAGGTTTCGGAGTGAATCCTGAAAGAGACCTCAAAGGTCCTGACTGTGACTAAGTTGCTGCACATGTTGGAGGGTTTCGTGAATAAGAAAGTATTTATTCATCACCACAAACAGACATTTTCCTTGGGGCTCTCTCGGTAGTGTCCCCCAAACAGGAGAATGGCAACAATAGGTAATTCAACACAATTTCACAAGCTACATTGACAGACGATTCTTCGATATTCTGTATTTTGCAAATTATTCTATTGAAGCACACATTTGCATTGGAGATCATTTAATTGTTGACAGCAACACACGTAAAACGCTGGAAGAACTCAGCAGGCCAGGCGATATGAATGAAAAGGAGAACAGTTGACGTTTCGGGCCGAGACACTTCGGCAGCACTGGAAACCGAGATAAGTCAGAGTAAGAAGGTGACCTGCTGAGCTCCTCCAGCATTTTGCATGTGTTGCTGATATTTCCAGCATCGACAGACCTTCTTGTTTTGTGTTTTAATTCATAAGGCACCTCGGAATGTTCAGATACCTTTGTTGGGAGAAATAAAAACTCTCAAAATTAATTCAGTGAATTAATCACAACCTGTCACCTCGGCAATTGAACTTGTCTGATGTAATGTGTTTATAAATTATTTTAAAACCTTTATTTTTAAATCTGTTGAAATCTGTCCCTGTGGAGTTGCTAAATGGTATTTAAAATCCCAGGTATGTGATACCTCAACATCTTATTCCGAGAGGTCGCCTGTCGCACAGGAGGACATATCACTGGACAGAGAAAATGCATGCAATGTTGGATAGGTACAAGAGTGTTCAGAAAATATTGTAGTGTTCTTTGCCGTCATTGGAGTTCCTGGTGTGTGATCAAAACCATTTATGTTTGGTATTTCTGTTACCCGCTGTGAACCTGGATGTGATAAATTGACGAGCATCCAGCTTGATGAGCGTGGCACAAATATCGGGCAGAGATATCGATCCCGTTAATTCAACATTCGGATTTTTCATATTTAATGATAAGGGGAACAAAACCTCTGTCTCTCTTCTAACTGACGGGATTGACTCGAACGTGGTTCTGCATTTAATTTCACCTTGTCTAGATTTGTCCCTGTGCTGGGGACAGGCAGCTCCCCGGGAAGAGATGGGTGGTCGGGTTTTAGCTGGACCCTCTCTCGAGTTGTCCCAGTTCAGTGGACATGCAGCTCTCTGGGAAAGTGTGGTGGGGCAGGTGTTAATGGGACATTGTCCAGAGTTGTACTAGTGATGGGGACAGGCATCTCTCCATGAAGGTGAGCCCGGGCGGGTTTTAGTGGGATCTTCTCCAGAGTTGTCCCAGTGCAGGGGACAGGCAGTTCTGTGTGAAGGGGTGACTGGGAGGGTTTGAATGGGATCGTATCTAGAGTTGTTCCAGTGCTGGGGAGGGGAGGTTATTAGGAAAGGTAATACTGGGACAGTTTAACGACACCTTGTCTGAAACAGTCCCAGTGCTGGGGACAGGCAGCTCTGCGGAAGGTGTGACTCTGGGTGGTTTACTTTGTGAAGTTCGCTGTTTCTGAGCTATTGTCCAGAGCTCCACTATAGTCCTATACTTCACTTCTCCCTGTAAACTCTGTCACAGTCGGATCCCACTGCCTGTTGGTTGATAAGATAGATAGATAGATAGATAGATAGATAGATAGATAGATAGATAGATAGATAGATAGATAGATAGATAGATAGATAGATACTTTATTCATCCCCATGGGGAAATTCAACTTTTTTTCCAATGTCCCATACACTTGTTGTAGCAAAACTAATTACATACAATACTTAACTCAGTAAAGTAAAATATGATATGCATCTAAATCACCGTCTCAAAAAGCATTAATAATAGCTTTTAAAAAGTTCTTAAGTCCTGGCGGTAGAATTGTAAAGCCTAATGGCATTGGGGAGTATTGACCTCTTCATCCTGTCTGAGGAGCATTGCATCGATAGTAACCTGTCACTGAAACTGCTTCTCTGTCTCTGGATGGTGCTATGTAGAGGATGTTCAGAGTTATCCATAATTGACCGTAGCCTACTCAGCGCCCTTCGCTCAGCTACCGATGTTAAACTCTCCAGTACTTTGCCCACGACAGAGCCCGCCTTCCTTACCAGCTTATTAAGACGTGAGGCGTCCCTCTTCTTAATGCTTCCTCCCCAACACGCCACCACAAAGAAGAGGGCGCTCTCCACAACTGACCTATAGAACATCTTCAGCAACTCACTACAGACATTGAATGACGCCATCCTTCTTAGGAAGTACATTCGACTCTGTGCCTTCCTGCACAAGGCATCTGTGTTGGCAGTCCAGTCAAGCTTCTCGTCTAACTGTACTCCCAGATACTTGTAGGTCTTAACCTGCTCCACACGTTCTCCATTAATGAACACTGGCTCCATATGGGGCCTAGATCTCCTAAAGTCCACCACCATCTCCTTGGTCTTGGTGATATTGAGACGCAGGTAGTTTGAGTTGCACCATATCACAAAGTCCTGTATCAGTTTCCTATACTCCTCCTCCTGTCCATTCCTGACACACCCCACTATGGCCGTGTCATCAGCGAACTTCTGCACATGGCAGGACTCTGAGTTATATTGGAAGTCTGATGTGTACAGGGTGAACAGGACCGGAGAGAGTACGGTTCCCTGCGTCTGATCACCTAAACCAGAATCCACCAATCTGCAGACGTGTTGTATCGAACTGAATTGCGCGGTGGAATTATTCCATTAACGAAGCCACTCAGCCTCAGGTTACTAAGTTGTTCCTGTTTTTTTCTCTGTGACCCGTCGTAAATTGGGGCACTGCTTCGTCGTGAAGAAGGCTCTACGCGAGAAAGGAGAGTTTGTTCAATTCCATGGGTTCTGTCTGACCTTCTGAGTTCCTCCGGTATTTTGCGTGTGTTGCTCCCCTCTGTATCCCTTTTCGGCCCCATCAGATGCTGAGTTTCCGGGGGCCTGGCCAGTGACAGTTAAATCAATGAAACCGGCCCCGTCAGCGACTGGAAACGGGATCAGCACCGATCGTTGTTCAAACAGTTCGATTTTATCACCGACGATTCCCTGCACATCGTCTTATCTCCACACTGGAGAAGGCAGGTCAGAGACAGTGTGACCCGTGTCTGGTGTTAGATTACCAGCCGTTCACAGACTCTATGACTCCTGATCTTTAGCTGAAACACGATCCCGTGTTGATGCCCAGAGAATGTGCTCAGTAACGCCCGGTGTCTGACCTCTATCGCTCTCTCTCTCCCTGTCTCTCTGACCCTCTGTCTCTGCAGTGAATTTAGTGGCGATTGTGATCCTGTCCCGCGGAAAGTGCGGCCTCTCTACCTGCACCACTCGATATCTGCTGGCCATGGCAGCGGCCGATCTATTGACTATTGTCATCGAGGTCATTTTGTATCAAATCAATTTGTATTACTTCCCGCTGTTTTCTGAGCATCACCCCTGTGTGCAGTGTTATCGAAGTACTGACATACACAGCCACACACTGTTCTGTCTGGTTCACCGTCACTTTCACCTTTGATCGGTTTGTCTCCATTTGCTGTCCGAAGCTGAAAACAAGATATTGCACCGAGAAAACTGCGGCTGTGGTTCTAACAACAACCGGCGTTCTGTCCTTTCTGAGAAACGTTCCCCGATACTTCACAATGAGACCCTGGGTGATCATCGACAATGTACCGTGGTTCTGTGTGATCAAGGACAATTATTTCACTGTCCCCGGCTGGGTGGGATATGAATGGCTCGATGTATTTTTAACTCCGTTCCTCCCTTTCGCTGGGATCCTGCTGCTCAACGCTCTGACAGTCAGGCACATTTTAGTGGCCAGTCGGGTTCGTAAGGGGCTGAAGGGTCAGAGCAAGGGGAAGAACCGCAGTGACCCGGAGATGGAGAGCAGGAGGAGGTCTGTGGTTTTACTCTTCACCCTCTCCGGCAGCTTCATCCTCCTGTGGATGACCCAGGTTGTAAATATCATATATTATCAGGCCTCAGGAAAGGGATTTGATTTCAATGTTTCTGAAGCGATCTTTCATTACGTGGGGTTTCTGCTGAGGAATTTCAGCTGCTGCACCAACACATTTATCTACGCGGTGACTCAGTCGAAATTCAGGGAGCAGGTGATCAGCGCGGTGAAATATCCGGTCAACTCGGTGCTTCAATTCGTGAATAAAGCTGCATCCTGAGCACAAGAAAGTGGCGGCCGCAGTGTCTCCTGTCCGGTCTCCAGCTCCTCAAATTTACCGCCTGAATCCCCAGGTGTTATTCACGGGCGGATTATCCCGTTGACTGGCAGCTCCGGGACATCAGGATTGTGTGTGTTTGGGAGGGATAATGCACCGTTCAGGAGACTCAGTACCTCATTGGTCCTGCCAGACATCAGTCAAAAAGGTACTCCAGAATGTCACCCACCCTTTGGTCTGCTGATATGTCCATCTGTTCCCATTCTGGCCCACCAATTTTACAGTCCCAGAAGACAACAGGGGCATCGTCTGATGCCGATTAACTAATCCAGTATGAAACACAACAGTCTTCGCCTTCCCATTGAATGATTGGCTAATTTGACTAAATTGGGCGGGCTTTGGATAAAAGGCTGTTGTCTCTCAAATTTAAAGGCGCATTTCCACTACTAAGCCGACTGGAGTGTGGTGCAGAGAATTGGGAATAAAACCCTCACTCTTCTTTTTTTTTCTAATGTAAGCTAAATTAACCCAACAATCCCTATAGATTGAACGTAATGAAGCACAATGCTGTTTCGTCCACCTCGTAACTTAAGAGCGTTTTAAAAGTAAAGATATCAACCCCCACAAAGATCGTAATGAAGCCTGCATTTGAGATACTTCTACCTGCTATGCTTCATCCTGAAATAATGTGTTCAACTGTTTCATAATGACAAAACCTATGCGACCCAGAATGATGTTTTGCAACACAACATAATGAACAATTGAGCATAGTGTAGCCAATCCTGAGCCGTACCGATATAATTCTTTCCCTCCTTTTTCTTACTCCTTTCTCCTATAAATTTAACCATTTTATGTATTCTGTGTCTCCTCTTGTGCTGTTATCCAGCCAGTCTTGCCAGAGGAGCCGAATTCTTAACCCTGCAAACCTCTCAGCTTCTGATTGTTTAAGTTAGACGTCTTCATCCATTGTTGATCTTTAACAGCACTTTAAACTAAACAGTCAACCAGACCATTCCCCTCAGCAGTTCTGTGTGCAGGGACCCACAACAAGGGGACATTAAAAACCAGTACTTTGAATATGAAATAATGTTTGATCAGTTCCCAATAGTAAATCTGACCGACTGCTAGAATGATCTTCTTAAGACACATCAAAACCGAAGAGGCATCGGAGCAAGTTACAATTTTACTTGGACAAAATTCCTCTACCCACTGTAAGCCTAAAAAGATAGAAACAGATTCTGCTGTATATACTGATAAATGGTTGGCGAGTCCTTTCTTTATCGTTACCTGTAATTCAGGCACAAAAACAGCCATACCAACTTTCCTACTTAAATTCTTTTAAGTTCTTAAAGTCTTGACGATGAAACATCGGGCTTATCGCATCCCACTTCAATATTTTGATCCCATTATATACCTTCACAAGTGGACTGGAATACAGATACCACACCTATCAGAGCTTCATGTAGGGCTTCTCACATAACACCAGTTACACAAAGATACCTTGCTGCATCTTTCACAATAATTTAAATTTCCTCATTAGGACGAGATGTCTGAGAAGTATAATTCACCACATCCGTCATAAACATCACAAACTTCATTTTATCCTGCAGTGAAGTGTCCTTAATGAGAGGACTGTGATAACAACATATATCCACTGACGTCACAGTTCTCTGATTGGGAACATTCACCTTCACTCTTTGCAAGGTTGACTGACCTTCATATTAACTAATCATTGTGTGAGTTTTCATTTCATCTACAGGCACCTCAGTCAGTGACAGCAGCGGACAGTGGATGGTCTGAGCTACAATAGACCGGTTAGAAATCTACGCCTTGCTCAGCCCCTTCTGTTCCGCTCCAGCGCCATGGCGGAGTTCAGCGAATTACTTCTGTGGGTGGTCACTGGTCTCGGCGTCCACAAGGACAGGCATGGTTCCCTTTCGACGCCTTGTTCAGTCCGTTCCCAGATGTTTGTGGTGGGTGAGGAGAAGTGATTTTGCAAGAATCAAAAAAGAAAACAAATGACTACAGCTCCCAAAAGGCGAAGCGGACTGCCCTGTTGGACAATTGCAGCCGAGTGAGCGCGTGGCCCGACCGGAGTTGTAGTTCAAATCAAAAGCTTCTGTTATGTTTCTGTTATGAATAATTTGTGTAATTTTTATACTGTTAGGTAGGAACTAGGGAGAGTAAATTTGGAGCAGATTTTCTCTGGGAAATGCTCGGCAGAAATGTGGCAAGAAGAAGAAAAAAGCTTAGCAATGTCTCGAGAAATTTGGTCCTGTTAGAATTCTAGAAAATTACAGGGATGGCCGGAAGGAGCTCAAGAATGAAAGCGCGAGGGGTAGAAGGGGCCATGAGTAGGCATTGGCGAGCAGGGTTAAGGAAAGCTGGAAGCTGGAAGAAGGCAGCATACATGTGGTTTCGGAAGCAAAGATCAGATGAGTCTAAAGAGGAATATAGGGCAGCAAGAAAGGAACAAGAAGGGGCTGAGGAGAGCAAGAAGGGGGCACGAGAAGGACTTGGCACGTAGGGTAAAGGAAAACCCCAAAGCATTCTTCAATTATTTGAAGAACAAAAGGCTGATAGGAGTGAAGATAGGACCGATTAAAGATAAAGGTGGGAAGATGTGCCTGGAGGCTGTGGAAGTGAACGAGATCCTCAATGAATACTTCTCTTCGATATTGACCAATGAGAGGTGTTGAAGTTGTTAAAATAAATTAGGACGGATAAGTCCCAGGGGCCTGACGGAACATTCCCCAGGCTGCTCCACGAGGCGAGGGAAGAGATGGCTGAGCCTCTGGCTAGGATCCTTATGCCCTCGTTGTCCACAGGAATGATACCGGAGGATTGTAGGGAGGCGATTGTTGTCCCCTTGTCCAAAAAATTTAGTAGGGATAGGCCGGGTAATTATAGAGCAGTGAGCCTTACGTCTGTGATGGAAAAGCTGTTGGAAAAGATTCTTAGAGATAGGTTCTATGGGCATTTAGAGAATCTTGGTCTGATCAGGGACAGTCAGCATGGCTTTGTGAAGGGCAGATCATGTCGAACAAGCCCGATAGAGTTGTTTGAAGAGGTGACCATGCATATAGATGATGGTAGTGCAGTGGATGTGATCTACATGGATTTTAGTAAGGCATTCGATAAGGTACCACACGGTAGGCTTATTCAGAAAGTCAGAAAGCATGGGATCCATGGAAGATTGGCCAGGTGGATTCAGAATTGGCTTGCCTGCAGAAAGCATAGGGTCGTGGTGAACTAACTACATTCCGATTGGAGGGTGATGTCTAGTGGTGTCCCACAAGGATCGGTTCATAGTACATATAGGTCGTAGTACATATTGGTACCAATGACCTCGGTAGGAAAAAGGAAGAGGTCCTGAAAGAAGACTACAGGGAGTTAGGAAGGAAGTTGAAAAGCAGGACCTCAAAGGTAGTAATCTCCGGATTACCGCCTCTGCCACGCTACAGTGAGAATAGGAATAGAATGAGGTGGAGGATAAATGCGTAGCTGAGGGAATGGAGCAGGCGGCAGTGATTAAGATTTCTGTATTATTGGGACCTCTTTTGGGGCGTGTGTGACATGTACAAAAAGGACGGGTTGCAATTGAATCCCGGGGGACCAATATCCTGTCGGGCAGGTTTGATAGAGTTGTTGGGATGGTTCAAACTAGTTGGCAGGGGGGTGGGAATCAGAATGTGAGTGCAGGTATTAAGATAGAAGGACAAGGTCATGATGCTAAGAGTTCTGAGTTGATGAAGAAGGACAGGCAGGGGACAGAACATTATTGACTATTTCAATGCTAGGAGTATTATGAAAAAGGAGGATGAACTTAGAGCATGGATTAATACGTGGAATGACAATGTTGTGGCCGTTACTGAAACTTGGTTTGAGGAAGGACAGGATTGGATGATGCATGTTCCGGGGTTCAGGTGTTTTAAAAGGAATAGGATGGGAACTAGAAAAGGAGGGAAGTGTGGCATTGCTGGTCAGGGATAGTATCACAGCTATAAAAAGGGGGGACGCTGCAGAGGGAGTGTCTACGGAGTCGGTCTGGGTGGAAGTCAGAAATAGGAAGGGATCAATCACTGTCTTGGCAGTAGTCTATTGGCCCCCATTTTGCCCTCGGGACACCGAGGATCAGATAAGCAGGCAGATTTTAGAATGGTGCAGAAAATACAAGGTAATAGTTATGGGTGATTTCAACTTCCCTCATATTGACTGGCTCCTCCTGAGTGCAAGGGGGATAGATGGGGCTGAATTTGTCCGGTGCGTTCAAGAAGGATTCCTGACACAGTATGCGGACCGGCCGACGAGAGGAGAGGCTATACTGGATCTAGTTCTGAGTAATGAACCCGGTCAGGTGACAGATCTCTTGGTGGGGGAGTATTTTAGTGAGAGTGACCATAACTCCCTTAGCTTCAGTATAGCTACGGAAAGGGATGAAATCAGACGATATGGTAAAGTGTTTAACTGGGGAAGGGTAACTTTGAAGGGATGAGGCAGGAACTAGCGAGTGTAAATTGGAAACAGATGCTCAAAGAGGAAAGCACAGAAGTAATGTGGGAGAAGTTTAGGGACCACTTGTGCTGGGTTCAGGATAGGTTTGTCCCACTGAGGCAAGGAAAAATGGTAGGAAAAGGGAACCGTGGCTGATGAAAATGTGAGGCAACACGTCAAGAGGAAAAAGGAAGCAGGAAGTAGGAAGGGCTCATGAGAAATATAGGGTAGCCAGGAAGGAGCTAAACGAAGGACTTAGGAGAGCTCCAAGGGCACATGAGAAGGCCTTGAGATGCAGGATTAAGGAGAACCCCAAGGCGTTCTATGCCTATGTGAAGAATAGGAGGATGACGAGAACGAAGGTGGGACCGCTGAAGGATAAAGAGGGCAACATGTGTCTGGAGGTGGAG
The DNA here is from genome assembly GCF_048418815.1 of Hemitrygon akajei. Lineage (NCBI taxonomy): Eukaryota > Metazoa > Chordata > Chondrichthyes > Myliobatiformes > Dasyatidae > Hemitrygon > Hemitrygon akajei. The sequence goes on along the minus strand of NC_133132.1, from coordinate 14,311,761 downwards.
GAGGTTGGGGAGGTCATAAATGAATACTTTGCTTCAGTATTCACAAGTGAAAAGGATCTTGATCAGGATGAGGTCAAAGTAGAGCGGGCCTGTGTGCTGGACAATGTGGAGATTAAGGAAGAAGAAGTGCTGGATCTTCTTAAAAACATTAAGATTAATAAATCCCCAGGACCGGATATGATACAACCCTGGTTGTTGTGGGAATTGAGAGAAGAGATCCCTCTAGCATTAGCTATTATCTTTGAGTCCTCTTTGGCTACAGGGGAAGTGCCGGAGGACTGGAGAATAGCAAATGTAGTTCCCTTGTTTTAATAAAAGGTAATAGGGAGAAACCTGGGAACTATAGACAGGTGAGTCTTACGTCGGCGGTCTGGAAACTATTGGAAAGGATTCTTAAGGATAGGATCTACGAGCATTTGGAGAAGTACAGTCTGCTCATTAATAGTCAACATGACTTTGTGAAGGGAAGATCGTGCCTCACGAGCCTGATTGAGTTTTTTGAAGAGGTAACAAAAGAAATTGATGACGGTAGGGCAGTGGATGTGGTCTACATGGACTTTAGCAAAGCATTTGACAAAGTCCCTCACGAGAGAATCATCCGGAAAGTCATGAGGCATGGGATAAGTGAAACCTTGGCTGTTTGGATAAAAAATTGGCTTAATGGAAGAAAGCAGAGGGTAATTGTGGAAGGAAAGTATTCTGCCTGGAGGTGGGTGACTAGTGGAGTGCCGCAGGGATCTGTCCTGGGACCCCTGCTATTTCTGATTTTTATAAATGTCCTGGATGTAGAGGTGGAAGGATGGATGAGTAAGTTTGCAGATGACACGAAGATTGGAGGAGTTCTGGATGGAGCTGTAGGTTGTCGAATGTTACAAGCGGATATAGACAGGCTGCACAGTTGGACAGAAAAATGACAGATGGAGTTCAATCCGGACAAGTGTGAGGTGATGCATTTTGGAAGTACAAACCAGAAGACAGAGTGCAGGATTAATGGTCAGTTACTTAAGAGTGTGGGTGAAGAAAGAGAACTTGGGGTTCAAATCCATACATTCCTCAAGGACGCTGCACAAGCTGATAGGGTAGTTAAGAAGGACTATGGGATGCTAGGCTTCATTAATAGGGGGATTGAGTGCAAGAGTAGAGAGGTCATGTTGCAACTCTACAAATCTCTGGTGTGACCGCACTTAGAGGATTGTGTTCAATTATGGTCACCTCATTATAGGAAGGATGTGGACGCTATGGACAGGGTGCAGAGGAGATTTACCAGGATGTTTCCTGGATTGGAGAACAAGTCATATGAAGCAAGGTCAGCAGAGCTGGGACTTTTCTGTTTGGAGCGTAGAAGAATGAGAGGGAACTTGATAGAGGTCTACAAGATTATGAGAGGCATAAGATAGGGTGGATAGTCAGTACCTGTTTCCCAGGGCACCAGTAGCAAATACAAGAGGGCATATGTACAAAATTAAGGAAGGGAAGTTTAGGGGAGACATCAGGAGTATGCTTTTTACACAAAGAGTTGTGAGTGCTTGGAATGTATTGCCAGAGATGGTCGTGGAGGCTAATACATTAGGGGTATTTAAGAACCTCTTGGACAGGCACATGGATGAATGAGAAATGGAGGGTTATGGGGTAGTGTGGGTTTAGTACTTTTTTTAAGGATCATATGAGTCGGCACAATATGGGAGGCTGAAGGGCCTGTACTGTGCTGAGGTGTTCTATGGTTCTATGTTTCTAAGATTGGCCAGGTGGATTCAGAATTGGCTTGCCTACATTCGGATTTGAGGGTTGTGACTGGTGGTGTCCCAGAAGGATCTGTTCTGGGACCTCTACTTTTTCTGATTTTTATTAACGACCTGGATGTGGGGGTAGAAGGGTGGGTTGGCAAGTTTGCAGGTGACACAAAGTTTGGTGGTGTTGTAGATAGTGTAGAGGATTGTCAGAGATTGCAGAGAGACATTGATAGGATGCAGCAGTGGGCTGAGAAGTGGCAGATGGAGTTCAACCCGGAAAAGTGTGAGGTGGTACACTTTGGAAGGACAAACTCCAAGGCAGAGTACAAAGTAAATAGCAGGATACTTGGTCATAGACATCCGTCATAAACATCACAAACTTCATTTCATCCTGTAGTGAAGTGTCCTTAATGAGAGGACTGTGATAACAACATATATCCACTGACGTCACAGTCCTCTGACTGGGAACATTCATCTTCACTCTTTCCAAGGTTGACTAACGTTCATATTCATTAAACATTGTGTGAGTTTTCAATTCACCGAACATATATACCATATAGATGAGGGTACTGCAGTGGATGTGATCTACATGGATTCTAGCAAGGCATTTGACAAGGTACCACACGGCAGGCTGATTCAGAAAGTCAGAAGTCATGGGATCCAGGGAAGATTGCCCAGGTGGATTCAAAATTGGCTTGCCTGCAGAAAGCAGAGGGTCGTGGTGGAGTGACTACATTCGGATTGGAGGGTTGAATCTCGTGGTGTCCCACAAGGATCGGTTCTGGAACCTGTACTTATCATGATTTTTATTCACCACCTGGATGTGTGGGTAGAAGGGTGGGTTGGCAAGTTTGCAGACGACACAAAGATTGGTAGTGTTGTGGATAGTGTTGAGGATTGCAGAGTGACATTGATAGGATGCAGAAGTGGGCTGAAGAGTGGCAGATGGAGTTCAACCCTGAGAAGTGTGACGTAGTACAGTTTGGAAGCACAAACTCCAAGGCAAAGTAAATGGCAGGATACTTGGTAGTGTGGAGGAGCAGAGCGATCTGAGGGTACATGCCCACAGATCCCTGAAAGTTTCCTCACAGTTAGATAGGGTAGTTAAGAAAGCTTATGGAGTGTTAGCTTTCATAAGTCGAGGGATAGAGTTTGAGAGTCCCGGGGTAATATTGCTGCTCTATAAAATTCTGGTTAGGCCACACTTGGAGTACTGTGTTCATTTCTGTTCGCCTCACTATAGGAATGATATGGAAACACTGGGAAGGGTACAGAGGAGATTTACCAGGATGCTGCCTGGTTTAGAGAGTATGCATTATGATCAGAGATTAAGGGAGCTGGAGCTTTACTGTCTGGAAAGAAGGTGGATGAGAGGAGACATGATAGAGGTATACAAGATATTAAGAGGCATAGATAGAGTGGACAGCTAGCGCGTCTTCCCCAGGGCACAACTACTCAATACATGGCTTTCATGTAACGGGTGGGAAGTTCAATGGGGATATTAGAGGAAGTTTATTCACTCAGAGAGTGTTTGGTGCGTGGAATGCACTGCCTGAGTCAGTGGTGGAGGCAGATACACTAGTGAAATTTAAGAGACTACCAGACAGGTATATGGAGGAATATAAGGTGGGGGTTTATAGGGGAGGCAGGTTTGAAGGTCGGCACAACATTATGGGTCAAAGTGCCTGTACCGTGCTGTTCGATGTTCTGTATTAGAAATGATCACCCGTTTCAGGATGATAATGTCGTTCAGTCAATCGGACATCAGGCAAATGTCGTGCAAACTCAAGCATGCAATGTAGTGATGATTTATCTCTGAAGTAATTGAAAATGCAGGAACGTAGACCAAATTTCAAGCGTGTGAAGGGAGTTTCTCAGGATCTTCAATGGGTGTTAACTAAGGACAGGGGCCGACCGGTGCCTTTACGTGGTAGAAAGTGTTGGTCTGCCAACTCTGCAACAAAATTCCTGATGCGTTCTCCTCGGTGAATTCAATTACTGTCATTGTCATCCTGAAAATGTTGATTTCGTACTGGTCAGCTAAATTTCCTAAACATTAGTTGTAGTAAATATCATCAGCTACAGCCAGCATTGAATTACTAACGGCTCAGTGAAACGTGGACCTACCACCTTCAGGAAAACATATACATTTGCTTCATTTTACCCCCTTAAAAACCTCCTGTCGTTTATAGAGAGCCATTGTGCTCTGCCAAGGATCAGATTTGATGCATATAGTGCACGTTGTTCATGCTGTGAAATATACTAATTATCAACATTTCTCAAATTATCAGCTCAAGTTTCGTGTCAAAATAAGACCCTACCAGACCCTTCATTTTAAAATATTATAAACCGTAACTTACTTGCACCTCTGGTGGCAGGCTTGTCGTCATCTACCCAGAGGCCGTCCACTTTGAGTCCCTTCCTATCACACAGCTATTACCGGTAGCTCTAAGTAACTGCTTGCTCCAAGAGCGGCAACCCTTGGTGCAGCGGTTCGTCATACGGGCTAAACCAATTAGGATAGCCGGGAAGCTTGAACCCAGGTGAGATACGAATTTGCTTACCCTCGCATGTAAAGCCACTTACTGGACTCGGCGGATGAGATTTCCAACAGGATCAAACACCCAAGAAGCCGTTGCAGCAATGCTTCATGGAGAGCGAAGGGCAAACAAGACACAGAAGGCGTCACGGTCATCGATTGCAGCCGGGGAAGTCTCCCATCTTGACATTCATTCCTGCTATTGGACCAAGACTTTTGAGGCCGAAAGAGTGGAACTGCCCCAGTGTCACCGGTTTTTCCCTGTGTAATTCTTCTTTAAAATGTTACGTCATCGATGGAAGCGACGGGCAATTAACAAAGATAAACAATAATTAAAAAGGAGTTAGAAATAAAGCAACAAACCAAATCAGCTCGGGGCATAACATATTGATATTCTTCCAGGATTTTACCTTGCACGATTTTCACAATCATGTCAAGTCCACATCTGTTTTCTGGTTATGGTTCTCCATATTCCATAGAAATCGTCAGCGTGGCTGTTTCAAAGAAATAAATTTTCAGTTTATCGCCAATGGGCGTACATACATTGATAGGTGCATGAATAGATAGATAGATAGAGAAGGATTACAGTTACGAGACAGATAGTTTGATTCTCTTTCTGGGCTGTGAGCGGACACTGGTGTTATTACCCTCCTTCCAAAGGATCCATTACCGCAATGAACAGACCTGTCACAGATCTACAAGTACATCACTGTCCAGAGCATTTTCTGACATGTCACGACCACATGGGTAATGTTACTGCTTGTCCGAATAGCTCAGCACTGCAATGTTATTATCACACCTCATTCAGTCCCACCATCTCTCACACAGAGAATATCACTGCTTATTCAGAACCATCGCCACGTATACTGATAATTTCCTTGCTTGCAGTCTCATGATGGACACAGCGAAAAAAGAAAAGATGACCATAAGGCCATGTAATCATAAAATCATTGCTCCTCAGCAGAATCACACTGTTAGTGATGATGCCCGGTCATCACCAACCACGCTGCTAGATACCTGAACATATTGCTTAAGTCTTTATTTGTCAAACCCACGTCCTTGTAAAAAATAAAATGTTGATAACTCTGAAAATTGCAAACTGGAGAATCAATACCTCAAAAGTGTAAACAATAATGGCATTGAGAGTACCCTGCACAGCAGGAGATTGCTATGTTACAGGGATAGAACTTGTATGCATCTTATCTTTATGCACTTGCCTTTACCAGTTGCACAATTCAGAGGAGAGGGATGTTCTGTCGATGTTCCAATCAGTTCCGAGCAGTAGTGGAACATGAAGATATTGAACCTCGGCTTTCGATATTATTTTCGTTCTGATATCAGGAGTGACCTGGTGGTTAAGGAGAGATATTCGCTCATATTTTTTTTCATCATGGCATTGGGTCGTGTTTATATTTCCAGGCAGAGGCACATTTTTATATTCGAATGTCTAAATGAAATCTGGTGTTATTTACCTGCAAATCATAACACACCCTTTTATTTAGTCAGTCTGCATGAAAAGAAGTCCAGACTTGTTCAATGGGTTCGCGGATAAAGACCCTTGATGCCGAAAATGGGTACAGCTTGTTTTCCACAGATTCAGGAAACCACTGGGAAACATACGAATGACAAACCATCATCAGTAACAGCTTTACACAGGCGAGATGTTTTTCTCTGATATCTCATACCAGGAATAAATTAGTAAATATAATTGTTAAAATACCCTATATAAATGTATACACTGAAAAAGACAGGTATAATTAACCTTTGAAAAAAATGTGCTAAATGCTTCGAATAAATGTGCATGTTGTTGTTTCAACCAGGGTGGAGAACAGTAAGAAGGAATACTTGAACGTCAGAATAATTAGTGTCAAAATGAGATTTAGAAAATATCAGAATCTACAACGTTCCCGAAGGAGTGGAGGGCTCGTCTATGACGGAGATTGTCGGAAAGTTACTGCAGAACGCGTTGGATCTTCTCTCGGCTATGAAGCTGGTAATCGAGAATCGAGAGGACGCATCGCGCGTTATTCCCGAAACCTACCCAGGATAGAAAACCACGCTCCATAATAATTAAATTCTATCGGTAAGGCACCAAGGCGGAGATTCTACGAAGGGCCTCGGGTAAGAACAGAGTGTTTTTCGATGATAAATTAATATATTTCGACCAAGATTACCCCCACCCGCCCCGCGGTCCTCCAGAAACGCAAAGAATACTTTGAAGTAAAGCGAGTACTAAATCAAAATAAGATTAGATTTCAAACTCCGTACCCTGCTAAACTTCGAGTGTTTTATGACAACGGGACGCGGTTGTACCAGACAGTGGAAGAGGCGACTACAGATATGAATGCCAGATGGTTGCCCGTCAGCATGAACAAAACGAGGGGAGGCCTGGCTGAGGAATTATCCCGCTTCGCTTGGGAAATAGTGCGAGAATCGAGATGGCAGGAGACGGGAGGAGGCCAAGAGAAATATATCAGGAAGGGCCCAGGAGTTTCCCAAAGACAGTCCTAACCCCCTTCAGAAGAGCAATAAGGTTTGGCTATCTTTAAAAATGTTGAGAAGCTAAACAAAAGCAAAAGTACATGGTGATATACCTATCTCGAGAAACACTTATTATAATGTAGATGTTTTTTATTACTTAGTTGTTATTCTTTATTCGCTCACTTACTCTTCTTTCCCCACCAAAATGAGAATATATGTGTGCATACATGTGTATGTATGTAATGTGTATGTGGAGATATATGTGTGTGTGTGTGTGTGTGTGTGTGTGTGTGTGTGTGTGTGTGTGTGTGTGTGTGTGTGTGTGTGTATATATATATGTATGTGTGTGTACATATATATTTGTGTGTTTGTATATATATATATATATATATGTATGCATGTGTATATAGTAGGAGTGCACAGGGAAATCTTTTCTGTGTAATGGATTTGTTCACTGACTTTTATGAATACCGCAATGGGGGCCCTCAACTCACAGGTAGGAGAGGTTATCCCCCACAGCTAGACATTTCTTCTAGCTCAACACAAGGTCATCTACTGGAGACCGCAGCTTTGGAATCACATGTTCGTTGCCATTTTTGTTATTATTTCCGTTTCTTGGTTCTTATTTGTTCAGGGAGTAGATCTATTAAGTTTTATTCTAATTTCAATGATGCATTGACAGATCAATACAGATGGCTAAGGACAAGGTAAAATTCATTTCTTTTAATGTCAATGGGCTATTAAATCCAATTAAACGTAAGAGCATTTTATCCAAAATGAAAAAAAGAACAAGCCCATGTAGTTTATTTACAAAAAACTAATTTAAGTGATAATGAGCATAAAAAAACCAAAGAGAATGGGCTTCACGAATGTGTTTTTCTCCTCATATAAATCAGGACATAGGAGAGGAGTTGATATTCTGATCTCAAGTAAGCTAAATTTTGAAAAAGTATTCGAAATGGGAGATAAAAAGGGCAGATATATTCTGGTAAGGGGGAATATAGACTGCAATTCAGTTATTCTATTGAATATATACGCACCCCCGGGAAGTGATAGTGGTTTCTTTCAGAAAATTACTGATATTATGGTAACGGAAACAGAAGGTTTCCTGATATGTGGGGGAGACTTAAATTTACAATTACAACCAAACTTAGACTCTTCCAATAGAAAAACCTACGAAACAAAATCTTTACACAAGAAAGTTAATACACTTTTTGAGGATGTTGGTTTAATTGCTATATGGAGGGACCTTTTCCCGAACAGAAAGGATTACAGTCATTATTCTGTTCCCCATCTGTATATACAAGAATAGACTATTTCATAATATTTGGAAAAGAGAAAGACAAAATAAACATCTGGGGAATTGGGACAATAGATGTAAGTGACCATGCACCCATATATTTATCTGTTGATATTGAGCTACAACCAAAGAATACTATTTGGAAACTAAATTCAAGTCTACTCAATGATCCGTACTTTAAGGAACAAATTGAAAAAGAAATTGGTTTCTGCTTAGAATTTAATGATAATGGAGTGGTTGCACCTCCCATATTATGCGATACTCTGAAGGCGGTCTTAAAAGGGAAAATTATAGCGATATCTTCGTATAATAAAAAAATAAGGAATAACTCATTAGAGGAATTACAAAATAGGCTGAAGGAACTAGAGAAAAACAGAAATTGAATTTGGCACAGGAGACATTAAGGGAAATTAAAAGAATTAGGAATGAAATAATTTGTCAACGCAAGAACTCAGGAAAAACTAATGCTTCTGAAACAGAGACATTGTGAAAGTGAATCGAAATCTATGAAAATACTGGCGTGGAAACTGAAAAAAAATAGCAGAAACTACAATTCATAGAATTAGGGACCCAAGAACGAAAATGATAAAAAATAAGCTAAGTGAAATTCAGGAAGCTTTTGAAGTGTTTTATATAACTCTATATTCCAAAGTTCCACGGAGAAGCATAACCTAAACTGACACCTTCTTGAATTCTCTAGTGTTACCCACTTTAAGCGAAGAACAAAATAGAACTATGACGGCTGACATAACTGAAGTTGAACTAAAAGCTGCAATTAGTAGGCTTAAATTAAGCAGGTCACCAGGATCAGATGGCTATATGGCAGAGCGGTACAAATAATTTAAAGATGGGTTAATTCCTGTTTTACTCCCCACACTGAACTGGGCTCTAAATAAGGCACTAATGCCACCCAGCTGGAAGTAAGCGATAATCTCAGCTCTACCGAAAGAATGCAAGGATGAAATGGATTGCGTGTCATGGTCAAACGATTAGAGGAGTTTCTACCCATACTGATACGTAATGATCAGACAGGTTTTATACGACAACGCCAGACACAAAACAATAATCGAAGGACACTTCACATTATGGATCATAGACAAAAAAATAAAATCGAAGCAATAGTGATAAGCGTGGACGCTGAAAAAGCATTTGATTCGGTTAATTGGAATTTTCTTTACAGAGTTTTACATAGATTTGGTTTCCAAATCAAAATTATTATAACTATAAGACGCTATATGACAATCCTACTGCTAGGATTAAAATCAATGTATATTTATCAAAAAGTCTTACACTGGAAAGCGGCACGAGACAGGGTTGTGCATGGTCACACTACTCCGCGTTATATCTGGAACCATGAGCTCAAAACATCAGACAAAATGAAAATATCGGGGAATTACTATTAAAGGGACAAAGCGTAAATTGGCTTGTTATGCGGATGACATCTTGATTTATCTACGGCAACAGTATACTCTTTGCCTAAATTGATGCAATCCTTTGAACAATATGGTCAACTATCAGGGTACAAGATCAACATAGATAAAACCCAATTGCTTCCATATTACTATAGCCCACCAAGAAAAATTGAAAGTCGATACCCCTGGGCATGGCACACATTATACCAAAAGATTCGGGCATCATTATACCAAAAGACTTGGCAAAATTGTCAGAATGTAATTAACAGACTTTATATGAAAAAATTAAGGAAGATGTGGCAAGTTGGAACCTGATTCCTTTTCTCAGTCTCAGTTCAAGGATTGAGTCTATTAAAATGAATATACTGCCCAGAGTGTTATAGCTCTTTCAGGCCCTATCAATAGAGATTAATCAAAATCAATTCAATACATGGAACAAGAAGCTATCAAGGTATATTTAGCAGGGTAAAAGGCCTAGAGTTCGTCTCCAAACTTAGCAATTAGCAAAGGAAAAGGGGGGATGGGGCTTGCCTTCTCTTAGAGATTATTATTTTGCGGCACTGTTGAGAGCTGTGATATGTTGGTGCAACCCAACATATGACGCTCAATGGAAAAACATTGAGGAGCGGGTACTTCCCATCCCCATACAAGCAATTTTGAATAATAACAACCTGCAAAAGGTACATAAATACTATTGATAAACCATGGGTGAAATTGACTCTTAAAATATGGAAAGCTTTTATAAAAGAATATAATCTAGATGGAGATATTGCAATTCTCAAAAGGTGTGTATATGACTCGGATTTTACACCAATTAAATTGGATGCTAGATTTAAGGACTTGACAGCTAAAGGAATAACAGTTCTTTGCAACATAATGAAAGAAGGAACACTGTTCAGTTTTGAAATGCTTAAAGAGAAACACATTCGAAAAACAAGATTTTTATCAGTATTTACAGATGCGACAATATTTTAATAAAACGCTTAAAAATGTAACCAAGGCAAATACATGCTTGATAATACTCTTTAGAAAAGCGTATAATTCAGATAATGATAATAGAATCATTTCAAGCATGTATAAGGGGTTGTCAAATCTTAAAACACATTCGACTTCATACATTAAAACAAAAGGAAGAAGGAAGGAGGGATAATTATATCTGAGGAAGAATGGACAACAATATGTAGATATCAATGGAAGTGTACCAGTTTACAGAAATGGAGGGAGTTTGGATGGAAAAACTTGATAAGATATTTTATTACACCCTCTCAGAAATCCCATTATGATAGTAACCTCCCTGTTTGCTGGAGAAATTGTGGAAATCAAAATGCAAATCATTATCATATTTTTAGGAACTGCCCTGTTATCAAAAACTATTAGAGGGGGATACACAATGCCCTACAGGACATCTTTAAATGTAAAATACCCTTAGAGAGTAAGACCATATATTTTGAATATATACCTCAATAATGGTTGAAAAGGCATAAATATTTAATGACTTTACTGTTGGTGTCTGGTAAAAAGACTCTTACTAGGAAATGGTTATCACAGGAGAGCCCTACTTTAAATACATGGATGGAAATTACAATGAACATTTACAAAATGGAGAAGATAACGGCATCTCTTAATCTTAAGCTGGAACAATTTTATTCGTACTGGGAAAAAATGGTTTAACTACATAATGCCTTATAGGCCTGATTTTATTCTCACAAATCAATGAATCTGCTGTAAAAAAAAGATCTCTGCCTACTTGTACATAGTTCTTTCCTCTTGCTTGTTTTTTTTCTTTCCACTCTTTTCTATAAGTGCATACCTCAGATAAACACTTTGTAGAGATTTATGATATATATGTACAATGTCTGAAACAAATCTTATGGAAATGTTTGTTTGATGATGAACTTCAATAAAAAAAAGTTACAAAAAGAACTGAGATTTGGTTAACTAATTATAGTTTGGCACTTGGAGAATGAGTTAAAACGCTCAATTATATATTTGTGTGCAATTAAAAAGAGACAGCTTTTCAAATGCTTTTGAAATAATTTAAACAATAGAACTAGAAGGAGACAAAGCATTACAAGGATCACAATAAAGAGGTCTCTGCGGACGGGCGGTAATGTGAATTACAACCGTATGTATATACAGAAACTCTGTCAGGTGATAGGTAAAACCAGGAGGAGGAGTTATCCTTCTTGTCGAACTCTCCGTCAATACGCAGCTTCCGGCCGCGACTTTTCATTTTGTAAAACTAACCGGAATTCGCTGCATTTACACTGAAGTCCTATTACATTTATCTCTGTAATCTTTCCGTTCAAGTTTGAAGCAGGACTCACTACGGATCAGTGGAAACAGTGCAGGAGGTTCTAAAGCATGTGCCACTTGTATTCAGTGGCAAGAGGTAATAGTCCCGATTTTGGAATTAAGAAGTATTTACACTGTAACACTTATTGTGCAACGGTGTGCAGAGCGTTTTACTGTAGAACTCAACTGTACTGCGTTTACTCGTCATGAAAAATAAATTGAATATATTTTAATATATCCTGTATCCTACTAAACAGACATTTAACAGATTGAAACACATTTTCTGAAAATATTGTGAATTATGTTTCTGCACTGTTGTTACCACATGGCTGTGTAGAAAGGCAAGAGAAGCTAATTGTGCATCACCGATGTGATCAACAATAGTCGAGATGAGACTGAGTTAACATGGTGACCGGATTTCGAAAGATTTTGAAATAATATGTGAATAAGGGTTTAGCACTTGCACTAATTCTTGACTCACGATATACCGATATATTGAAATAATGGAAAACTCCGAAGCTTTTTATATGTATGTGAAGAGCAAGAGGATGAGCGGTTTGAGAAAAGGACCAATCAGTTGTGACAGTGCAAACGTGTGCACGTAGTAGAAGGAGGCAGCAGAGGTATGATGAATAATTTCCTTCAGTATTCACCAAGGTAAAAGAACCTTGGCAATTGTGGGTCTGACTTACAGCGGACTGAAACGCTTGAACCTATAAATAATAGGAAAGACGATCTGCTGGATCTTTTGAAAACCATTAAGTTCGATAAGTAGCTGGGACCGGATGAGATATACCCCGGGCTACTGCGGGAAGCGAGGATGGGGATGCTGAGTCTCTGGTGATAACAGTTACATGATCATGAGGGATGGGAGAAGTACTGGATGATTGGAGGCTTGCCAAAGTTGTTTCCCTGTTCAAAAAAAAAAGGAATAGAGATAACTCACGAAATTATAGACCAGTGAGTCTTACTTCAGTGGTGGATAAGTTGTTGGAGGAGATCCCGAGAGGCAGCAGTTATGAGCATTTCGAGACATAATCTGATTAGGGATCTGCTATATGGAATAGTTAAGGGCCCGTCATGCCTTAAGAATCAGATTGAGTTATGTGAGGATGTAACAAAACACATTGATGAAGGTCGGGCAGTGGTGTAGAGCATATGGATTTTAGCAAGGCATCGTCTGAATCTGTGAACTATTGCACTCTTCCATTATGTTTGGCCACTTTCTCCCGATTAGTTGAAACAGCTGTGGCTGTTAACGGAGTTGCTTTATTCAGCTGTCGATAGTCTATTGTGAACCTCCAAATATCTGGTTTCCTCTCTGGCCATTGTAGTGAGCTGCTGGCCTCAGTGCCCCTTGTTGTACCAAACTCTGTATTACCTTACCTACAACATCCTCTGCTTTATTGGGAATCTAGTATTCCTTCTGTAGTATGGGGTTTGGACGTTGTGTGCATACGCTACCAGCCTCTTTCCGCTATCATGCTTGTGCCTTGCAAATGCTCCTGAGTTCTGTACAACAATCTGCAACACATTCTGATCATTTCTCATCTCCTCGTCTTTTATCCACATTTCAGCCATTGTGAATTTTCTATCTCGATATTCTCCGGCTGGGATCTGCACGTGGTGTATGTTATTCATGCCTTGTGGCATCTACCAAATCCTACAATTAACTGGGTCAACGCAAAGTCCCGCTTTATCCATACAATCATTCCCCCCCTGTACGTTCCATCTACCTGGGAAATTCCAACAACAGTACTGAATATTTTATTGCTATGAGTCCTATTCTATCTTCCAATGGTAAACTCACATAACTCACATGGCCCACTAGTTAATGTCTTGTGAATCCACGTCGGAAAATTTTACTTTGTATCTCCCAATTTGCGTTATTTACATTAGTGGTTTTGACGGTGCTTCCGGATCCTCCAGTGTCAATAAAAAGGCAACAGGGCGGCGTTTAACGCCATCACTCACTTGACGTGTTCGGTGACACGAGGTAGGATGAAACCGAACACGTCAAGTGAGTGATGGCGTTAAACGCCGCCCTGTTGCCTTTTTATTGACACTGGAGGATCCGAATGTGTCACACCCCCGTGTTGGTGGGGCCTGACACCGTCATTGGACTCAGGGTACATTGCCCTGGATGGTGGTGTGTCCACCATGATATTTTGTCGTCTCGGTTTTTGTGGCCCCACCAAGACCAAACCGCATTGGCTCTGCTCTTTCTCGTCTCAGATTTTGACATTCTCACTTAATGTGCACCTCCTGACTACAGTTATAGCATTTAATTACTTGACCGTCAGATCTTCCTGTTCCTGGCCCTTTTCCATTTGCTCTCCCCTTCCATGCCCCGTGATAGTGTCAGGTATGCCCTTGGAGTGGGTCCCCTACCCTACTTTCTCCAGGAGGCCTGACATTTAATAGGCATCACCTTCCCATTACAGAGTTTTGTTGTTCTTTGTATCTCCTTTTCCCACGCTCCACTCATTTTCCTCAGTACCCATGCCTCAGTATGTCTGGGTTCAGAATGATCAAATATTTTCAGTGCCATTTGAGATTCATCGGTACAGTGAAACTCCCGTGTCCTCAACCATCGATTTGAGGCCTCTGTTCCGAAATTGTTCCGCTCTAATACTGTGTCATGCAGCCCTTGGAACACAGTCCGTAAACGGGATGTGAATGCAGTGGCATGTTCACCTCTCCTCTGGTAATATTTGGCTAGCGCGTCTTCCCGGTCCCCTCTGTTAACATCCATTACAGTTATTTTTCTTCACTTATTCCCTACCATATCGTTGTATGCCTGGCAAATCTGAGTGTATATTCTTGGTGTAAACACATAATAATCGGTTTCCTTTCCTCAGAGTCACCTCGGTCTTGTACTACTCTCTGATGACTAGTTGGTTGGAAAAGATACCGAGGATCGTCTCCGAGCACACGTGTCCCGATATACGTACCAATTTCTCTAAGCTGCTGTACCCCGAACACTGTGGTGTATGTTATGTTCTGATTTGATTTGCTCCCCTGCTGCCCCTCAAAGATAGAAACTAGGGGTGCCAATCGTCGAGACGGCAGCACTGGCTCCGTCTGCAGGAATTCCTCGGGAAGTGTTGCTTCGTAGCTAATGAAGTCGTTTCTAATATCTTCATCTGCTAAATCATACCGATCAATATATCTATATTTGCCTTCCACCGCTTTCCTGTTTTTCAGATCCAAAAGTTCACATTACTCCTCTCTCCGCCTCAAGTTGGTGCTGCGGCTTTTGAATCTGCTTTAAACAGTTTGCATGATCGCCTGTGTTGCTCTTTCTTCCTTGTGCTGATTCCGAATCCCATTCAGAGCCGTCCTTAAATCTCGGCCAGTTTCCTTAATCCTTTCAATTCATCGTTCACTAGATTAGCTGCTTCCTCTAGCTTAGATATTTCTTTAGGTAATCTCGCACACTGCATCTGAAACGGGTTCATATGCATCAAGATCACACCTCTCTAATGTTGTAACCCTTTCTCAAAAACAAGTTTTCTACCCCCTTTGGAAGCATTTTGTGTTCTTATTCTAAGTTATCGTGCTCGGCCTTTGTTTTATGTTGATATTCTAGGATTTCCTGCTGCAACCTGCGTCGCTTGGCTTCTACTTTCTACTCGCGATGTAGTAAATCGCTGGGTATCCCATATTCCGGCAGAAGCAGCGGTCAGTTGCACGGAACATCCCCACTGCTCCTATGAACTGGTGGCAGGTTTCACAGGGTTATATGTAATTCAGAGTAATTCCTCTGAGGCAATCAGTGTGGTTATCACATCGTCGCAGTACGAACAATCAGCTACAGAAACACTGACATTAAAGTGTTTTTTCTCACTCTGTCACCATGCCATAAAGTCGTATCCCCAGGGGATGTTACAAATTATTAACTTTTAAACAAAATGTGAACGTTTCCAACTTAATTTCCAAGACGCCTGGCTTCCGCTACTGAAATGGGACACTTTCTGATCAGTGTTGTATAAACAATCGTCCTGAACAATCAACATGCACAATCAACTTCAATTAGATTTATTTTGTCACATGCGACGGAGCTCATTCGCTTCTGACATTGAGACCAGGACATCAGCTCAGCGGGTGAAATGGAGCGCACTTTACTGAAGGGGAAGATAGGAACATTTTTCTTCTTTCCCTCGTTCTCGTCTTTTCGAGTTATTTGGATGATGAAAGTCACAGTAACAGCCGATGACATGTTTCACAATAAAACACGCTGGACACATGTTCCTCTCAGCATATAAAAGAGACCGAGAGTAATGTCCCAGGTACATTTCAGAAGAAAAAGTTGCGCCCCCACACGACATTAGCTGCGGCTTGTGGACAGATTGATGAACGCTCTTGTCTAGATTAGTGGAGAGTTGATTCTTTGTCTGTGACAACTCTACTGCAGAGATTAGTGTTCGGCCCGTTGTTATTTATCATTGATGTTAATGAATTAGATGTCGATATAGAAAATTGAATCAGAAGAATTGCGGACGATTCCTAAGTTGGAGGCCGTTGTTCCCACTAGGAACTCTATCCAAGCTAGTAGCTTGATGTTGACCAGCTGGGAAACGAGTTGAAAAATGGCAGATGGCATTTAATACAGACGAGTGTGAGCTGGTCTGTGTTGTGAGGATGGATATACAGGTTAAGAGGCACATATTGAATAGGTGGACTCTAGGGTGCAGTACGGATTTAAAACGAAACCTAGAAATGCAGATGGATAATTCCAGGAAAGCGGCGTAACGGGCAGATCGGCTCATATCGAGCTCTAATAATAGCTGATGACCTGTATCAGTGGCGCAACAGACACACAGTTCCGCCGTTGAACTCTGCTGCACTCGCGATCTTCTCCAAAATCAACACGACAATTCTCTCTATATAATCTTCTGTTTCCCTTCCATTCATGCGCCTATTTAAGAGTCTCTGAAGTGTATCAGACTCGAACAGTACTCCCGGCAGCGCGTTCACACACAGAGCATTCTCCTGCCTTCTCGCCGTAAACCTTCATATCCCGACTTATCAAGAGCCAACCAAGTTCCGCTTTAAACACCATCGCGAATACCTTGACCTCCGCTGCCGTCTGTGGGAATGATTGCCATAGATTCACCACTGTCTGGCTAAACCAGCTCCTCCTCATCTCCGTTCTAAGTGGACGGCGCTATATTGGTATTCTCTTATGATGAGGAGACCAGATCTGAACGCGATACTGCAAGTGTGGTCCAAACAGAATTTATAAAACTCATCATTAAGTCTCGACTGTTGAACTCAGTCACCAGAATAACAACGGACAACACATCATTCGTCTTCTGAACAACACTGTCAACGTGCGTGGTATCTCTGAATTATGCTCGTGCTCACCAAGATGGCATGTTCATCCTCACAGCTAAGAATCCTGCCAGGAACCCCACAGTCTTCCTTCAATGTCGATCACAACAGGGTGTCACCTCACGCTTTTCTGGAGGGAACTTCCACTTCCACTTCTCAGCTCAGTTCCACTTGTTATTAATGTCCCGTTTTAAACTAAACCAACCATGTACGCTTACCAAACACGGCCAACCTTACCGTCACCTATAAACGTACAAATCAAATCTTGTACTTTCTCATACATCGTTTATTAAAAAGAAACCTGAAAGAGCGGAGTACCCAGACCATATCCCCGCGCAACATCATGCAAACTATTCTCAATCTGTTACCACTCTCTTCCCCCGTAGACAAACGCAGCCAAGTATAACGGAATCCCATGCGTACTGACAGACTGCATGAAATTACAACGGGCAAACGGAGAATTATCCATTACTGCAATGAACAGAACCGTCTCTACCTGGCACAACACTGACCACTCTGGTAGTATCAGTGCTTACTCTGACCTGCCACCGTCCACATAGATAAGTTTACTGATTGTGCAGTTCATTCAATACTGCATTGCTGCAAACACAGCTCCTTCGGTCCCACGATTGAACACACAAAGATAATATCACTGCCTATTCAGAACCATCTCTCGGTATACTGCTAATATTATTGTCTGTCCAGCCTTACGAAGGACACCGCGAAAAAAAGATATGACCATAGAACAATAAAAAACGTAATAATATCCCGCTTCATAAAATACTTCTCAGCACAATCACACTGTTAGTGATAACGCCCAGTAGTCACTGACCGCACTGTCACTGAATATCAGAAGAAATTGGTCAAGTATTTATTTGTCAATGCCCGCTCCCTTGCAACAAATAAGAATACTGCAAAATCAATACCTCAAATGTGCAATCATTAATTATATTTATAGCATCCTGCACAGCGGGGGTTGGCTGAAGTGTCGGGGACAGAATTCCCGTGCAGCCTCTCGTTATGTACTTGAACTTTCCGGCTGTACAGTTCAGAGGAGAGAGATGTGCGGCCGATCAGCGTGCGGCCACTGATCAAAATAACAGTGGAACATAGAGGTACTAAACCTCAGCATTTGGTCTTACTTTCGTACTGATATCAGTGGTGACCCGGCGGTTAAGGAGAAATATTCACTCCGTTATTTTCATCACCACATCGGGCGCATAATTAGGTATCGAGGCAGCTGCACATTTTAATTTGCGTGTATCTAAATGAAATTCGGTGCAAATTTATTTGCAAGTCCTGTTACAGTATTTTATTTAGCCAGTCCGCGTGGAAGTAAATCTGGACATTGTTCAGTGGGTTCGCAGGTAAAGAATCTCAATTGCGAAAATAGGTGCAGCTTGTGATCAGTAGGTTCAGATAAAGGAAACCACCAGGAAACATAAGAATGCCGAGCCTTAAACATTTACACCTTTACACAACCGTTATGATATTTTATGATGCCTCACAGCAGGGTTTAAAATGGTAAACATATTTGTTCAAATACGCTGTGTACACGTAAACATATATTTAACATAATTAACTATTGAAGAAAACTGTGCTGAATGCTGCGAATAAATGTGCGTGTTTATTTTTTTCTTGTTTCAATCAAGTTGTGTAATAACAACACGGGAGAATTATTGCACATCACTAATCAGATTCACTACTGTCAAGATGAGATACAGTTAACCCGTTATAGCACTTGCAGGATTGCGGAATACTTCAGTTATATATTTGTGTGCAATAAAAAAAGACAGCTTATTTTTCCAAAAAGATTTTGAAATAATTTTTAAATATTACTAGAAATAGATACATTTTTACAAGGAACAGAATAAAGAGGTCTTTGCGGATGGGCAGTCATGTGAAAAACAGCCGGATGAATGTGCACACATATCCACAAAGCGCACTCACGGATATCTGTCTGAATTACTGGGGAGCCAATACCTGGATTTGGATTGGACGATAGCAGTTATGAAGCAGACACATTGAATGTAATACTGAAACGTCAGAACGGTTACAGGCCTGGTTTATAGCTCATAGAGGCCCATCCGTTCAATAAGCAGAATGATCCGCGCTTTACAAACATGTCACTGACCACGCTGATGTTATCACGGCATCTCTTGAACCATCACTGAGCTGAAATGATAATATCCCTTTTGTCCAAGCTGATGGCATCATTACTAGTCCTACTGTCTGTCGTTAACCCTACTGATAATGTCGTTGCTTCTGCAGCCTCAGATGATCAAAGTGATGATGTCACAGCGTACCCTGGTCATCCACTGACAGTATTTCTCAGACAGTCTCTCCTCTCTCTGTACAAAATTCAGCTGGAGATTTATCCAAGTCCTTGTGTGATTCTTTCAGTCAACTGATAGACAAAGGTTGATCAAAGGGACCAACTAAGTGCAGGCCTATATTCTGTACATGACTCTTTTAGTTGTTATTGACGTGGACAGAATTGACATTACTGCCCTAGACGATAGAGCAAATGAACCAGATAGAGAATTAGTCGAGATGCTACTATCATGCAGCCGCAGCGCTATCTTAAATGCAGGATCACCTCATATCCCATGTATTGGCTTTGACCTTAAATGTGAAACTGATGTGTCGTGATCCTAATGTCAGCAGAATACAATTTGTCAGAATGAGTCTGGTCTCGTGTCTATGGATATAAGTCATTATATTGCAGATTGGAATTGGTATTAAATGAGTACCAATGGATATAACGTTTCATGAAAGATTGGACCAAAGAGCGAAGTTATTAAACAACGCAATAAATGTAATAAAAGATAGTGAATCTGTGGAATTTATTGCCACAGGCGGCAGCTGAGGACAAGTTATTCAACATAGTACTGAAAGCGAAACTTGATCCGCTCTTGATTCGTCGGGGCATAAAAGGTAACGGGGAGAAAGCAGCAGAATGCTGTTGGGGGGAACTCGCAGCCCGGCAAGCTGTTAAAGTCTGATACATTATTGACATTTTAGCGACACTGATAGAGGCTCATTAATGATATCAAAGGAAAGTTGGGTTGATCTTGGAATAGATTAAAGTTCCGCAGAGTTTTGTGGCCTGGTTCTGTTCCAGAATTTGTGTGTTAGAGTTGAATGGCGGAACTGAGTGGCTGTTGCGCCAGTATCACGCCAGCATATTCCACGGGTTCTCCGACGCCCTCGGCATAATTATCAATAAGCGGTTAATTGCCTCTGTCTCCAGACTTAAAATGTTCTTTTTCATTGATCCGCTCATATCAATACTGATAACGCTAAGGAAGTGAAAACAGACAGACTGTTGAATTTGGCATGACATATTTGCCAAGATACAACACAGAGAAAATGGCTGACGGAGATGTTTCAGGCAAATGAAGAGGTATTTAGACATGTATATCTATCTATCTATCTATCTATCTATCTATCTATCTATCTATCTATCTATCTATCTATCTATCTATCTATCTATCTATCTATCTATCTATCTATCTATCTATCTATCTATCTATCTATCTATCTATCTATCTATATCTCTGTCTATCTATCTGTCAAATGCATCTATCTGTATGTCGAACAAACTATTTATTTATGCGCTTACATTCGTGGTAAACTGAAAACCTCTTTCTTTGAAACAGTCGTGGTGATAATTTCTTTGAAATGTCTGCTGAATCGTAACCAGTAAACAAACGTATATTTGCAATGATTGTAAAAATGGTGTACTGTAAAATACCCGAAGAATATCAATGTTAGCTCAGTGTTATGTCCGTCCTGGCATGTTTGTTATTTTATTTTTAATTACTGACCTCACTGCTTACCTGCAGATTCACAGCTGCTGCTGATATTTATTAATACATTGTTCAGCGATTATCTTTCAGCATCAGGTCGTCCATTGTCAGATTATTTGTACTTCCCATTGTGTCGCTATGAATTAGAAACACTTTGTTAGAAATCGGAGGTTTTCTAATCAATATATGAATCTATATTGCGTCAGGACGCCGAGACGTACTGTCTTTTTACTCAGTTCTCTGGGTACTGTAACGCGTTGATGAACGATAAAACTACGGCGGGACTGGAACCGACCTATCTTCTTATCTTTGGAAAACGGGGAAAGTCCTGAGCGAGGACAGACTGCACTGAGTTAATTGGTGCACTCGTCGAAACAACTGAGCAATAAAAAATCGATGATAGAATAAAACCAAAAGCTGATATTTTGTATTCAGAACAGTCCTGGAAAGTATCACAGAAGCATTTGTGACGGGTTCAAGGCGGTTGTTCCAGGATGCAGCGGAGAGCAAGAAAGGGAATGCATGCACATATCATCTCGCTCCATTCTCATACCACCGCCACCAACGGCTACAAATACAGTGTAGGAGACATTTCCCCTGCAGTAAATCCCTGGCTATCATAGATTCCCTGCGAAATTGCCATTAATTTTCAATGTCTTCCAACAGGCGTTGTGTTCTGTGATTGATTTGACGGGTTTCCATACACAGAGGCAAAAGCAGCGGCCTCAATTAGTGTGACCGCATCCTTTGGCGCATCAGTTAAAATGCACTGAAGAACACGTGAGAAAAATATTATTATTATTATTATTATTATTATTATTATTATTATTATTATTATGACTCATTGCATCAATTAGCAACGGATTTTGTCACTTAAAATATTACAAACTTTGTTCTTTTATTATAGATTATAACATTTTAAATGGAGATTTTATTTTGGCACGAAAATTCAGCTGTTTATTTTAAAAATCTAATAATTAGTAATTTTTATAACATGAACAATTAGCTTCATGTTAGTTCTTACAGAAATTTCGCCAACTCTCAATGTTCTTTGATAAAGAAAGGGTGTTTATTTGCCAGGTACAGTGATTTATATCTGTTCCTGGAGCTGGAAACCCACGTTTCCCTGAGCCATTAGTAATTTACTGCACGTTGTAGTTGATGATATTTAGCATGAAAATGTTAACGATATTTGTTGGACCAGTAGGGGATCATCACTTCACGTCGACAATGACAGTAATTGTATTTAACGCAGGCACACCAGCTGGAATTTTTGGAGATTTGGGTGAACAATACTTTCTCGCAGGTAAATTTACCGTCCGGACCGAATCCCACGGAATCCCATTGAAGGACCAGACATTCCGTATTCTCATTTACCTCAGAGAGTAATCACCACTACTTTGCAGGTTCCAGTGTTTAGGATGTCACCCCAAAATTTGCCTGACCTTGGCTTTTCTGAACGACATTAGCACTCACAACTCGTTGAGAATGTATTGATATCCATGTTTCATCTTTTAGAGAATTTGCCCACCCCACCCCCAACCCCGCTTCAGAACTGGGAATAGGTCTTTCATATCGCTACCTACCACACCACGAGCATCTCGTCCTTCGTAACTCCCTCAATCTCCAACAGGATCTTACGACGGTTTGCATGCCTTATCCCACCTCCACCGCCTTCTCCGCTATCTGCGGGTATCGCTTTATACATCTATCCCTTGCCCAGCATCCCTTCCTACTGATCTCCATCCTGGCACTTTTCCCCGCAATCATTGCAAGTGCCACACCAGCATCTACATCTCCTCCCTCACCAGCCACCATTCACGGAAGTCTGTCCTTCCACATCAGACACTTACATCGGGTTCTGCCTGTATGGCGGTCCCCACATTAGTGAGACCCAATGTAGATGAGGTGCGGCAGTGTGGAACCCCATCGTCTCAGTCACCCTCTACAATCCACGGCCTTTGCATTAGCGAATGTACTTATAAACAACTCTCAGTATTCCTATCCAAATGTATATTTGGCCGGTCTACAAGCATGGAATCCAGTGATTCCCAGGGTGGTTGATATATTGAATTTCAGACTGGCTTGCAACAGGGGGCACAGATTCACGCTGGAGACTTGCTCTGTGACTCGCCTCTTAAAATATCCTACTATCTGTCCACACAGGGAACATAACAAGAATAATGATGGAATATGCCCATTGAACGGGGGAATAGGTCTTTAGCAAGTCGCAGGATTATTGATACCACCCAGAAAAGGAAGTCCACTTTACCATATTTCGTTCGTCACTGTGTACCGGGTACAGTGATGGTCGAAACAGCATCTCCAGCGACTGGAGCAATGACCACAGTTGCAGGGAAACCTCGCCACCTCAGAGTTCCCGTGCGAGTCACACACATGCTTTGCCAGAAGTACATCTCTGTACGTCACTGTTCTTCGGTCTTCTTCTTTCCATCCGCTACTGGGAAAAGCTGCTTTCGTGCAGAAGTTTTTCCGTTCCCTCAGAGGAGCAACTCGGGACAGATAATACACGATGCCTTGGTAACAACGCTCATCGTTACGAGTTCCTCAATAGGCACAGGGCGATGTACTGCAAGAGCATTAGGAAGTGCGGTTGAAATGTGAATTCGAACACATCTACAGTTCTGCACATACTTAGATTGGTGACGAAGTGGTAAATCAGAAGACACTGAATGAAGAAATGGGACAGAGATAGTCATGTAGTCAAAGATTACTACTACAGAGTTGTAGGCTTTTCCGCCCAGCTAGATCATCCTTTCGCCTCGTCCCATTCATCTGCACCCTCGGCCCGTCTCTCATGCACTTAACTAGCCGTCCTTGCCTGAAATGATACAATGGAATCCGCATCTGGCAGATCCTTCCACACTCCTCGACCATCTTAGCGAGTCAGCTTTAGTACCCACCCCTCTTCCATATTTCAACTTTCACCACACACCTATGAAGTAGTTTTAGATTCACTCAGAGGATCGGAAAAATCTGCGAGCAGTCACCCTGTCCGTAACTCGCACAAATGTGTATACTTCTGTAAGACCACCATTCATTTTCTTGTCGTCAAGGGAATAAATTCCAATTCAACAGTTCTGTCTAACTCTTGTCCTCAGTTCCTCAATTTTTGCTTTCAGATTGTCGATGCGCATATTGAAGCTTATTAACATTGTAAGACGGTAGGTAGGAGGCCGGAGCAGCCCACGATATCCTATCTACGGCCTCACCAACGTGTTGTACAGCTTCCCAACGTCCCAACTCCTGTTCTCAGTGAACTGATTGTGAAGGTCAATGTGATTAGAGCTCAGTACGAGCCGATCTGCCAGTGACGCTGCATTCCTGGAATTATCGATTTGTATTTCCAGGTCTCCTTCTGCACATTAAATTCCACCAATTCAATGTGCTTCTTAACCTGTTGAATCTAATCTCACAATGCAGACGAACTCATACTTGTCTGTATTAAATTCCTTCTGCCATTTTTCAAACCATTTCCCAGCCAGTCAACATCAAGCTAAAAGCTTGGATAGATCTCGTGGTTAGAAACAACGCCCCTAACCTTGGATTCGTCCGCAATTCTTCTGATTCAGTTTTCTACATCGACATCTAAGTCATAAAACATAAATGATAAATAACAACGGGCCGAACACCAATCCCTGCAGTAGACTTGTAACAGTCAAAATAATCGACCATCCACTCTCCGCGAATCCAGACAAGATCGTTTATCAATCCGTCCACAAGCCGCAGCTAATGTCGATGGGCGCGAAACATTTTCTTATGAAATGTACCTGGGACATTACTCTCGGTCTCTTTTATATGATGAGAGGAACATGTGTCCGGCGTGTTTTATTGTGAAACATGTCATCGGCTGTTACTCTGACTTTCATCATCCAAATAACTGGAAAGGACGAGAACGAGCGAAAGAAAAAAAAAGTTCCTATATTCCCCTGCAGTAAAGTGCGCTCCATTTCACCTGCTGAGCGAATATCCCACTCTCAATGTCAGAAGCGAATGAGCTCCGCCGATGTGACAAAATCAAGCTGCTTGAAGTTGATTGTGCATGTTGATTGCTCAGGACGATTGTCGATGCTAGAAAGAACACCGATCGGAAAATGACCTATTTCAGCAGCTGACGTCAGATGTTATTAAGTCAGATGAAATTAAGTTGGAAACGTTCATATTTTGTATAAAAGTTAATAACTTGTAACATCCTCTGGGGATACGACTTTATGGCATGGTGACAGAGTGAGAAAAAACACTTTAATGGTCAGTGTTTGTGCAGCTGGTTGTTCGTAATGCGACAATGTGATAACTCCATTAATTGCCTCAGTGGAATTACTCTGAATTAAATATAAATTCTGTGAAACCTGCCACCAGTTCATATGAGCCTTAGGAAAGTTCCGTGCAACTGAACGCTGCTTCAGGCGGAATATGGGATACCCAGCGATTTACTACATCGCAGGCATTTTCTATCCTGCAATTGTAGCGATTGGTGTCCCTGGTAAGATACTGGAGCTGGTCAGTATATGTATCGTGCCGTCCTCTTAATTTCGTTCCTCAGCACTGCTCGGAATTTTACTTGGCACAAATTCTACGCTCGTCTGAAATGTGTTCACAGAGTGGAATATTCAAGCATCTGTTCGTTTTTTATTCAGTTTCCATATTTTTTCGATGTGATTTTTTTATTTTCGTTTGTCAGTCGCGTTGGTGCCGATGTTGCAATACTTTGCTTGACCTCACTCGGATCTCTGAAGAGACAATGGTTGTTTTTCCAGATCGGCAGCTTTTTCAAATGACTGGCCAATCGAATATCAGCACGCATGTCTGTTCTTTCGTAAATCACTAAATTATAACTTATGCTTTGAACCTCATTAATTTCACTACTAATAATCCTTTCTGCTGTGTCACCTCTAATATTGGAAATGGCGTTGCCCATGGTGATGTTTACTGGAGCGCTCATGGATTGGTGAGTCATGGAAATAAGATGACTTGCTCTAAACTGTCGGGAAGTCGCCAGTCCATTATAGCCCTCCAGCCGGCGCGTAGCGATGGAGCGGACAATCACTGCATTTCTGCTTTTCACTTCTCAATAACATACCATACATAGCGTTGAATGAATGGGTTAAAATTCTGATAGTTGCAACTAACGATAATCTGTTTTTATTTCAAATTTCGTCTAGTTAATTTAACGGCGATTGTGATCCTATCTCGGGGAAAATGCGGACTCTCCAAATGCATCACCCGTTACCTGGTTGGAATGGCAACAGCGGATCTGATGGTGGTTATCGTTTTCGTTTTAGTGGAACAGACCAACAATATCCACATTTATTCCAGATCCCTGCTCATCACTCCTGTATGCGCCCTAACAGTTGTATTTAGGGTTGTAACGATGGACTGTTCTGTTTGGTTTACGGTTAGTTTTACCTTCGATCGTTTCATCGCAATATGTTGTCGAAAGCTCGGGCAACGATACTGCACTGAGAGAACAGCAACGGTGATTATGGTTACGGTGGTTATAGTGAGCTGCGGGAGAAGTGTCCCGTTTTACTTTGCCGTTGATCCTTACGTCATTATTGACAACATGCCGTGGCGTTGCACCGTCACTCATGAATACGCTACTTTACCCGTGTGGAGAGGATACGAACTGTTGGACAGTATTGTAACACCGTTGCTGCCAATCGGCTTAATACTAATGTTCAATGGGTTAACAGTAAGACATATCATTGCGGCAAATACAGTCCGCAGAGGGCTTCGAAACTGCAGCGATAATCAGAAGGATACTGAGGTTGAAAACCGTAGAAAATCGATGATTTTGTTGTTTGCAATTTCAGCTAATTTCATATTATTTTGGATTCCCTATGTAGTTCATTCTCTGAAATGGCAAACGGAAAATTTCTTCTATCTGGACAGATATTTGAGTACCCCGGTATATATACTACAGCAATCTGGGTTCATGTTGCAAATTCTCAGTATGTGCACCAATACTTGTATCTATACACTGACACAGAGGAAATTCAGAAAAGAGTTGAAGAATGGACTGAAGTATGTATTTACTTTAAACGGCCATCTATGCCGATAATGCACAGATCCAATTGCAATTCAGCGTAGTTTTCAAATAAAACAGTTTTAAAAATGAGTAGTTTGGTAAATATGCATTAATTCAAACAATCATGTGCCGTGACATCCTTCAATCGCAAAATGCACGGAGGATTGCTCACTTCATCGAGTTCAGGGAAGAAACTAGGCAAATGGTCAATGAACTGGTGCATTCGAAACATTGTTTGAACAAATTCCAAACTATAGCAGAGATTTCACAACCACCAGGGACGGAATGACTTCTGGACTTTTCGGGGTTCAGATGTTTCAGAATGGACAGAGTCGGTTGAAGTAGTGTAAAGGGAGCGCCTTTGAATAGCAGGGAGATGACGGTGGTATCACAGCTGCAGAAAGGGAGGACACTGTGGTGGGATTGCACGTTAATAGACTGTGAGTAGAATTCAGAAGTAGAAAGGGAACAAACACTCGTTTGAGAGTATTCTGTACAGATCTCCCATCACCAAAACGAAAACAGCAGACAGAGACAGTGACAAGACAGTGACAGGTCGGGAGATAGATTCTGGTCAGGTGCCACATTAACTGCGTTGTTGTCACATGCAACATAAACTTCCCTAGTAGTCATTGGCACTTCTTCAGATAAAACGTTTAGATATTACAGAATACCTCAGTTGTGTCCAAGAAGGAATCTTGGCACAATAAACGGACAGGTGCATTAGCGTAGAGTGCATACTGGATCTAGTACTAGAAATTGAAACTGATCACGTGACAGAACTCTCCGCGAGTCATCATTGCAGAACGATAGAGCACAACACCCCGATATGTACTTTAACCTGACACTGGGATAGCAGCAGACAGTATGGAACGTATTTAATTGGGGGAGTGCGAATTATGCTGCTACTCGGCAGGAACTTGTGAAGGTAAATGGGGAAATGATGTACTCATGGAAATGCGCATCAGAAACGGGGAAATGGTGCAGGGAGCACTTGCATGGGGTTCAGTTTAGACTTGTCTCGTTGAGACGCCGAACGGATGGAAGCCTAAAGTAACTATGGTTGAGAAGCGATATGTAAAACCTCGTCAAGGGGAAGAAGGAAACATACTAAAGGATCAGGAAGGAAGCACTGGGCAGGGCTATGGACAGTCACAATGTAGTCAGGAAGGAGTCATTAGAGTTAGACTGGAAGGCCTTGGAGAGTCTCATTAAGTACGTGAAGAACAGGGGTTGACGAGAGAGAGGGTGGGGCAGATGAACGATAAAAGAGGGAGCATGTGGCTGGAGTGCAAGGAGGCAGTGAGGGTCCTTAGAGATGCTTTGCATCCGTATTCACCAGTGGTGAGCGCGACCTCCATGTAAGTGGAAATATCGTAAAAAGAGAAATGTGATGGCACATGCCGTCGCTAAGAAGGAAGTTGCTCTGAAAACTTTGAAAACATTAAAATATATAATAACCCGGTACCAGAAGGGATAGACTACAGGTAATTAGGGAAATCAAGCAAAGGTACTGATGCGCTTTTGTACATGGTATTTGCCTTTCCGATAAACACAGGATTACTATGTGAAAATTGGAGGAGGGCAAACGTTTTTTCCTCCTTTTTGTCGAGGAAAATAATAACGTTAACGAATAATCTCTTCCAGGCGATTATTGGCATCGCGTTTAAATGGCGTTTCGATCACAAACTTTGTCATCAGCATCAGGAATGATGCCTGGACATGTCTAGCCTGAATTGCATTCATACCACCCTGTCAACGTCCCTCATGATTGGTCAGTTTTCATCCAATTAGGTATTCGCTGTCCCAACTTGTTTACAATATAATTCCAGTTCTTACATCCTTTGGTGCTTCCCAAATGAATCAGCCTCCCAATATGCCAATTTCGAATTCCCAATTCAAGTACACACGAATTTGTCTTAACAGCAATTTACCTTTGAACAGTGGGTCCATCGTGCCAGGAATAGATACACTCATATGTCGATCCCTTTAACCTAGCGACTCATTAATTACAGGAAAGTGAATTTTTCTGAGTAATTGCATGTTTGTTTGTTTTTTGACCCAGTATGTTAATTCACCAACAAGAGGGGAGGCCCGTCTTGATTTGATGTTCTGTTTGATATTATGTTTGATAATCTACTTCTTCACACAGAGAGTGGTGAATCTGTGGAATTCTCTGCCACAGGAAACAGTTGAGGCCGGTTCATTGGCTATATTTAAGAAGAAGTTCGATATGGCTCTTGTGGCTAAAGGGATCGGGGGTATGGAGAGAAGGCAGGTACAGGGTTCTGAGTTGGATGATCAGCCATGATCATACTGAATGGCGGTGCAGGCCCGAAGGGCCGAATGGCCTACTCCTGCACCTATTTTCTATGTTTCTAACGACCAGGATAGAATTTGAGTAAGGAAGTTGTTGAGACTTTAGGAACAAGTGATCATAACATGGTTAGTCACAAAGATTTAGTTCGGTAGTGTATATCAGTAAATGCCAAAACAATTAAATTGAATTTCAGGGAAAGGCAAATTTTGTGCAGATGCGGTGAAAGCTTTAGTAAGTAAACTGGAAGGAACTGCTTGATGTTGAGTCAGCTGAGGGACAATTTGGTCTCTGTAAAGAGGTACTGCAGACAGTGCCAGAAACGTTCATACTCAAGGTCGGGATAAATAATAAAAGCAATAGATCGTACTTCAAATTTCAAACTCAAATTTATTATCAGAGTACATACATGATCCACATACAACTCTTCTTTTTCTGCGGGCATACTTAGCAAGTGTACAGAAGAGCACATGGATGAATAGAGATGTGTGTGTATATAAGCTAAATTACAACTATATAAGGAATACTGAAAAATTAGTAATGACGTTAACTGTAGTGCATATGAAAATATGAAAGTTACAGTCAACAGGGAAATTCCGATTGCCAAAAAGGCAGATGGAGCAGGATATTGCCGATATTGCTAAGATTGACCCCAAGAGAATGTTTTCAATAACTTAATATTAAAGGAAAAGTAATGTGGGATCTTAACGTGCATTAGGAATAATAGTGATATATTAACTTATGCCGAGAATGACAAAGCGGATACTGTTAACTCACATTTTGCAGAAGTATTCACCTGCGACGATGTTAGCAATATGCCAACAGGTGGAAATGGCATTGTTTAATATGAATTAGAAGTATTAGGAAGCGAGGTCCTGCTTCAGCAGAAAACGTGAAAAGATAATCTATCTCAAGGACGACGTGTATATCCAAGGGTACTGAAGCAGTTCTGTAATTATATATACAAAACCAAGATATGTATTTTTCAAAAGTGATGGACAACTGGGGTAATATTACGGACTGGAAAGAGGCTAAAGTTGTCCCTGTATATTGGAAAGTTGTCCGTACTGACTCTGGCAACGTTAGACCAGGAAGCTTAACGTGTCTCGTAGGTAAGAGAATGGAAACAATAAAAAAGAATGAGATGCGAAAACAGCTTATAAAAACAAGCACGTTCGCAGAAAGTCAGAATTGGTTCAGAAAGCGGAAATCATATCTTACCAATATGCTGAAGTTCTATGAACAGGAAAATATTTTTACAACATTAGAGCGGTTGATATCATCGAGTTAGCTTTTTAGTTGAGTATAAATATCAAATTACAGGAGGTAGGGAATCGGAGTAAACCGTGCGAATGGCTGGAGAATTGGCTCAAAAGCATAAAACAATGAGTTACGGTGAGAGGATAATTTTCACACCAGGAGATGTTAAAAGTGGGGTTCTGCGGGGATCGGTTTCGGGACGACTGCTGTTTCTAATTTACATTAATTCCAATATAACTCGGAGTCCTGCCATGTGCAGAAGTTCGCTGATGACACGGCCATAGTGGGGTGTGTCAGGAATGGAAAGGAGGAGGAGTATAGGAAACTGATACAGGATTTTGTGATATGGTGCAACTCAAACTACCTGCGTCTCAATATCACCAAGACCAAGGAGATGGTGGTGGACTTTAGGAGATCTAGGCCTCATATGGAGCCAGTGATCATTAATGGAGAATGTGTGGAGCAGGTTAAGACCTACAAGTATCTGGGAGTACAGTTAGACGAGAAGCTAGACTGGACTGCCAACACAGATGCCTTGTGCAGGAAGGCACAGAGTCGACTGTACTTCCTAAGAAGGTTGGCGTCATTCAATGTCGGTAGTGAGATGCTGAACATGTTCTATAGGTCAGTTGTGGAGAGCGCCCTCTTCTTTGTGGTGGCGTGTTGGGGAGGAAGCATTAAGAAGAGGGACGCCTCACGTCTTAATAAGCTGGTAAGGAAGGCGGGCGCTGTCGTGGGCAAAGTACTCGAGAGTTTAACATCGGTAGCTGAGCGAAGGGCGCTGAGTAGGCTACGGTCAATTATGGATAACTCTGAACATCCTCTACATAGCACCATCCAGAGACAGAGAAGCAGTTTCAGCGACAGGTTACTATCGATGCAATGCTCCTCAGACAGGATGAAGAGGTCAATACTCCCCAATGCCATTAGGCTATACAATTCTACCGTCAGGACTTAAGAACTTTTTAAAAGCTATTATTAATGCTTTTTGAGATAGTGATTTAGATGCATATCATATTTTTTACTGAGTTAAGTATTGTATGTAATTAGTTTTGCTACAACAAGTGTCTGGGACATTGGAAAAAAAAGTTGAATTTCCCCATGGGGATGAATAAAGTATCTATCTATCTATCTATCTATCTATCTATCTATCTATCTATCTATCTATCTATCTATCTATCTATCTATCTATCTATCTATCTATCTAATTATTTGGACAGGCAAATAAACTAGCAACGTCTGTCGATGACGCAGAATTAAGAGTACTGGCTGATAACAGTCAGGCAGCTGAATCAATACAGCCAGATCCAAACAAAATCCTGACGTGTGCAGATAAATGTCAGAACTCTTAATGTAAGTAAATGGGAAGTATTGCATTTAGGGAGTAGAAATATTAAATATAAATATACAATAGGGCGTCTTGAATTATAGAGTGCATAGTATGAGAAGGATTTGGGAGCTGTAGTAGACAGTTCACTATCAACATCTAGACAATGCAGAAACAAATAGGAAAGCAAATAGTATGCACTCAGTCGAGCTCAAGTCCAGAGACGTTTACTATGAGGTGCATAATGCGTTTGTGAGGCCGCACCTTGAGTACTGTATACAATCGTGATCTCCAACTTGTGTAAGGGATGACAAAGCACTGGGGACAGCTCAGAGGAGGCCGACTCGAACCATTCCATGTCTGTAGGGTTGAGCCTGAAGAAAGATTGAAATAATTAAATCCTTGAGCCTTGATAGATGAAGAATGAAAGGAGACATGATAGAGGTAATCAAAATCATCAAGGGCACAAGTTATGCGGATGCCAGCTGCTACTTTAAAGTTAATCCATCATCAAGGACACCGGGTCACAGGTAGAGCGAGTTCGCACAAACATTAGGAAACACTTCAAATAAATGGGGTGAATTATTCTCCTCAGCGAAATATGAGGAAATACGCAAATTCTATTTGCAAGTAGATGGGAAAGATTCGTTTGGGCAAAGAGATTCGAATAGAGTTTGGCCATTTTACAAGCCATATGTTTAGTAATAAGATGACAGCAAAAGGGAAGATGGAGAATGAGGAAAAGGGAAAAGAGATGGGAAATGCAAGTCAGGGCTGTTATATAAAATCAAAACCATTTGGAATTCCGGAAATATTGAGAGATCAGCAGAGACAAAACAGTTTATTGCGCTCATTCCTTAAGAGTGTGGAATCCTGCTGCTAGAAAACACAAAGTAATACTGCATCAGCGATTTGACTCCCGATTTCCACTTGTTTCTGTTGTTTAATCCCCATCCAAAGGATGACCACTCTGACAATGTGAGGGAGAGAGTGCCAAAGAGCGACCAGACTAATAGTGGAACAGGGATTCATTAAGCATCAGCTTTCGTTATTATTATGGAAATGACGTTATAGATGACCAGCCGATTGCGGAGAAAATATCTCACCGTATTTTTGATTTTGATCATCACCATTGGCCATGGCTTCCCTTCGACGGTTCTAGGGAAAACTAAAGTTTTCTTACATATTTTCTGTAGGACGACACACGTGTTTAACATACTGAACACGTTGTGATCAATGTTACGAATTCAAGTGCCTACTTTTATTTATTATTTTCCGAACAAGCTGAAAACAACCACAAGAAAAAGTGATATTTGGAACAGCACATGAGACTGCTTACTGTCGAGAAGAGATACAGTTAACCCGTTTCGTTTCGCAATTTGCAGGGGGCCAGAACAAACCTTGTTATCGGTTTGAAAAAAAAACCCGATAAAAATATGATTCCCGAAATTTTTCGAAAGAGTCGTTTCCAAAGTACAAACGTTCACAGTTAAGTTCATTATCAGAGTGTCAATAGTTTGTCATTTACTACCTTGAGTGCCACTTTCTTACTATCAAGAAAAACAGTGGAAAATACATTTTAAAAAATTACCCAATAAACAAAGTACACTGCCGATCTGCAAATGAAACATAATTATGCCAGTAAAAAATAACACTGAGAACATGAGCTGTAAAATGCTCGTAATAATTTGTAATTTCCAAGAAAGCGAATAAAAGAATAATTGTCGAAAAAGAAGGATGTGAAACCAGGGCCTGCTGGATCAGCTCAACTCTCCAAACGGAAGACTGACCCTCATCTGTGCGACGTCCTCGAGCGCTACGACCGCGATTGAGAAAGATAAAAGACAG
Organism: Hemitrygon akajei; assembly: GCF_048418815.1. Taxonomy (NCBI): domain Eukaryota; kingdom Metazoa; phylum Chordata; class Chondrichthyes; order Myliobatiformes; family Dasyatidae; genus Hemitrygon; species Hemitrygon akajei. Next base: position 14,278,054 of record NC_133132.1, on the reverse strand, counting down.
CAAGAATACAATGCTGGAGACCAGGAGACTTCACAGATGATTCATATCAATAAATAGATTGCAGATATTCACTTGTTTCGCATCCCCATCCTCACCGCACTCTGAACACTGACACATGGTTCTGCCGGGATTAAATGTGACACTGACGAATAGAATTCCATCTCCCGCCTGCGTGGTGCAGACAATCACCTGTGCGGTGCTTTTCAGAAAATCCTGGCTGTTTGTCCAGCTATATTCCCTCCTCACACCTCAGACTCTTCTGCAGTCTATCTCCTTCTGTGCAGGTGGTATGAAGGCTGCCTTCATACCACCTTTCCCTCAGACTCTTCTCTCTCTCTCTCTCTGCCTCTCTCTCTCTCTGCCTCCTCTCTCTCTCTCTCTCTCTCTCTCTCTCTCTCTCCTCTCTCTCTCTCTCTCTCTCTCTCTCTCTCTCTCTCTCTCTCTCTCTCTCTCCTCTCTCTCTCTCTCTCTCTCTCTCTCTCTCTCTCTCTCCCTCTCTCTCTCTCTTGTTCTATCCCCCGCCTCCACTCACGAAGTCACATCTTCGTCTATCTATATCTCCCCAGAATCTCCCTTGTACAGTGTTATGCGCCCCATTTATCGCAATAACATCTGGTTTTAAAGCTTCGAAGATTTATTGCAGCGTATTCCTAAGGAGTTGTGCACTGGCATGCAACATACTTCTGTGTAAAATGTAAACCCTGTTAAGAGAAACAGCTTTATATGTGATGATAGTTACCATTACATCACATTTGTGGTTGGGTGTCATCTGTTCCAAGAAATAGCATCCAGGTTTAATGTTGAACAATAGAGCGCCTAAGGTGAATGCGAGAGTTTCATGAAAACATTGGCACTATTTTTTTTGTATTGTCGGCAAAAAGAGGAATATGTAGGCAATCTCTAGCTTTCCGTAGAAACCGTCGAAGTGCAGAGTTGGTCAAAAGAGATGTTTAAAAAAAATACAGTGAGATATTTTCCCGCAATCGGCTGGTCATTCGTAACGTCATTACCTTAATAATAAAATATGATGCTTAATGACTCTCTGTTCCACTATTAATCTGGTCACACATTGGCCCTATCTCCGTTCCACAATTAGTCTGGTCACTCATTGGCCCTCTCTTATTTCCACTAATATTCCTTATCACTCTTCGGACTTCTCTCAGTTCCACTGGCCCGAAACGTCGACAGTGTTTCTCCTTATAGATGCTGCCTGGCCTGCTGTGTTCCACCAGCATTTTGTGTGTGTTGCTTGGTCTATCTTTAGCCGCCTCTTAGTTCCACTATTAGAAGCTCACTCGTTGGCCGTTTTTCCGTTCCATTATAGTCTGACAATTCTTTGTCCATCTCTCCGTTCTCCTATTAGTCTCGTCAGCCTTTGCCTCTCGCTCCGTTCCATGATTAGTCGTCACCCTTTGTCCCTCTCTCCGTTCCATTATATTCTGGTCACTCATTGACCCACTTTCCCCACTCAACTATTGGGCTGATCACTCTTTGCACCTCTCTCTTTTAATCTCCAGAAGACAGCATACTAACACTACCAGAATAGTACGGTAGTTCCCAGCAATTGAGAAAGGAGCGTGCCTGGCTCTGGTCTTACCTCAGGGTTTACCAGACGAGCTTAGGTAAAACAAAAATATATTAGTGAGATTATTGTGACGTTAGATATGTTCGGCCAGAAAGTTTGCAAGCATAACATTGTAACTATCCATTTCGAAGTAATTTCTCTGGAATACGTGGTAATAAAGCTTAAGATTTAGACGATTTATCAATGTGATAGATGGAGCTCATGTCACAGAGAGAGAGAGAGAGAGAGAGAGAGAGAGAGAGAGGAGAGGAGAGAGAGAGAGAGAGAGAGAGAGAGAGTGGAGAGAGAGAGAGAGAGAGAGAGAGAGAGAGAGAGAGAGAGAGAGAGAGAGAGAGGAGAGAGAGAGAAGAGAGGGAGAGAGAGAAGAGAGGCGAGAGAGAGAGGAGAGAGAGAGATGATGAGAGAGAGAGAGAGAGAGAGAGAGAGAGAGAGAGAGAGAGGAGGATGAGAGAGAGAGAGAGAGAGAGAGAAGGAATAGAGACGGGGTGAACAGTCAGGGAACACATGATTTTCTGAAGTATAAAATAATGGTGTGCACCGCGCATGCGGAAGATGTAGTGCTATTACTCAGTCTTACATTTATTCAGGCTAGAACCATGCAGACAGATGTGGACTGCATAACAGAAACAAGTCAAAGTTGGGAGTCAAGGCGATCATGCAGTATTTCTTTGTGTTTTTCTGGCAGGAGAGCTCCATATTTTGAGCAACGTGCTAAAACTGTTTTGTCGCTGCGAATGTGCCCGCCATTCCAAGTGGTTCTGGTTTTCTACAACAGCCCTGTCTTGCATTTCACACCTTGTGCGTCTCTGTCCTCCTTTCTCCATCTTCACCGTTGCTGTCACCGCAATCACCGAACGGACCGCTTAAATATGTCCAAACTTTAATAGAAATCCTTTTGTTCATACGACCGCATTCCCATCCACTTTGCAAGAAGAATTCGCGTATATCCTCATTTTTCGCGGACGAGAACCATTCTCCATATTTTATTTGTACAGACCTTACGTGAAATACTTCCTGATGTTTATCTGAACTCTCCCTTTTACCAGTCTCCACCTATGACCCGGTGTCTTTGTTGCTGGAATAACTTTGAAGTAGCAGCTGGCTTCGTTACTTATACCCTTAATGATTTTGAAGACCTCTATCATGTATCCTTTAATTATATATAACTACCTCGGCTTAAAAAATGTAGTCCTTTCAATCGTTCTTCTTTGTTCACACTCGGCAGACATGGAACAATTTTGTATCCCTTCTCTTAACTGTCTCCTGTGCATTCAAATCCCTCACGTAATGTGGAGATCAAGATTATAAACAGTACTCACGGTGTGTCCTTACACGCGCATTATACAGACCAGGTAAACGTCTCTGAACACGAACTCCACTGAGCGCGTTGTACAGGCCAACATTCTACTTGCCTTCTTAATCGCTTCTGTGCATTGTCTAGATGTTGGTAGTGATGAGTCTAACACGACTCCCAAATCCTTCTCATACTATTAACTCTATAACTCAAGACCCGCCATTGTATATTATGTCCAATGTTTCTACTTTCCTAAATGTAATACTTTATATTTACTTACGTTAAATGTTCTGATGTTTATCTGCTCAAATCTGGATTTTGTTTTGTATTGATTCTACTGCCTGTATGTTCACCGTAATTCTGTGTCATCGGCAAACGCTACTAGTTTATTTATCATGTGCTTAACCAAAATATTAACCTTAAGTAAGAACAGCAGGCATCCCAAAACCGATCCTGCGGATCCTCTAAGTGTGAAAATGATCCTCTCACCATGACTCGTTCTTTTCTGCTTTTGAGCCAATTCTCCACTCATTCGCATACCTTTATCTGATTCCTTACCTCCCGTAATTTGCTGACTAACATAATCTGAAAGTCTTAGTAAAAGATATCAACCGCTGTAGTGTTTTCATAAATTATATTTATCATAGAACTTCAGCATATTAATAAAATCTGATTCCCGCTTTCTGAGCCAATGCTGACTTTCTGCGAATATGCTGGATCTTATCAGTTGCCTCTGTTTCTCACTCTTATTTACAGGGACAACTTTAGCCAATTTCCGCTCCATAAGGATTTCCCCAGTCGTCAGACGCTTCTGAAAACTACATATTTGGCGTCTGTATATAAGATCACAGGCCTCTACAGGTGCCCTTGGACATCTGTTGTCTGGCTCTGGAGATTTATTAACTTTTAGCTTTTTCAAATGACGATGACCTCACTTGCTATTGTCTATAAGTCACTTAAAAATCCTTTTCTTCTCTACACCTGTTGGCATATCGCTGGTATCTTCACAGGTGAATGTTTCAGCAATCTATGTGTTAACAGTATCTGCTCTGTCTTTCTCAGCATAATTTAACATCTTGCTGTCATTCTTAATACACTTAGGCTCTTCCACGACATTTCCTTTACTACTAAATTATTGAAACAATGTCTTTGGGTGTAACTTCGGGAATATACTTCTCAACCTGCCTATTGGCAATAACGAATTTCCGTTTTCACTCTAGCTCTCATATTTCCATATGCCCTACGGTTAGCATCACTAATATATGTTTCTGTATTCCTTATATAGCAGTCTTTTCTTCAATATATTTTGTATATCTTTATGCATCCATGTCGTCTTCTATAGATTTGCTATGCATAGCCACAGGAAAAGAATCTCAGGGTTGTGTGTGGTATCATATGTGTACTCTGACTATACATTTTACTTTGATCTTTGAACATTGATCTAGAGTTTTTTATTGCTTGTCCCGACCTTGGGGTGTGGACCTTTCCTGCACTGCGGATATTACTTCTTCATGTCGGCCCCATTGCTGCCAAACTGGCTCAATGTCAACCAGTTCCTTCCAGTTCACCTTTTAAAGTGTTAGCCGCATCTTCACAAACTTTACCTTCCCCGAAATTAAATTTACTTGTTTTGGCTTTTACTGATATACTCTCACAAAAAAAAAACTTCGAGTCTAACAATCTTAAGATCACTTATTTCTAAACGCACAACAACATACATATACAAAATTCTACCCTGATTGTTACAGAATATCCAATCTAGACAGCATTCCCCTCTTGCTGGTGCATTAACCTACTGGGTCAAAAAAACAAAACAATAATTTAACGTTTCAAGGAATTAACCTTTCCCGCAATCCATTAATCAGTGGGTTCTCCCACTCAGTATTTCTGAAATTAATGTTACCCATAACTGCGACACACACTCAAAACTTGCTTTTTTAAATATTCTGATGGAGAAATACGTAACAGGGTATTGTCATTGTATAGACGACGCTGGTCATGGAGGCATGAATGAAAATACATAAATTAAAAATGAAGACTCTGATAAAGATCTGGATGATTACCCAGAGGAAGATGTAACGTATGGTAGTCAGAGCAGAAGGATGTTTAATTGAGGATAGAGGAGAATGTCGGCAGCAAGCTAAAGTACAGCAGGAATGATTATAAGAAGCAATTGTGCTTTGCATGAGGTTGTGTCCGGCTTGAAGAGAAAATATTCACCTTAGGCTTCTCGCCTACTAATTTACAAGGAGAGTGGGTACACAAAATGAGCCATTGAGACTTAATAAAAAGTTATAGCGTGTGCATAATAAAGTGCAAGTGTGCGATTATAAGGGAGGTAACGCACTAAAGAAATATACCTTCACTCCATCAGTAAGGCGATAAAGGCTATATTTCCGGACTGAATTTTGTTGGGGCAATGTTCCCAGTACTGTATCCGAACCTTTTAATTCAGCGGTGGTAATGGGGATTATTAAGTCTGATACGATGCAACAAAGCGTTCATTTATTCTGAATCCTATCCTTGGTCAGAAATTGAAGGTGAGAGAACGTGGACGCCGCCGGAGATTTGATGACGCGTGACGTCATTTTAAATAGGTGAAATATTTACGTGTGGACGATACATAACTTGCAGCGTCCATTTGCTTTAGACTCGAAAATATTTCTTAATGGAATGCTCTGCCTCAGAAGGCAGTGGAGGCCAATTTTCTGGATGCTTTCAAAAAAGAGTTATATAGTGCTCTTAATGATAGCGGAGTCAAGGGATATGGGGAGAAGGCAGGAACGGGGTACTGATTGTGGATGATCAGCCATGATCACATTGAATGGCGGTGCTGGCTCGAAGAGGAGAATGGCCTACTCCTGCACCTATTGTTTATTGTCTATTAAATGTTGTATGATTCTAATTGTAGATTATTTGCGAATTGTTCAACACATAAATTATGCCACGTTCTGCTATAGTTTACAGTGTGAATGCATTGAGAACGTAAAATTCTGCACAAGGACTGGAGATTTGTCAGTTCACTTGAAGTATAAAGAGAGGGAATTTTTGCGTAAATGAACGGAAAACAGTCGTATGTTTGTGAGGTTTGTACTACAGAATGTTTCAATTAATCCTCTGTTTCACAACACAACATGACTATCTGAAAATGTCTGCTTCGTTGAGTGAAATATATTTCCAGGAACCGATGTGAATTTCAGAGGGAGGGTTTATTTCCGAAACTGTTAGTGTATCTCGGCCACTGCCACCCTCATCTACGTTCCCTGTGCTCTTTAGAGTATTTGATAAGGAATTTCACCCTGGCAATTAACATTTTATTCTCCATACGCCAGTTACCTGCAACGATTTTGAAGATAGAAAACAGCAAGGTTGTATTTTTGTTTTGCTTTACCTGCGTATTTAGACTGTATTCCTTTCCTTGTCTGCATTTGCATTGATTTCAGAGGGAGACGTGGATTCCACACCGGGCAGGTGGAATCATGGTTAAAGGGATCAAAATATGAGTGTATCTATTTCGGGTACGACATGCCCACTGCCCAAATGTAAGTTAGCATGAGGACACATTCATGTATACCTGAAATTGGAATTTGAAATTCGCATTTGGAGATTGGTTGATTTGCGAAGCACCAACAGATACTGCTGAAGACTTTGAAATGTTGACTGTGAGGGTCCATTGATATCATTGTAGCATCAGGCCTGTAAAATGCAAACGGGAGGTCAGATTATATAGTGTGCAGTTCCTTTCTGAAATTGAGCATTTTGCATACACCTTCAGCAGTAACTCAATAAAATATCCTAATGTTGCAGGATGGTCAAATTACAATCCGTCTTTCAGGACATTGTAATAGCGGAGTGGTGACAGAGTTGTAAAGTGTATTAAAGTGTATATCATCCTTGCAGAACATCACTGGCCATTGTTCTTGCAGGGAGAATTCTCCCCTTCCATTATCTAATTTGTCCTCTATTAATAAGCCAAGTCTGAGTGTACGCAAACAGGTTTCACTCGATCCTGTGCCGTCTCCCTTTCTCAATGTGTCTACCACGCATAACCCGTTCAAACACCTTACATAATTAATGCACCCCGCATCGACTGCTCTGTCTTTATCTGTATATTTTTTCACTTTTTCAAGAAATTCAACCAGACTGATAAGGGACGACATACTCCCATAAAACCATGCTGACTGTTCCCATCCAGAATTATTTTCTACAGCTATTCCTAAATTCCCTCTCTACGAATCCTCTCCAAAGATTGCCCACTACTGACGGAAGAATCCCTGGCCTATAATTCTCAGGACCATCCCTATTGCATTTCCTGAACAAAGAATTAGCATTTGCCATCCTCCAATTCCCGGGTACTACTGTTGTGGACAATGAAGACGCAAATATTATTTCCAAAAGCGCAGTGATATCTTCGCCCGTTTTCTCGTTTTCTCTAATTACCTGGGATATATACCTTCTATCCTTGGTGAATGGTTAATGTTAATGTTTTACAAGATCCCAAACGCATAATTCTTAACGTGGGCATGGCCCAGTATATCCGCCTTTTTACGCTGGATCCACATTCATCCACGTCGCACTCAGTGGCGAATACCGAAGCAAAGCAAAGTTCACCCTGTACACATCAGACTTCCAATATAACTCGGAGTCCTGCCATGTGCAGAAGTTCGCTGATGACACGGCCATAGTGGGGTGTGTCAGGAATGGACAGGAGGAGGAGTATAGGAAACTGATACAGGACTTTGTGATATGGTGCAACTCAAACTACCTGCGTCTCAATATCACCAAGACCAAGGAGATGGTGGTGGACTTTAGGAGATCTAGGCCTCATATGGAGCCAGTGATCATTAATGGAGAATGTGTGGAGCAGGTTAAGACCTACAAGTATCTGGGAGTACAGTTAGACGAGAAGCTAGACTGGACTGCCAACACAGATGCCATGTGCAGGAAGGCACAGAGTCGACTGTACTTCCTTAGAAGGTTGGCGTCATTCAATGTCTGTAGTGAGATGCTGAAGATGTTCTATAGGTCAGTTGTGGAGAGCGCCCTCTTCTTTGTGGTGGCGTGTTGGGGAGGAAGCATTAAGAAGAGGGATGCCTCACGTCTTAATAAGCTGGTAAGGAAGGCGGGCTCTGTCGTGGGCAAAGTACTGGAGAGTTTAACATCGGTAGCTGAGCGAAGGGCGCTGAGTAGGCTACGGTCAATTATGGAAAACTCTGAACATCCTCTACATAGCACCATCCAGAGACAGAGAAGCAGTTTCAGCGACAGGTTACTATCGATGCAATGCTCCTCAGACAGGATGAAGAGGTCAATACTCCCCAATGCCATTAGGCTTTACAATTCTACCGCCAGGACTTAACAACTTTTTAAAAGCTATTATTAATGCTTTTTGAGATAGTGATTTAGATGCATATCATATTTTCTTACTGAGTTAAGTATTGTATGTAATTAGTTTTGCTACAACAAGTGTATGGGACATTGGAAAAAAGTTGAATTTCCCCATGGGGATGAATAAAGTATCCATCTATCTATCTATCTATCTATCTATCTATCTATCTATCTATCTATCTATCTATCTATCTATCTATCTATCTATCTATCTATCTATCTATCTATCTATCTTTAAGAGATTCAGTGACTCCCTTCAAACCACCAACGTGCTTCCTCTTTTATCTCTGATATGCCCCACCCTCTTTTCCGTCACCTTTCTGTTGTTCATGTACCTGAATTCGACTCTCCAAAGCATTCTCTAGTCCTTTTCTAATTCTTCTAAGTTCAGTTAATTTCCTTCCTGGCTACCTTGCGACTTTCCATAGCCCTGTATGATCTTTTCTGCCTGGATCTTAAGTTTATTTGTTCTTCTTCCTCACGAGGTTTTCCATATCTCTTGTCAAACAGGGTTACTTTACAGTACCTTCGGTTCCTCGCCTCAGTCGGACAAGGCTATGCTGAACCCCAGTCAACTGTTCCATTAGCAGTCATTTGTTGTGCATTTCATGGAGCACACCATTACTCAAATTCAGCTCCAAGTGCCTACCTAATCGCACCAATAAAATGCATCCCATACTGTCAGTTCCTATCACAGTGCAAGGTTATAGTAAATGACGAACCGCTGACCCGCGAGGAGATCTGTGACATTTTCTGGTACTAGATACTGAATGGACTGTTCTCCAGTCCGCCTGCCCGGTTATTAGAAAATTCTATCATAACCTTTTAACCTGAGGAAGTACCAATGAATATTAGGGAAGTTTACGTTACCAGTGACAGCAAACGTGTTAATATCGCACATGTCCAAAATCTATCTCCCCATCAGGTCCTTGCTGTCTCTACTTTTGTTTTTGTTTTGGAAATAGAGTGCGGGGTGTGTGGCCTCTACAGGATACTCCAAAACGTGTGCTTGCTCCCTTTCTGATTCTGCGTTCTAATCACAGTCTATCAATAGACAACCTGTCCAATGTTCCTTCTCTTTCTGCAGCTGTGTTACTATCATACTCTCCGTCTGTTTCATTGGCACTCATTTATCTCTTTTTTACCCGACGCTGTCAATTTTGAAGCATCTGAACCCGGGTATGTCCAGAAGCCGTTCCTGTCCTGTGATTGTCAAGTCTCTGCGATAGGTTGGAGTAATTCAACCAATGTAACAATCACGACAGCCCATTTAACGTTTGCCCAGTTTCCAACTCTAACTGTATGAAGTATACAACATTTCGTGATTTTGCAATTTCAGTATCACCAGGCAAATGATTGTTTGAATTCATGACCTACTCATTTTTAAAACTGCTTTATTAGAAAACTCCTCTGAATTGCAATTGGACGTGGACGTTATCTACACAGATGGCCATTTAATGTGAACACATACCTCAGTCCATTCTTCAGCTCTTTTCTGAATTTCCTCTGTGTCAGTGTATAGATACAAGTATTGGTGCACATACTCAGAATTTGCAACATGTACCCAAATTGCTGTAGTATATATACCGGGGAACTAAAATATCTGTCCTCATAAAAATAGTTTTCATTTTGCCATTTCAGGGAATGACCTAAATAGGGTATCCAAAATAAAATGAAATTAGCTGATATAGCAAACAACAGAATCATCGATTTTCTGCGGCTTTCTATCTCGGTATCTTGCTGATTTTCACTGCAATTCCGAAGTCCTCTGCGGACTCTATTGGCTGCAATGATATGTCTTACTGTTAACCAGTTGAATACAAGAATTAAGCCGATTGGTAGCAACGGTGTTAAAATGCTGTCCAGCATTTCGTATCCTCTCCACACGGGGGAAGTAATGTATTCATACGTAGGGGCGCAACGCCACGGGATGTTGTCAATGATGACGTAAGGTTCAACAGCAAAGTAAAACGGGGCACATCTCCCGCAGCTCGCTATAACCACGGTCACCATTACCACCCTTGCTATTCTCTCGGTGCAGTATCGTTCCCGCAGCTTTCGACAACATATTGCGATGAAACGATCGAAGGTAAAACTGACCGTAAACCAAACAGAACAGTCCCTCGTTACAACCCGAAATACAATTGTCAGAGCGCACACAGGAGTGATGAGCAGGGATTTGGAATACATGTAAATTTTGTTAGTCTGATCCACTAAACCGAAAACTATCACCACCATCAGATCCGCTGTTGCCATTCCAACCAGATAACGGGTGATGCATTTGGAGAGTCCGCACTTTCCGCGAGATAGGATCACAATCGCCGTTAAATTAACTACGAGAAATGTGCAGGAACAAAAAAAAAATCAACACAGAATTATCTGTAGTTGCAACTGTCTGAATGTCCACCATTCTTCCAATGCTATGCAGGGTATAGTTTTTTTTAAGGTAAAACTCAGAAATCTAGTGTTTGCCGGTGCACTCCGGCTGGAGGACAATAACGGACTGGATTGGCAGTGGCTTGGCGACCTTCTGACAGATTAGAGCGAGGCATCTGATTTTCGCGATGCACGTACCGCCGAACGGTTAATCGCTCAATAAACAACATTTCAATTATAAGAGGTGAAACAGCTGAAGGGCTTCTTTGTAGTGAAATTAATGAGGTTCAAAGCGTGAGTTATAATTTAGTGATTATGGAGGAACTAACCTGCGTGTCGATATTCGACTGGACGGTCATTTGAAAAAGCTGCCGATCTAGAAAAGCGACTACTGTGGTTTCAGAGAGCCGAGCAAATCAGACTATGAAACAATGGCAATATCGGCAACAACGTACTTCACAAAAGAGAACAAAAACAATCATCATATCGGAAAGATATGGAAACTGAAACTGAATGTAGCATTTGTGCTGAGTAAAAGTCCGAACAGTGCAGCGGGACAAAAGCAAGGCGACAGCACCATACGTACAGTTACCAGCTCCAGTACCTTACCAGGGATACCAATCGCTACAATTGCAGGATAGAAAATGGCCGCGATGTAGTAAATCGCTGCATATCCCATAATCCTTCAGAAGCAGCGTTCAGTTGTACCGAAAGTTCCAACTACTCATACGGACCAGTGGTTGGATTTACAGATTTATATGCTATTCAGAGTAACTCCCCTGAGGCAATTAGTGTGGTTATCACATCAGTCACATAAAGGGCAATCTGCGACACAAACACTGAAAGTAAAGTGTTTTTCTCACTCTGTCACCGTGCCATAAATTCGTTTCCATCAGGGATCTTACAGGTTATTACCTTCACAACAAAGTATAATACGAACGTTACTAATATAATTTCTATTGCTTCACGGCTTCAGTTGCTGAAGTGGGACACCGTCTGTTCTGTATGAAGCACAGAATATCTAGCCGTGAATGACTTGATCACTTTACTCTATAACCACCACTTGCGGTGCAGTCTATTTAACTTTAAAGACATTAGCCAGAGTTGCCACAGTTCTACCGCCATTTCCCCAACCATATTCAGTTTGAACAAAAGTAGAAACGAAAATATGTGATCTATCATCAAGTTCCCTGGCTTGTCTATTATTTGCCACGCAAACGGAATTAAACGCCAGAGAATACAATACGTACATTATACTCGTACTGAAATTGTGTGCCGAAAATCAAAATGACGATCATGTCCACATGAAGCACAGCTGAGTCACCACATTTCATTTTGTTTCTTCAGGTGAAAATCACATGTTGTCTTCCAGTTTTCATTCAGACACATCAAACTAAAACAACGTGGATCCAACACTCTTTTAGCGTAGGAGGCCGGAGAGTGGATGGTTGATTCTTTGACTGTGACGAGTCTGCTCCAGGGATTGGTGTCAAGTCATCATCCACGTGCTAGGATGTAGCACAAACACCAAGATTGGATACAGAATTGCTTTGTGTACATGTATGTGCAGTCACATGCACTGTACAGTCAGATATACAATCAGATCAATGTGTATTGATAAATCTGACGGCCAAGTGAAAAGGGCTCTCCTGGAGCCTTTTGATCCAGGTCTTCATGCTGCGGTATAGCTTACCAGACGGAAGCACCCGAAATAGTCGATGGGTGACGTGGCTGGAGGCCCTGTGGATCTTCTGGGCTCTTTTAACGCATCTGCTGCTGTACATATCCTGCAGAGAGGAAGGTTCATATTCTCAGATGCGCTGGGTTGTCGGCTCCACTCTCTGCGATTGAGGGTAGAAACATAGAAACATAGAAAACCTCTAGTGCAATAAAGGCCCTTTGGCCCACAAATCTGTTCCGAACATGTCCCTACCTTAGAACTACTTAGGCTTTACCCATAGCACTCTATTTTACTAAGCTCCATGTACCAATCTAGGAGTTTCTTAAAAGACCCTATCGTTTCCACCTCCACCACTGCCTCCGGCTTCACAATGCACGCACTCACCACTCTCTGAGTAAAAAAAAACTTACACCTGGCATCTCCTCTGTACTTACTTCCAAGCACCTTAGAACTATGTCCGCACGTGCTACACATTTCAGCCCTGGGGAAAAAAGCCTCTGACTATCCACACGATCAATGCCTCTCGTTATCTTGGACACTTGTATCAGGTCATGTCTCATCCTCCGTCGGTCTAAGGAGAAAAGGCCGAGTTAACTCAAACTATTCTCATAAGGCAAGCTCCCCAATCCAGGCAACATACTTGTAAATCTCCTCTGCACCCTTTCTGTGGTTTCCACGTCGTTTCTGCAGTGCGGCGATCAGAAATGAGCGAGGTTCTCCAGGTGGGGTGTAACCAGGGTCCGATATAGCTGCTACATGACCTCTTGGCGCTTAACTCCAGTCCCAGGACTGATGAAGGCCAATGTACCGTTTGCCTTCTTAACACTATGGAGTCGGACCCCGAGATCCCCCAGTCCTCCACACTGCTAAGTGTCTTACCATTAATGGTATATTCTGCCATCATATCTGACTTACCAAAATGAACCACCTTACACTTATCTGGGTTGAAATCCATCTGCCACTTCTCAGCCCAGTTTTGCATCCTATAGATGCCCCACTGTAACCTCTGACAGCCCTCCACACCATCCACAACACCCCCAAACTTAGTGTCATCAGCAAATTTACTAACCCATCCCTCCACTTCCTCCTCCAGGTCATTGAGAAATAAATCTCGAAGAGAAAGGTTCCCGGTACAGGACCGAAAGGCACACCACTGTTCACCGAGCTCCATGCAGAATATGATCCATCTACAAACACTCTTTGCATTCAGTGTGCAAGCCATTTCTGAATCCAGTAAGTAATATCCTCTTGGATCCCATGCCTCCGTACATTGCTGAAACCCATATACTCTATATCTACAGATCCAGCTTCAACATTGTGTTCGGTCACTTCCTCAAAAAATTCAGTCAGACTCCTAAGGCACGACCTGCCTTCGACAAAGCTATACCGACTATTCATAATCATATTATTCCACCCCAAATGTTCATAAATTATGCCTCTCAGGATCTTCTTCAATAAGTTACCAACCACTGAATTAAGACTGACTGGTCTATAATTTCCGGAGCTATCCCTACTCTCTTTCTTGAATAAGGGAATGACATCAGCAACCTTCAGATCCTCTCGGTCCTCTCCCGTCCTCTTTGATGATGCAAAGAATATCCCCAGAAGCTCAGCAATCTCATCTTTCGCTTCCCATAGCAACCTGAGATACATCCCTTTCGTTTCCGGTGACATCCAATTTGATGCCTTCCAAAAGCTCCAGCACATCTTTTCCTTAATATCTAGTTAGAACAAAAGTTAGAACAAAAGTTGCAGGAAAAAAGCATGAAGGAGGTGTGGGATGGGATGAAGATCATCACCGGATGTGGTGCAAAGCGGGGGGCAAACATAAGTGGAGATGTGGAGAAAGCGAACCAGCTGAACAACTTCTTCAATAGGTTCGACAGCACAATCTCACCCTCACCGCAAAACTCCACACCAGGCTTACTTCCCTCACAGGAAAATATCCACTCACAGGAGACCTGGCCCACGCCCAGGTTTACGGCTGCACAGGTGGAAGGTCAACTGAGGAAGATCTGTACCAGCAAGGCGGCTGGACCGGATGGAGTTTCCCCACGATTACTGAGGGCCTGTGCGACTGAACTGGGAGAACCACTACAGCGCATCTTCAACATGAGTCTAGATCAGAGAAGAGTACCCAGACAGTGGAAAACATCTTGTATTGTCCCGGTACCGAAGAAACCACAACCAAAGGAGTTGAATGACTTCAGACCTGTTGCCTTGACGTCGCACGTGATGAAGACCATGGAGCGGCTGATAATACAGAATCTGAGGCCACAAACCAGGCACGCCCGGGATTCGCTTCAGTTTGCGTATAAGGAGAAGGTGGGAGTGGAGGATGCTATCACGTATTTGCTGCACAAATCACTCTCTCACCTAGATGGGGTCAGTTGTGCTGTGAGGATTACATTCCTTGACTTCTCTAGTGTCTTTAACACCATCCAGCCCAAGATCTTAAAGCACAAACTAACGGAGATGGGAGTAGACTCTCACATGGTGGATTGGATAGTGGACTACTTGACAGATAGACCTCAGTATGTGCGGTTGGGAGACTGTAGGTCTGACACAGTGGTCAGCAGCACAGGAGCGCCACAGGGAACCGTACTCTCTCCGGTCCTGTTCACCCTGTACACATCTGACTTCCAATATAACTCGGAGTCCTGCCATGTGCAGAAGTTCGCTGATGACACGGCCATAGTGGGGTGTGTCAGGAATGGACAGGAGGAGGAGTATAGGAAACTGATACAGGACTTTGTGATATGGTGCAACTCAAACTACCTGCGTCTCAATGTCACCAAGACCAAGGAGATGGTGGTGGACTTTAGGAGATCTAGGCCTCATATGGAGCCAGTGATCATTAATGGAGAATGTGTGGAGCAGGTTAAGACCTACAAGTATCTGGGAGTACAGTTGGACGAGAAGCTAGACTGGACTGCCAACACAGATGCCTTGTGCAGGAAGGCACAGAGTCGACTGTACTTCCTTAGAAGGTTGGCGTCATTCAATGTCTGCAGTGAGATGCTGAAGATGTTCTATAGGTCAGTTGTTGAGAGCGCCCTCTTCTTTGTGGTGGCGTGTTGGGGAGGAAGCATTAAGAAGAAGGACGCCTCACGTCTTAATAAGCTGATAAGGAAGGCGGGCTCTGTCGTGGGCAAAGTACTGGAGAGTTTAACATCGGTAGCTGAGCGAAGGGCGCTGAGTAGGCTACGGTCAATTATGGAAAACCCTGAACATCCTCTACATAGCACCATCCAGAGACAGAGAAGCAGTTTCAGCGACAGGTTACTGTCGATGCAATGCTCCTCAGACAGGATGAAGAGGTCAATACTCCCCAATGCCATTAGGCTTTACAATTCAACTGCCAGGACTTAAGAACTTTTTTTTAAAGCTATTATTAATGCTTTTTGAGTTAGTGATTTAGATGCATATCATATTATTACTGAGTTAAGTATTGTATGTAATGAGTTTTTGCTACAACAAGTGTATGGGACATTGGAAAAAATGTTGAATTTCCCCATGGGGATGAATAAAGTATCTATCTATCTATCTATCTATCTATCTATCTATCTATATGCTGAAGCTTTTCAGTCCGCTGCAATTCAACACCACTATCACCAAGATGCTTTTCCATAGTGAATACTGAAGCAAAATATTCATTAAGTATCTCTGCTGTCTCCTCCGGTTCCATACACACTTTTCCACTGTCACACTTGATTGGTCCTAATCTCTGACGACTTGCTCTTCACATTCTTGTGGAATGCCTTGAGGTTTTCCTTAATTCTGTCCGCGTAGGGCTTTTCATGGCCCCTTCCTGCTCTCCTAATTTCAGTCTTAATCTCCTTCCTGCTAACCTTATAACTTTCTAGATTGGTATCTAGGCGTTTGAACCTTTTGTAAGCTCTTCTTCTTGACTATATTTACAACAGCTTTTGTACACCACAATTTCTGAACCCTTCGATACTTTCCATGTCTCATTGGAACGTACCTACTCAAAACCCCACACAAATATCAACAGAGCATTTGCCACTTTTTCTTCTGAACATTTCCGAGAACATCTGCTTACAATTTATGCTTCCAAATTCGTGCCTGACAGCCCCATATCGCTCCTTACTCCAATTAAACTTTTCCCTGACTTGTCTGTTGCTCTCCAATCCCTCGCCAATGCTATCATAAAGGAGATAGCATTGTGATCACTATCTCCAAAATGCTCTCCTACTGAGAGACCTGAGAGATCTTCCTATTGTGTCAGGAAGCCTTCCTGAACGCACCTAACTAGCTGTACGCCATTTAAACGCTTCACTCTGGGGAGATACCAAACAATATTTTGGGAAATTAAAATCTCCCACCTCATCAACAGTTATTATTACACCTTTCCAGAATTGGTCTCCCTATCTGCTTCTCGATGATGCTGTTGCTGTTGCTGTTGCTGTCGCGTAGTCTATAAAAAACACCCAATAGATTTATTGACGCCTTGCTATCTAACTTCCACCCACAGATTCTCTATCGAGAAATGAAATTGGTGATACAGTGTAATTAACAAAGCGTAAAGGACAACTATAAAGATTAATGAATGAGAAATGTCCAGAGAGAAGTGAGTCAACACGGACAGACGGAACATTCTCAGATAGCCATGTCGGTCAGCATGGATATATTGGGCCGAAGGACATCTTCTGTGTTCGATAATTCCTGAACTCAATTCTACATAGCTGCTGCATTCCGTGAACGTGAAAAGATAATGTCATCATGCGACGAAAAAGCGTTTTAGATTGCGGTCAGGTGTTTAAAATAAACCACATAAAAACAGGTATTTTCCCTCTCTCAGTAATAAAGTCCATTATTGATGAACTATGTATTTATTTCAAGCAGACAAAATATGTTTTGCATTTTTTCGTTAAACGCGATTTGATTTTTTAACTGCTTGCTTTTGTTTTTTTTTTGTTTGTTTCACTGCAGTTAACCTTTTGGCAATTATCATTCTGTGCCGAGGAAACTGTGGCCTCTACAACTGTGTAACGCGCCACCTGGTGGCGATGGCTGTGGCGGATCTGATGGTAGTGATTATCGACGTCCTGTTATACTAGATGGGTGAAGCATTCGGACTTTGTCAGTGTCGTGGGAAACGCTCAGTTCCACCTTGTCACGTGGTCGTTGATTGCTCCGTGTGGTTTACTGTCATTTGTACTTTCGATCACTTTGTGGCCATTTGCTCGAGGAAATTTAAAACAAAATACCGCATCCCCAAATTTGTTGATTTGGTGATTGGCGTAGTATCCATCGGGTTCTGTTTTTTTTTAAAAAAAGTCCCTTTTTATTTTCTGTACATGGAAACAGCAACGTTTTCGTGAGGGGTAACTGGGTTTGTTTCGTTAGGCCCACATTTCCTTTTTCGGAATCGTTTGAGGGGTTTTATTGGGTCGGTGGACTGTCTGTTGAATCGGTTACTTCCTTTCTTCCTCAATCTGACCCACCTCTTAAAGTCAGATAAATTGTGGAGGCGAGCAGAGTCCGCAGGGAGCTGAACGAATGGCGAAATTCCGGGACACAGCGAGATCCGAGGATGGAGAGCGGGAGACAATCCATCATCCTGCTTTTCCCCCTGTCGGCGAGGTTATTCTCTGTTGGGCGGCAACCACTCTGGTCTTGATTCTCATGCGATGCCTCTACACAGACTTGGAAATGCCTAATCAGCCTTTTCAAGCACATTTTTGGGGTACTGTGATTCAGAATTTCAGCAGCTTGTTCTTCAGCAAGTTGTTCTCTGCCCCACGAATTTGGTTTCCAAAATATTTCAACGTCTGTTCCGCTCAGATGAAATGGTAAAGTAATTTCTAATTTCAAAAAGTAATGTCACACTTGCTCTTCAAGCATATTAACAATAGACAATAGACAATAAGTGCAGAAGTTGACCATTCGGCCCTTCGAGCCTGCACCGCCATTTTGAGATCATGGCTGATCATCTACTATCAATACCCGGTTCCTGCCTTGTCCCCATGTCCCTTGATTCCTCTATCCATAAGATACCTATCTAGCTCCTTCTTGAAAGCTTCCAGAGAATTGGCATCCAGTGCCTTCCGAGGCAGTGCATTCCAGACCCCCACAACTCTCTGGGAGAAGAAGTTTTTCCTTAACTCTGTCCTAACTGACCTACCCCTTATTCTCAAACCATGCCCTCTGGTACTGGACTCTTCCAGCATCTGGAACATATTTCCTGCCTCTATCTTGTCCAATCCCTTAAGAATCTTATATGTTGCAATCAGATCCCCTCTCAATCTCCTTAATTCCAGCGTGTACAAGCCCAGTCTCTCTAACCTCTCTACGTAAGACAATCCAGACATACCAGGAATTAACCTCGTGAATCTACGCTGCACTTCCTCTACAGCCAGGATGTCCTTCCTTAACCCTGGATACCAAAACTGGACACAATTCTCCGGGTGTGGTCTCACCAGGGCCCTGTACAAATGCAAGAGGATTTCCTTGCTGTTGTACTCAATTCCCTTTGTAATAAAGGCGAACATTCCATTAGCCTTCTTCACTGCCTGCTGCACTTGCGCATTCACCTTCAGTGACTGATGAACAAGGACTCCTTGAACAAATTCAACTCCCAGAAAACTTTGCTGTTTTCAACGAATACAACATTTGTACCCAGCGGGTCTGCAATGGCGTTCTGTCTTTGAAAGAATCTACCTGCATAGGTTAGATTGCTTGGCTGCTTCCTTTTTGTGATGTGTTATGTACCTTGCACATTCTATCACCCTAAATTCCGATATTCAAACGAAGTACTGCAGACCCATTTTTGAAGTGTAAAGTTTTCCATTGCTACAGCTACTTTACAGCATTGCCCCTTTACCGTAATACTGTCGGACATTGAAACTGTGGACACAATTTTTGACTTTACGTTTCGATTTACATTCCACTAGCTTAAAAAACTATATCCTCCTAGTTTCTACATTGTGGACGAGCCATTGTTATGACGCTCCCACAAGTTGTCTTCTTGTTCTACTACATTTCAAGATTTGTGATTCTGTTTGCAAGGATGGTGCACTGTAGAAGTTTCCAGCTCTGTCTTCGCTCGCTGCGCCGTGTGTCCCGAGGAGCTGCAATGTGAAAAATTCAGACGAATTCATGGTTTTTGTCCTGTACTCGCTAAATTTAGAATAATGAGAAGAGATCGCTTTGTTATCCATCGATCATTGAATGATCTGGACAAAGAGGATATGCAGAGTGGGGTGAGTCTACCACCAGAGGGCGCAGCCTCTGAGTTGATGGACGTCCATTGAGAACACGGGTGGGGAAAAATTCTTCAGCCAGGAGGGCGGTAAGTCTGTGAATTCGTTGCCGCAGACGGTTGTGCGGGCCATGTCATTAGGTACATTTCGGGCGGTCGTTGATAGTTTCTAAAATAATCAGGGTTTAAAAGGTTACGGGGTGAACTCAGGAGAATGTGGATGAGAGGGACTCCTTTCTTCCTCATTTTGACCCTCAATGTTCTGATCGTCAGAGAGATTTGACCGGCGAGCGGGGTCCGCAGGGACGGGAAAATTTCCAGAAAACAGCGAGATCCGGAGATAGAAATCCTGAGATAGCTCACCATTCTGTTTTTCACCGTGTCGACAGGTTTCCTTCTCTGTTGGGCGACAAACACACTGGACTCCATTCTCAGGCTATGCCTCTATACAGACCTGAATATGTCTATTCAGCTTTTTCAGGGACGGCTTGGGGTTCTGTAATTCAGAATTTCAGTAGCTGCACAAATAGAACCATAGAACACTACGGCACAGTACAGGCCCTTCAGCCCTCCATGTTGTGCCGACCCATATAATCCTTTAAAAAAGTACTTAACCCACACTAACCCATAACCCTCCAATTTTCATCCATGTGCCTGTCCAAGAGGCTCTTAAGTACCCCTAATGTTTCAGCCTCCACCACCACCCCTGGCAAGTCATTCCAGGCACTCACAGCCCTCTGTGCAAAAAACCTACCCCTGATGTCTCCCCTAAACTTCCTTCCCTTAATTTTGTACACATGCCCTCTGGTGTTTGCTTTTGGTGCCCTGGGAAACAGGTACTGACTATCCACCCTATTTATGCCTCTCATAATCTTGTAGACCTCTGTCAAGTCCCCTCTCATTCTTCTACGCTCCAAAGAGAAAAGTCCCAGCTCTGCTAAATGGAGTTATTTACGGTGTGACCCAGATCAGGTTGAGAGAGCAGCTGATAGTTGACAGCTGAAAGAGGCACGATACAAAGGTTTGGGTACCCCAAGAGATTTGAGCTCTCAGAAAACTTTCATCAAGGTCTCAGACCTTAATTAGCTTGTTAGGGCTATGGCTTGTTCACAGTCATCATTAGGAAAGGCCAGGTGATGCAAATTTCAAAGCTTTGTAAATACCCTGACTCCTCAAACATTGCCCAAAAATCCGCAGCCATGGGCTCCTCTAAGCAGCTGCCTAGCACTCTGAAAATTAAAATAAAAGATGCCCGCAAAGCAGAAGAAGGCTATAAGAAGATAACAAAGTGTTTTCAAGTAGCTGTTTCTTCCGTTCGTAATGTAATTAAGAAATGGCAGTTAACGGGAACAGTGAAGGTCAAGTTGAGGTCTGGAAGAGCAAGAAACTTTTCCGAGAGAACTGCTCGTAGGATTGCTAGAAAGGCAAATCAAATCTGCCGTTAAACTGCAAAAGATCTTCAGGAAGATTTAGCAGACTCTGGATTGATGCTGCACTGTTCTACTGTGCAGCGACACCTGCACAAATATGACCATCTTGGAAATGTCAGCAGAAGAAAGCATTCCTGTGTCCGCACCACAAAATTCAGCGTCAGAAGTTTGCAAAAGAACATCTAAGCAAGCCTGATGCAGTTTGGCAACAAGGTCTGTGGACTGATGAATTTAAAATAGAACTTTTGGCCACAATGAGCAAAGGTATGTTTGAAGAAAATAGGGTGAAAAAGTTCATGAAAAGAACCCCTCTCCAATTGTTAAGCACGGGGGTGTATCGATCATGCTTCGGACTTGTGTTGAAGCCAGTGGCACGGGGAACATTTCACTGGTGGAGGGAAGAATGAATTCAATGAAATACCGGCAAATTCTGGAAGCCAACATCACACCGTCTGTAAAAAAGCTGAAGATGAAAAGAAGGGGCCTTCTACAACATTATAATATTCCTAAACACATCTCAAAATTCACAATGGACTACCTCAAGAGGCGCAGGCTGAAGGTTTTGCCATGGCCCTCACAGTTCCCCCACCTAAACGCAATCGGAATTCTGTGACCAGACCTCAAAAGAGCAGTGCATGCAAGACGGCCCAAGAATCTCACAGAACTAGAAGACTTTTGCAAATAATATCCCCCAAACAAGAATTGAAAGACTCTTAGCTTGGCTACAGAAAACGTTTACAATCTTTGATACTTGCCAAATGGAGTGTTACTAAGTATTGAAGCACCATGTAGGGTGCTCAAACCTTTGTTTCGGACCTTTTCATTTATTGGTATTTTGAAACTGTAAAAGGTGGAAATAAAAAAAGTAATCTTGCATAAGGTATTGAAGAAATGTATACACGCACACACACACACACACACACACACACACACACACACACACACTCACACATATACATTTCTTTAATACTTTATATATATATATATATATCGGAAGGCTGAGGATAATAAGTTGTTCCTGAATTGCCAAGCGTGTACCTTCTGACTGTTCCACCTCTTCCCTGATGGTAACAATGACCATGGGCGACTTTCCTGAGGCACTGCTCTACGGACACTAGTACCCAAGTTGGCGCTGACTAAGGTTATACCATTCTGTAGCTTCTTTCGATTATGAGCAAAACTATACCGCCCCTCCCCCCTCCACAGCAGACAGTGATGCAGCTTGTCCTAACGCTCTCCATGGTATATCTATAAAGTTTTTCGCGTACTTTAGTTGACAAACTAAATCTCTTTAAGCTCCTAATTAAATACTGTATAGTCTCCTCTTTGCCTTCTTCTTAGCTGCATCGATCCATTGGGACCAGATTAGATCCTCAGAGATGTTGATTCCCAGGGACACCAAATTGCTCGATCTCTCACTCCTGTTCCTTCCATGAGGACTTGTTCGGTTTCCTTCGACTTACAATTCCTGAAGTCTACAGTTAGCTATTCCAACATGCGGACATTGAGTGCAATGTTGTTGCTGCTATACCACTCATGGTATTTACAGATGGCACTTGAGCAAGAACTATACTCATAGCTCTGTGAAGAGACAGAGCATAGCAGTGCGCAAGTGGTGATTGTCAGCCAGGAGGAGCTATTATCATAAATCCAGGTAATTTGTGGTCCTCCGTTTAGGAAGGAGGATCCAATTGGTGACGGAGATACAGACGCCCGGTTCTGTAATTTATCAGTCAGGATTTTGGGAATGATGGTGTTAAGTTCTGAGATGTAGTCAAACAACAGCATCTTGGCAGAGGGGCTTGATTTGTCCAGGTGAAGAGCCCTCCAGATCGCGTGTGCCGTTGACCTATTGTGTCGATAGGCAACGTACAGTGGTTCCAGGTCCTTGCTGAACAGTCCAGGCATTTCATCACTGTAGATGTCAGTGCTACCGAGCGATAATAATTAAAGCAGCTCACATTATTCTTCTTAGGCACTGCTATCATATAATTTATGCCTTTTTGAAGCAGGAGGGAACTTCTTACCGTAGCAGTGTGAGTTTCAAAATGTCCCGGAATACACCCGCCTGTTGGTTGGCACCATTTTTCAGAGTCTTACCAGGACCTGCCAGGGTTCAGCCTTCTTAAAGACACCCCAAAATTGCCTCCAAGACAGAGATCACAGCGTCACCAGTGCAGCAGTGATATTCACAGCTTTAGTTACATTCTACATTTCAAGGGGGGCACAGAAGGCTTCGAGGTAATCGCTGTCATACATATTATTGTCTTTCGCGTTGTAGGATGTTGTGCATTGCAAACCCTGCCAGAGTTGCCGTCCATCCCATGTGGCCTCCAACCTCGCTCGGAGTTGGCTCTTCGCCCTTCAAATAGCTTCCGGAAGTCTTACCTGGTGTTCTTGTTCCGACCTGCGTCACGAGACATAAATGCCAAAGATGTAGCCCTCAACAGACGAACCTCCTGGTTCATCCACGGCTTTTGATCTGAGAACGTACAACGTTTTCGTAGGCACACATACATTGAGATGAAACCGAAATCAACTGCAGCATACTCATCCAGTTTCAAATAGGAATCGAAGAATACAGTCCAGTCCACTAGCTGAAAACAGTCCTACAAGCGCTCCTCTGTCTGTACACTCTAGACCTTCTCTACTGGTGCCGCAGTCTTTAGACTCTGCCTATACACATTGAACGAATGGAACACTCCAACTACTCCGGACGGCGACAGCTTGCGCCATTCTTTGCTCGGAAGATGTCTGTTTTTTTTCGCATTTTGTCAATATTATTACTAGCTTGCCAATTTGACTTTGGAAAGGTGAATCATAGCATTCAGTTTTCAAATTGGTGTATTTATTATCAGATAAAGTATACAGAAACAACCTTAAACTCTAATTCCTTTCAGAGAAGGACGAAAACCGGAAGAACTCCAGAATAAAACGGACAGAAACAAGTTGACCATGAAATCCCACTGTTCTTCCCCCACACCCACCCAAGCACCATATACCCCCATCTTCCCCCACCCATTTCAGCAAAAGCGTCGGCGCCCACCACACAAGAACCCAAATCTTCAACAAGTGTCACTGACCGCCACCTACGTTCCAGTTAACATCACATCCACCACACCTGACCACAATGACCTACCCAATTCTACGTCTCCAATATCTCAAAACATCTTTACTAGTTTCTGTTGACATCACATTGGCCCAAATCGCTAATGTCCTGACACCACTGCTAGTTCCCATGCCGCCATTCTTCCTCCAGGTTACAAATGACACAACAGCACTTCCGCAGGACCGCAATGGCCTCATGTATTTCCACATCCACAATGAATCGCATAATTGCTCGGCAGTTCACACTGGCCATAACCTCCACACCGACCTAATCGCCACTGCCCTCCGCCACAATTATTGCCACTGACCCCGTACTCCCCACCTCTTCAACGACAACACACAGCTCATACTCCCGCTCTCCATGTCTCCCCACCAACTCGCACAGCGCGGAAAACTCTTCAGAAGACTCCAAACTCTCGTGTGTGTAAATTGCCCACGCAACCACTCTGGAACACCCACTCATCCTAGAATTCACCCACCAGATCCCGAAGCAGAACTAAAACCTTCTCCACCACCCCCTCCCCAACATCACACCTGCATCTCCGCTCCCGGACTGTGGTCTATAAATCGATGTCAAGTGTTTCCACAGCCCTCCTCAGACCCCGCCCACTCAGTGGACGCTCATCGCTCAACAAGCATGTCCCTCCTCCACCAAGATAAAACATATATCTTGAGAATCCCCCACACTCACTGATTGCACGCTGTTCCCGCCTGGTAAAATATCCGTCTCCGTTTGGCGAGATGTCCTGTTGTATTCTGACCTGGTGCTGTCTCGAGCGACATTCTGCGTACTTCCCGATGACAACACGACGACATTGATTCGATGAGAATCAGACAGGGGTTCCATAAATATCAATAGAAGGGATATTCATCTGATTTAGAATGGGGACCAAGGTGAGAAGAGAGAAGGTCACAACAAGTTGTTCTTTTGCAAAACATATCCTTCCGTTCCAGTCGCCATCAGTCCACCTCTCCCACCACGATTCCTCCACCGGAATGTCGTCTCATTAACACCCTTTCAAATGATTCAGATTATTGTTTACATAATAATTCCGAAACGATCTCGGCCCTTGTCAAGTTCCCACTTAAGTTACTGTCCGGTACCTTCCTTATATTTGCTAAATTACAATGCAAGCTACCAGACGCAATGCCTGTGCCAGCGTAAGGATTTCCAGAGTAAGACACAATCTCATGGAGAACCTTGTACCAGGACGGATATTCAATCGCTTTTTCTGTGTTCCTAATGTATTGACATCTTTCCCTTTGATGACTTATCGAAATCTTTTGCATTCCGGGAATATTTCTGTATTCGTCAACCTATACAATTTTGTCCCAATGACACAATTCAGCTCATTCGCACGAACGGAAATTATGCCCTTTCATCTGCCTGTGCTATCTCACTGCTTACGACGCCGACATCGAGTTGTATGGCAAATGCCCAAACCTCAGCTGTATTGCCCCGTTTCCCATTCTCCTTCGAAATTCGTTTAAAGCCTCCCCAACAGCTCTACCTAACCTGCCGGCAAACGTGGTGGTCCCATTCCAATTCGTGTGTTAGCTTATGTTAGTTCAGCTCATTCCTTAACCAAAAGCGATCCCAATGAAACTAAAATCTGAATCTATGCGCCCCCCCCCCAGCGCACCACTTTCTGAGCCACTCATTCTTCAGCACTAACCCCCTATTTCAGCCCTGACCAGCACGCGTTTACTCGGATAAATCCGAAGATTACTACCTTGGAAGTACCTACTCCTCTCTGCCTCCTAACTGCTCTTCAACATCTTCCCTAACGCCCTATAATGGATACGCATAGATTTTCTCCCGTGGACAAGTTGTTGTGAATGAGGCAACAGTAACAATTTTTGAGCCCTTTAGTCGTCCATCGTGAGCAACAGTCTGAGAGTCAAAGCTCGAGCTTCGCTCCCTGACTTAGATTTTACCGTGACTCGACCTGAAGTTCAACATCCGTCAATAAAGCACAGAGGCAGAGAGGCAGAAAGGTCAATGTGCGCTCATTAGGTTCAAAGATGGAAGCTGCGGCCGTTTATCACTGGAGCAGATATATCATCCAGTAAAGTGACTGCATTCAGCTGGGGGAGAGGGGACTATCTTCCAGATTATGTGCTGAGAGTGACTGGATTAGATCGAATGGATACGACCTATGCAAATAGTGTAATATAATCAAGAAGAAGCACTTGAGAAGTAAAATACTTCGAGAGTAACGAGAGAATGGGAGTCGTGACAGTATTTCCGTGGCACATGTCGAGTGTGAATAGGGTTCACATCTCAATAACAATGAGGTGGCTCCCAGCAACAGAGACACCCAACGCGGAAACAGATCCCTCTGTTACCCGAGAGTACACTGATGGTCGAAACACCGTTCACACAAAGCCACCTTCCCAGCACCGAACCCCCTATTGTACCTCAACAGGATGCTTCTACCGGCAAGCTGTGATCGGTTGGGTTGCGGGTGAAACTAGAGCAGCGACACGGTAACAAACCGCAGACACCCTTTGGCAGTCGGTCAGGGTCGAACGGGGTTAGCTGCAGGTATGACGTGAAACTCCTGTTAGCAGACTATGGGGCTTCTGCGCTTTCAGGCTGGCGGACTTCCACATTCGCTTTCTTGTTTACACAGATGACGCGTAGAAACAACAGTCTGGCAACACTGTCATTTAAGGTATCCTGAGTAAGCCACAAATAATATTCGGTTCCGCCGTTGCTCAATTACCACCAATAACAGTGACTTAGAAAACTTTATTGTACAAATATGTCGTATTTTTATTTCCTATTCATCCAGATTTATCCTAAGCCAAATCTGATGGTAATCGTTCAATTTCTCCCAAACTTTCTAAGTACATTTCTGACAAATCTTAAAATAAATTCTCCCCAATGGCGTTTCCTGTGCTCGTTCGATTTTACTGTTGATCATACAAACAGTATCCGTTATCACGAGACTTTGAAACTCACAGATAGATTTGATTGTTTGTCCATTGAGCTGAAACACCAGAATGAAGGCGCAGTAAATTATATCGGTTGGTTGATACGGAAAGATATAGAGAACAGAGCAGAGAAAATCCAGGATGGAAACAATTGTTATGACGATGGTTGCAGTGATCTCTCTACAACAGATGGCTACAAATAGATCAAACGTGAAGCAGACAGTATAAAACACGGACAGTTCCAGACAGACCGTCTTCAGGTTAATTATCACCGTATGCGTGCGAGGTTCAGGTCAGAAGAGCTTTCATGAAGATTGTATTAAATAATATGTTGAAGACCATGAAAGTAGGTCTTCTGCGACTGTCAGAGACACACCTTGACAAGCCGCAGATTCCCCGGGTGAGAACAGCCATGCTGAGGAGTCTTGCTGTAAGGAACAGCGAACAGCATCAGATCAATGACCCCCGGATGTATTTCACAACATATCGAGGTGATGTTCAAATACACACTCATTGTCTTCAGTATCTATTGCAGAGACACGAAACAAGTGAATATACCACACTCGATCAGGGGAAAGCTCTTCAGCGTTCTTCATGCACTCTTCAACAGGCCACGAGTAAAATTTGTATTTAATCGAAGCAAGTTAACAACACGTGATAGAGAGAAGAGAAAAATCATTTTGGAATTGGAAAAAAAGAATGCTTGTTGTGTTAGACCGGAGCAGGCTGCTCTTTAAGGTGAACAGGAGGCAGTGAAATAGCGGTGTAGTCTGTATTTCATCAGGTTAAGAACTCAGTGAGCGCTATTTCCATATTCACGCGTTTTGGAGCCTTATGTTGCCGAAGGAGCGGTGATAATTAAAAAGGGAAACTAGACGTTTGACGTACCGCAGCTCTTCAGCCTGGACCTGCACAATGAGATACAGCCTTCTCGGTCTGCAGTCTGAAAAACATCCTTGAGTTATAGCTGGGATCTGTGCAGTGCGCTCATGTGCTCAGAGTCACACGGGGGGTGTAGGGGGGTTCTCTACAATCTGGAGTTGCGAAGTGAGTGGTCGTCAGAAAGCCCGGCAGCCTGGACATGCGCAATCACGTACGGTGGTAAAGGCTGCCCTCCACCGAGCATGTCGACTACGTTAAAGTTCATATGAATCGGCTGGCCGAAGACGAGCCCTTGGTTACAGTCCACTCGGCTCAGCAGCCTCGCCACTGTGAGGCAGAAAGTGAAATTATATTTAAATATTTACAACTGAGATGATTCAGAAAACAGACCTCCGTTAAAGTCTGCACTGTTCTTATCAGTAGTTGAACAGAATTCAGCGAACTGCCCCAACCGGAAAGAAGGAGCATCTCAAGGTACTGAGTCAAAGGCTACACATCCTTCAACACAATAAACAGCAGAATAATCCGTAGGGTTGCTAGGAAATCCAAAAGCGAAAGTAAGTTCCACTTATCAGGCAAATTACTAGCTTTCAAATTTCTGGGTTTAACATTCCCGAGAACGATAAATCAGAATAATAAAACTATATGCCATATCAGTACCGAATCCTGTCAGAAGAAATCAATGAGAAGAATATACAATATCGACTTTGTTACAGAGTCGTTCCGACTTTCCAGTTCCGCATATAATTCCTCCCTCTGTAAAAGTTACGTGTTAAACGTGGCATAAAATGCAATTTGAAATCATCTGTGTCAGCTGCAGTCTCTCAATAACCAAGGTGATGCATTTCTGCTTCAACAATCTGAAGTGATCAACAGTTCATTGCAGACACAAACCTCCCCACAATTAGAATTATACAGATGCCGTCCTGACTCAACAAATCTCAGTAAATACAAGAACATGATCTCCGGCACCTCCGCATTCAACGACGTCACCTTCTGTTCAACCACTCAGATTTGGAACCAATCATCCTGATTACTGCAGATCAGCAACATTATAATCACTGTGGCGAGTTTTCACAATCACAGACAATTTTCACACAAAAGAAAGTCTGCAGATGCTGGAAATCCAAACAAATCAAATCCAAAGCACACAAAAAACGCTGCAGGCCAAGCAACGTCTATGGAAAGTCGAAGTTTGGGTCAGGACCTTTCATCAGGACAGACTCGGCAAGAAGCGTTGACTGTTCTCTTTTCCATAGATTCTGCCTGTTCTGCTGAGCTCCGCCAGAATTTTGTGCGTGTTGCATGGACTTGGTTGTTTTTTCTTCTAATCGCGTTCGTTCTTGTATAATTGTATATAGTTTATGTTTAAATGTTTGGTTTTACTTGAGAATGCAATTTATCTAATGTTATGTGGTTGGTCACGTGACAGTAAAATCATTTTTGACTTCCATTTGGAGTTTCATGTTGGGAATGGCTTTGGTCCAACATATATTCTTTAAATCAACAAACCCGACTGATGGTGGGTCTGTTCATAAAGAACGCGATCTGCTCCTACTTTCAGATTGTGCTGACCTGCCTCAGATGTCACTGTGGCTGCAGGTGTGGGAATTTCGCTTCACCTTTGCTCATAACGATTTTGTTTCTAATGTTGTTCCTGTTACGTTCCTGCTGCTGCCACGAATCTGCCATGTCTGATGCAGGCATGGATACACCGCACCGTCAGGCATGACGAGACTATCGCCGAATCTGCCATGTCTGATGCAGGCTTGGATACACCGCACCACCAGACATGACAAAACTATCGCCGAATCAACCATGTCTGATGCAGGCTTGGATACACCGCACCACCAGACATGACAAAACTATCGCCGAATCTGCCATGTCTGATGCAGGCTTGGATGCACTGCATCACCAGGCATGATGAGACTGTCGCACTATCTGCCATGTCTGATACAGGCATGGATACACGACATCACCAGGCATGACGAGACTGCCGAACAATCTGCCATGTCTGATGCAGGCATGGATACACGACACCGTCGGGCATGATGAGACTGCCTCCTATAACATCCTAACGGCTACCACAGTGGAAATATGCGAATTCCAGGATTATAACGGACAATGCCGACTGCTGAACACTGGCATTCAGAAAGTATTTTTGACCTGCATGATGGCGAATCTAGCGCAAACCTACAACTAACCACGGCATTGCGTTTCCGCGCCGTTCACGATTGTTTAATCCAAAAGTCTTAATGCAGCTTCCTGTACCTAAGCGCAGAGGAGAACGGAATAATTGTTACTACGAATCCGATGCAACGCAACAAACACAAAATAACACCATAATAATAAAAACGCTATAAATATAAGAACATTAAATAGCTTATTGGCATTGATTGATTGTAGATCCAAAAATTACGCTCGGCTCGACTTGTTACTGACAGGAAATAATGACGTAATTTTGGAGGTTTTTTTTTTGGTGCAGTGTTGTTTAGATTTATTCCATCTGTTTTTGTGCCTTGTGGCCGTGCAGCAGTTGTTACGTTGTCTGCTTGTTGAAAGGGGCAAAAGACCAAGCAGGGTGAGCAAGATGCTGCCTGATTTTAATGATCTTTTTCCGGCACCTTTCGGTATATGTCCTTGATGGCGGGTAGGATAGTGCCAGTGATGCCTTGGGCTGTTCTGGCCACCCATACTGAACGCATTCCTACCAGCCACGGTGCAGTTTGTTAGGATGGTCTCTACTGAACGTACAGTGCAAAGTCTTGTTGTGTTCAGCCTTCTCAGAAAGTAGAAGCGATGCTGAGAGTTCTGACAGGATCTGCTAGGGGACTATTATAATTTGTGTGTGATATGCACTCCCAGATGTTTGAAACTTCTGCAGTTTCTTCTGCTGTGCAGCGATGTAAAGGGACCACTGAATGGTGCGAGTTCTCCCGAAGTCGATAATTAACTCCCATATCATGTTGCGATTAAAGAATAAGTTATTTGCGTTGGAACAGGCCTCGTGCTCTTCCACCTTCTCTGGGTAGATCGTACCATCATCGTTGCTGCTGATGATCCCCACCACTTCCGTGTCATCAGCGAATGTAACGATGTGGTGGCTCGAGTATTCAGCCGTGTAGTCAGATGTGACCAGAGTGTACAGCATTGGCCTCTGCCCACAAACCTGAGAGGATGGTTGATTCCGCTTTGCGGATGGTGTGGAGGCAGGTGCGGTTGTGTACCCTAGCTATCTGAGGTCATTCCGTTAAGAAATCCGACACCCAGATGTACACAGGCAGCTTAGACCGAGGGGTATGAGTGTCTTCAAGAAGGTTTGTGGGACGATAATGTTGAATGTCAAACTGAAATTCAGAATAAACCTTCCGACATAGGGTTCCTTGTTATCTAGGTGTG
Source organism: Hemitrygon akajei (assembly GCF_048418815.1). Lineage (NCBI taxonomy): Eukaryota > Metazoa > Chordata > Chondrichthyes > Myliobatiformes > Dasyatidae > Hemitrygon > Hemitrygon akajei. The sequence goes on along the minus strand of NC_133132.1, from coordinate 14,246,746 downwards.
CCAGGGTTGGGTCGATCACAGACACTGTGATATTTGTCGTACAGAGATTCTGTCGTTAACGTGCTTTTTTAAAAATCAATATCCTGTCATAATTGTTTCACACCATCACTCTACGTATTGCAGCCTAACATCATTACTTGTGGAGAGATTATGTTGATAACGGTTTTTATTTGTTACTCAATATCATGCCATAGTTGTTTCACACTATCACTCTACATATCTCTGCCTCACGTTATTGTTGGTGAACATAAACCTACATTATTGGAAGTCAACAGATCTATACCTGGTACAGTGCAGTAGCATCACTGATTGGATACTTTGTCATTGTTATTGGCTTTCACCTGTACATAAACACAATTGCTGGAGGCAGGAATTCAACACTGCAGATTGAGACATTTTCTTTTGTACTGGCATAGGTTTGCTACCGCGACCGCACTGTTTATGACGCTACTCCATATTGCAGAGATAAGTCCAAACTTGGAGCATTGGTCGCTTCTGCCTAATCGCATAAGCTGAATGTGATGTTGCGAATCTTCTCTCAGGTATAACCGCACTGTTTTCTTTGACCAGTTCTACACTGACGGATCTGAACTGACATGGGCATTGCTGGTGTTGTCGGGGAGCACTTAACTTCTGTTAAAATGATCCAGCACGTTTATCAGAACAATAAACAGTGTTGGTTATTGATTATGTTGTTTTGTCAATTAAAAGCTCGAGGCTAGTTTTTAGGAACATCACGGAGCACCATAAACACCAGAGATATGCAAGTGATTCAGGTGTGAGTGGGAGATGGTGATCAGAGTGCTAAATTTCAACAAAGCCTCGCCTCTGTCTCCGGAGAGTTGACAACGGAATCACCGACTCGTCCCACGCTGGTAATTCTCCTATGACCCCCTTCATATGGGGAAAAGATATATAAAATTGAGAACACATGACAGCAGGCACAACGGAAACAACAATCCCCTCATGATAAGTTGATGGTGAGGACACCTTGTAAAATAAAGATGAACTAATGATCTCTGAATTTACTTTGTCGTTGTCCTTGCGCTGTATTACTCCAGACAATTGCACAATCTTTTTCCGTGTAACACGATAGTATGCATTCAGTTTCGTTTCGTACCACCTTGCAGTGCATGGCAAGCTCAGTATTAGCATGTGCAGAAAAACCTTTTGAATGCATTTTTGCACATAAGTTACTTCAGTCATAGAACAGGTAGAATCAATCATTTCGGCCCATCCATTCTGTTCTTAAGCAGTAATCTGCGTAGTCCTATCGATATGTATCCCCTGCATATCCCCCATGCCCCTCCTATCCATGTAGCTACCCAACCTTCTCATATACTTTGAAATCCAATTGTATCTACCACATGTTCTGGCAGCTTCTTCCACATTCTCACCACCCATTGAATGAATTAGATATTCTCATGTTTCCCTTAACAGATAAACTCCAATTGTACTCTCACGCAAGCTCCGTGGGAACAAAAACCTGCCTGTGTTTACCCTAAATATAATCTTATAATTTGGCAAACCACAATCAAATTTCCGATAGTCTTCTACGATTGAGACAATAAAGTTCTATCTTATTCAACCCTCTCATGGCCCAACGAGATCCTTGTAAATCATATCTGCACTATTTTAATCTTATTTATATCTTACCTGTATGTAGGTGATCAAAATTGGATACAATGTTCTAATTTAGGATTAATCAGCGTCGGATTCAAATTTAACATATGGTCCGAAGTACTGCACACAATGCATTGATTAATGAAGTACAAAATGTCAAAAAAATTCTCTTTACGACCCTATCTTCCTGTGACGACACATTCAATTACTTTTGGCCCTAATCCCTTTGTTCCAGCCAACCCCTCCGTGCCCTAGCATCGAATGTGTAAGACCTATTCTTAGTGGTACGAACGAAGGGCAACACATCGCACTTGTCTACATTAAATTCCATTCAGCCCATTTTTCTAGCTGGTCCCGCTGCAAGCCCTGGTAGTGTATCCTGCTGTTCACTAAATCAGTAATCTTGGTGTCATCCACAAATTTGCTGAGGTACTTAACCATATTATTAATCAGATCGTTGCTATAGATGACAAACCAGGAAACCAGCCCAACACAAGCAAATGACTAGCAATGTGTTACAGATGCTGAATGGTTCGAGGAAAGAATAGTGAGTATAGTTACAATAACCATCCATAGGTCTGAGAAGGAAAGGATTTGGGAGTCCTTGAGCAGAACACCCGAAGCGTTAACGCAGGTAGTATCGGTGCTGAGGAAGTCAAATGCAATGTTAGTATGGAGGGAACTTAGAGATAGATCGCAGGATGATTCAGGGATTGATAGATTTGTCATAGCAGGAACGTGTGATGGCTCTGGGTATGTACTCGGTGGAATTTAGAAGGATAATGGGGGATCTCATTGAAACCTTCCGAATATTGAAAGGCCTAGACAGAGTAGATATGGAAAGGATGATTCCCATGGTGCAGAGTCTGGGACAAGAGGGTACAGCCTCAGAACATAAGGACGTCGATTTAAAGCAGAGATACAGATAGATGTGTGGTATTTGTACCTCAGGCAGTTGTGGAGTCTAGGTCGTTACGTATATTTAAAGGAAAGCTTGATTGTTTCTTGATTGAACACGGCATCAAAAGTTACGGAGTGAAGGCGGGGGACAGGAAAAAACGGTCAGACACGATTGAATGTCGAAGCAGAGTCGATCAATTCTGATCCTCAGACGATGCCCTTATGGTCTAAAATAGTGGAGAAACTCAGCAGGTCAGTCAGCTTTTATGGAAAATAATAGATATTGGGCGTTTCGATTCGATCACTTCCTTCAGATTTCAAGTGAATGGTCCTGATGATGGTTCTCGGGCCGAAACGTCATCAGTTTTCTCTTGCCCATCGATGCTGTCTGATCTGCTCAGTTCCTCCGACATGTTGTGTGTGTTGCCTTGGAGTTCCAGCATCTGCAAATTTGTTCGTGTTTGTGAACTGCGAACCCAACACCGATCCCACGGCAGTCCACCTCGCACAGGCGTCCAGGTATGATGCTATCCTCCACTAGCACTCTCTGGCTTCTCCCATTTTGCTACCTCTTTAATCCATTTTACTACCTCAGCAATGCCAAGTAGCTGAAACTTCTTTACCAAGTTCATAAGCGGGACCTTGCCAAATGCCTGGCGAAAGCCCAAGTAGACAATATCTACTACCTTGCCTTCATCACCATTCCTGTAACTTCCTCGAAAAATGCTATAAATCAATTAGATACGACCTACAACGTACGGACCGGTACTAATTGTTCACAGTTATGTAGATACTCATAAATTAGGCCCCATTCAATTATTCCCAATAACTTTCCCACCATTGATTTCAGGCACACCAGCATATAACTCCCTGGTTTTATTTTGAGACTTTCTAGAGTCCAATGTTCCCTAAACCCGTTATCTTTCATTCTGAAAGCTACATGCAAGCATTCTGCTCGCCAAATTTCTTTTTTCAAGGCCATTCACTTACTAAGAATATCTGTTCCAGAAAATAGACTGCTCCAACACACATTGCCGGGTCATTTCTGACACCATCAAATGTAGTATTTCTCCAATTTAGAAACTCAACCCATCGGACCAGACCCAGCTTGTACTTTGAAACAAGTGCCATCATGAGCACTAGATGAAATGTGTTCACCTACACAATCCTCTGTCCCCTGCCCAGTTCTTATTCCCTTATAGCAGTCCAAGTGTCGCACATTCATTCGTCGTGACTTTTACGTACTGATTAAGACAACTTTCCCAAGTACATCTGGCAGACGCATCGAACGCAACAGGCAAAAATGCTGGAGGAAGTCAGCAGGCGAATCAGGTTCCATTGAAATTAGTAACCAGTCAATGCATCGGACCGCGACCCTTCATCAAAACTAAAAGAAAGAGCAGACGTCAGAGAAATAAGGTGGGGCAGTGAGGAAGAATCACAAGGTGGCATCTTATAAATGAGACCGGAAATGGCTGGGGGGGGGGGTGGTGAAGTAAATAGTTGGGAAGTTGCTTGATAAAGGAGTTAAAGGTATGGTGAAGAGGGAATCTAATAGAAGAGGACAGAATGGAAGAAAGTGAAGACAGAGGAGGAAATGAGAAAGGTGGGCAGATAACGAGTACATCTGTGGATGGAGACATAGAGATGCAATTGACTTTCAGCCAGGAATGAAATAGAGCATGAATTAAATTTCAGATTCAAAACAGGAACCGGCCTGGCCAAACTAATTGCATTCCCGTTATGGCAGGAGCCCACTCTTAGCAAATGCTAAAGTTGCAGAAAATATAACGAAGTAGGACACATACAAGGAGTATGTCGGGCAGCGAAAAAAAAATAGATTGACAGAACAAAGAAGAGAAAAAGAGAAACAATCAAGTTACAATTTCAAGAAAATGGTATTAACCTGCACGCTGTTGATGAATAATCTTAAAGTTCTGAGAATGACTCAGAACTGTGCAGGCAATAGATTTACAACATGAAAAGTGATAATAGATCAGCAGTACTGAACGGCAGCCTAATTCAAAATAAATTGGATGGACGCTGACGAAGGTTCTCGGCCCGAAACGTCGACAGTGCTTCTCCTTATAGATGCTGCCTGGCCTGCTGTGTTCCACCAGCATTTTGTGTGTGTTGCTTAACAAATGACATACCGTTTTTCCGCTTTGGTTTTGAACGTCCTCAGCTTTATCATCATCGAAAGGTCATATTTGCGCAGGTGTCGCTACACGGTAGAACAGTGCACCACCACCCAAAGTCTGCTAAATCTTCCTGAAGGTCTTTTGCAGTCAAACGGGGATTTTGATTTGTCTTTCTAGCAATCCTACGAGCAGTTCTCTCGGAAAGTTTTCTTGGTCTTCCAGACATCAACTTTTCCTGTTAACTGCCATTTCTTAATTACATTACGAACTGATGAAACAGCTTTTCTGTAATCTTATAGCCTTCTTATGCTTTGGGGCATCATTTATTTTAATTTCCAGAGTGCTAGGCAGCTGCTTAGAGGACCCCATGGCTGCCGATATTTGGGACAAAATTTGAGGAACCTGGCTATTTATAAAGCTTTAGATTTTGCATCAGCCGGCCTTTCCTAACGATGTTTGTGAACAAGCCATAGCCCTAGCAAGCTAATTAAGGTCTGAAACCTTTGTAAAAGTTATCTGAGAGCTCAGATCTCTTGGGCTGCCCAAACATGTGAATGGTGCTCCTTTCCTTTGTACAAAGTTGTACAAAGCAAAAATGATACCCTAATCTTGCTTAAAATGTTGAAAGGAATGTTTAATCTTTAACTTTGTGACTTTTGGAGATCATTTCATCTTCTACTCACTTAACTATTCACAGTAACAGAAATTTTGACCAGGGGTATCCAAACTTTTGCATGCCACTGTATATCCCATCCACCGGCGGTTCGTATATAAGTCCGTGTTTCGAATGCAGTCCCAGGGTATACTGTCAATTAATTTCATAGGCTGATATATGAAGAAGCGTTTTTGTAGAATAGAGCAGAACGGTGGTTGTTGTCAGATCCACAGCCGTAGTTTTCCCGGTGCAATACTTTGCTTTCCACTTCTTACAGCAGATTGTTATTCAGTCGCGTGAGGTACGGCCTGTTACAAAGCCACGTGGCTATTCCTAATTATGTTTATCTAAGTACTTGGCAATCCAGTTTCTAAGAAGACTCAGTAATATGCAAGTGTGACTATTTTACTGTGGCAAGGATAATCCAGAGTACCTATTATAATTCTTGATCAAGCTGATATTTATCGTTTATATTGAGATATTACCGCTGTCGATGAATTAAATTCTCTCCATGGCCCAACGCCTGAACACCAGGTCATATCGACCGAGTGACCTGCTGCTTATTGCTTATGACTGCATAAATAATTATCTTCCCCTGCGTGTGCATGTAGAGTGACACTCCAACATCCTGCTTGCGTGATTTCCTAATTTCCTGAACGATCGTTCCGTGAATAATCACACGTCTGGTTCTGCTTTTGAAACCAGCCTGCACATTTTATCCATTATTCGGTTGCTATATATCGGGGGTCGGTTTTGTTCTTGACCAGTCGAATATCATGTTGCTATTGACCACTAGCGCATGTTCTGAAACCCGCCATGAGCTTCAGAAGGTGCCGTGTCGTACCAACAGCGCTCTGCAATGCGCCCAGACACTCGTCAAGGCTAGCTGAGCGTTGAAGGGTTTTCACAGCTCTCACCACGTCCATGCTCCTCTTTCCTCTCGTGATTGGGCGTTGTTCCAGAGAATACCCTTTGCTCTGGGTGGGGTACCTCTGCATGTGCACTGGGCCACTTACCTGACAGTGAGGTACGGGCTGATGCCAACTCAGAAGATTCACTCTGCACTGGGGGACGGCGCTTGATTAGACATTCCAAATCCGACCACTGTGTCCCCTCACTCCTATAATGTTAGAACCCTATCTTTCCGCCCCGAGCTACGGGAAAATCGACTCCTGACTCGGCCCGCTCTGCTACATTCCCCTCCTCTCTGACAGTATGGTCAGGCCATGACCCTGCCTTGCCTGGGGCACCGATAGACGCTGGCAGTCCAACTACCGTTATGTCAGAGCTAGTCTGAATTAAAACAAGGTCTGAGCCCGCCATGTCATCAAATCTTCGCGCTAGGATCTCAACGCTAGGACTAACAGCTTTAACAGCTTTATCCGTACTCAAAATCGAATTCACAGTTCATCCGGGTTATGAATATCCACCCCACTCAACACGCACGCATTCGTTACTGGTAACCCGATGGAGGCACACCAGCGCTTCACCCCGCTTGTACCCATAACAGTGCGGATTTAAACACACGACCCACTGGTTCAATGCTCACACAGCTTCCAACGGAATGAATCCCGGTCGTGCCCACACTATTGTCATCCTCAGGTTCGGCCAGTACGTTTTGGTCCAGGGGAAGACAGCACTGGCACCGCAAAACTGAGAAATCTCGTTTGTGTGGATGCGGTGAGATGCATTGCCCGGTTACAAATCCAAACAGCAAAATATCAGACAGTACACAGTATGAAATTAAATGTTAGAACTTTATAAATCTTAATCTGACCATAGAGTTAGTAAGGAAAGGGCCAATGTTAATGAAAGAGTCAACTGTGTACGTTGGAGCTCACTGATAAGGCCATTCGAGGTTTTGACAATCGGACATTTGCTCCCCGTCTTCTCTGTCCGGTAGTCTGCACGCGTGTCTTCTCTATTCGTCTCTCGTCGACGAAAGAGCGCGAAATCCCTGCTCCCAGACCCACAAGAAAGAACCACATCCCGCTCATTGGATAGCATACATTCCAAAGGCCCCGTTATCTGTGGTCTAATTACATTAGCAGTGAATCCTTACAGCACTTTACTGCCCTAATATACCTTTCTGTATCAGCAGCCATGATGGCATTGTATACACTCGCCACTACCGTGTAAAGAACACAACTCTGACATACTCCCGATTAATTCCCCAAATCACTAATAAAATCATGGCCACTGGTATGAGCATTCCCGCCGAGGGGAAGGGGGTGGGGGGAATATGTCTCTCGTAATGCATACGATATATGGCTGTTATCATCTTATGAAACTCAGTCACATTTCAGTCATCCTCCTTCGTTTCAAACAGAATATCGCTGGTTCAGTCAAACTACCCTTCTTGATTAGAAAATACAGCGATGAATTAATTAAAATGTGGGAGATGCATTATTGTATAAAACAAAGCGGGAGCAGTCCCACTGTGATTAAGCGTAGTTCATGTCATTTGTAAGGGCATATTTTCACTGTGGAAATGGAGATACTCGAATGAAATCTGAAAAGAAATCTTCTCATGCAGTAGGCAGAGAGTACATAGAATGAGTGTCTGAGAGAGCACAGCGGCATGTCTCATCCGTAAACGGATTTCGGGCAGGTAGACCATGAGACAAGGGCTGAATCGAGACGACACGAATACAGACAGTGAAATTACCATGTGCAGAAAAGGCCCGCTTCTGCGCGGTACGAGCCCATGTTTCCACGATTCCATGCAAATCGCGATGATTACAATCAGTGTTGACTGCTGCAGTTCAAATTCCGGGTCCCAGGTGACGCTGTGGGAGAGGGAGTGGGAGGGTGATGAAATTTGATATGATACCATGTGAGGTAGAAAAATGGACACACAGTTCTTAATGAAGGTCAGTCCAATGAAACAGAAAATGCTGGAGAATTATTTGGAAAAGGTGATTAATGAAACAATGATTTGTGTGATTCAAGTGGAGACATGCACGCAGTAAACAATATAGAGCTAATCATTTTTGTACCTAATAAAGCGGCCTGTGTATAAAGACTCGTGGTCTTCTGCTCCAGTAGTCTCTTCCCACTACTGTTTTAACGCGTGGTTATTTGAGTTACTGTCACCTTCCAGTCACCAAGAAACAGTCTGGCCATTCTCCTCTGACCTCTCCCATTAACAAAGCCTCTTGGCCCTCTGAACTACTGCCACACAATAGATTTTTTTTCTTTTAACTTTTTATATATAATCCCTGTTAACACAATACACTGCTGTGGGCGAACATTTCACATAATGAATTTCTGAGATAATTAAACCACCCCATCTGGCAGCAAGGTATTATCACTTCGATCTAACTTGCTCACGATTCTTATGTTTAGTCTGAATATTAACTGTACCTCCTGTCTATGTCTGCATGCTTTGGGTTGCAGCCATATGATTGGGTGATTAGGCATTTGCATTACCGTGCAAGTGTACAGATATACCTGATAAGTGGCCACTGTGTTTTCATCCTAATAATGCAGAAGTTGTCTTCTGCATATAACTGAAGCATAAACTCGAATAGGATTTACAGCTTCCCATTTTGCAATTGCGTGTTGGTAAGAGTTTAAGCGCAGTGCCTTATTGTTGCAATTGTATTTCTCCGTTCTACAGCGAAGAGGGGCAAGGAAAATGAATCTCAGGTCATTATGACGTGGCAGAAACTTACTTTGATATTGTTTTTCATAATCTGCGAGTTATTTTAGCTCTCGGTAGCCGTTGTGTTAATAACGGAGCTACAAATTTCTTCCTTCAAATTATACCAAGAAAGATTGATTTCTGATAGTGAATTCAATAAACTCCCCTCCCTCCCAAGTTAAATCTGTGTTGATAGATTTTACTTCTTAATAATTCGAAGGATGGAGATACCCAGATACTTCACCGCGTTGACAAACTCCTGCCTGAACTTTGATTGCGTCACCCCATAAATGAAAGTGTTGGTGCATAAACTGAAATTCTGTAGGATATATCCGACATGTGCAAAGATATATTCGGAATTGTTGTACTGGCTGGGTGTTGTTCCGGCGATGTTGTAATATACAAAGTTAAGCACAGTTGTTAACCACAGAAGGATAAAGCTGCCAGATATAGCAAACAGCAAAATCATCGACTTCCTCCTGCTCTCCATCTCTGGGTCACTTTGATTCGCCTCTTTGCTCTGACGCCTCAGTGCCTTCCGCACACGACTGGCCAATACAATGTGTCTGACCGTCAAAACATTGAACAGCAAAATAAAAGCGAAAGGCAGCAGGGGCGTCACAACCTTATCAAACATCCTGAAACCCACCCACAACGGATCGGTGTAATAAACTGGCTTCCTTTTACAGAACCACGCTACATTATTAATGACAAATCTGGGTTCAGAAGAAAAATAGAAAGGGACGTTTTTCAGACACAGCAGGATGCCGGTTATTGACAGAACAACAGCCGCAGTTTTTAAGGTGCAGTAGTGTGTTTTCAGTTTCTGGCAACAAATGAGGACAAAGCGGTCAAAGGTAAAAGCGACAGTAAACCATACGGAACAGTCCCTGGCCGCACACATCAGAAAAAAGTTAACGTTGCAGGTGGGATAGATGTCGAGAAAAGATCCGGAGAAATAATAGCTGATCCGCATCAGTATGACGGCGGTGACGACAGCCAGCAGATCCGCCGCCGCCATGACTATCAGATAGCGAGTGGTGCAGGTGGAGAGGCCGCACTTTCCCCGGGACAGGATGGCAATCGCCACCAAATTTACTGTGAAGAATAAAATAGAAATAACGTTTTAATAAGCTTCGTGATCCTCTGTAGGACTCGGTGGAACCAAGGTTGACTTGGAGAGATTAGATCGTACTCCGCCTGTCTGATTTTTGCCCTCTCTTTCAATCACCTTGCAAACTTTTGTGTCCATTTACAGCATACTTGCTTCTGTTTGTCAAGCCCTGCTTACCCATACCTCGGTCGTATTTGTGTACAAATTAGAAAACTATGATTTTCACTGGTGCAATTATAGTACGGTGTAATCAAGCTATACTAATGAGACCGCTTCAGAGGTTGACGATAGACGCCTACTGGCGGTTCTGAGACATACAACAATACGTCTGCTACCTGACCTTGAATTCGATCTTTACGTGAAACTATCAGTTTTGAAAATAATATCACAGTTAGTCTCAACTAAAACAATAGAAATAACAACAAATGGTATTCAAAATATATCCACAAAATACTGTTGCTGGTCCTTTGATTGAAAATAAGATCAACCGCTGTAGCAACGGGCAATAGTACAGAACAAATTACTGGTGGCTATTTCTAGTCTCTTACCAGGAAGTCCAATGATGGCAATGATCAAATAGCATATACTTCGGAAGCTGATAAATGTTTGCAACATTTTCGGTGCGCACGCTTTTGGTGACCCTTCGGATTGAAACTCATGATCCTCCTTCATTCCTGGAGCAATTATAATCACAATTATAAGCCCAGCGAATCTCCTCTGGGAATCTTAATTTGCAACACCGTTGAATACAGATTATATTTAGCTTTGAAAAAAATAAAGATGACGACAGCATCGAGGCATCCTTGTTGTGTTGAAATACAATTATTATTTCGATTCAAATATAATATCTGGAAATATGCGCCCGTTACCAAGAAAAACATAACTTCACGGAATTGTAATTCAACAACAGGAGAATTAGCGGCCCGTCCAGAAAGTGTCGGTGTAAATCAGGAAGAAATGGGGAGAGAGAGAGAGAGAGAGAGGGAGAGAGAGAGAGAGAGAGAGAGAGAGAGAGAGAGAGAGAGAGAGAGAGAGAGAGAGAGAGAGAGAGAGAGAGAGAGAGAGAGAGAGAGAGAGAGAGAGAGAGAGAGAGAGAGAGAGAGAGGAGAGAGAGAGAGAGAGAGAGAGAGAGAGAGAGAGAGAGAGAGAGAGTGAGAGAGAGAGAGAGACTGACCCAAGCTGTAAACAGGAATGTGTGTTATTTACAAAAACTAAGACATTTCAGGTGAATTGAACATTTAACCCTTACATGTTGTTCGGGCCAAATTTGACTCGTTTTGACAGCAGTAAAAACACCCTAAATGCTCCTCGTAACTTAACCTTTTCATTCCCGGGAGGGTTCTCGTGAATCTGATCTGGACTTTTCTCAAACCAGCAAATCTTTAGATGGCTCTTGTAGATTCACTGTCTTCTTAGAAGTGCATAAGAGTAGGGAAACAGTGGACATCATTTCAATATTTACACAGAGCTTAAATGGCAAAACATTGCATTGGAGTTCCGAAATTAAAAAGGGGAAGAGAACACGGTGGACACACTGCTCAGGGTGTCTGCAACGAAAAACAGAGTTAACATCTTAAATTCAATCAGAAAATAAAGGCCACGCCATTGCGGAACTAGTGACTCCCTGAAATAATAATGGCACGGTATATTTTTGTTTTATTTTCATATGCATACTGTTGAAGAGCATGAAAAGTGCGCGTATGTGGCTAATCATTTATTAACTGGGCGATTCTGTTGACTGCGATCAATCCTGACTTTAGGTGTGCGGCTTGTACGGTCCTCCTGTGATACGGAAGTCTCAAAACACGCATCAACAGTCTCAAGTTCAGATAATTCACACTCAGTTGATAATATTCAACGGCGCACTCGTACAAAAAGTCGGGCTGGGATCAAGCAATCTACCTCGTCATGATCTTGTAAATTATCTCCAATTGTATTCCCCTTTTTACTGTAGCGTTGAACTTTATCCAACATGATATTATTTTTTTTTTAGCCTTGTTTTTTGTCCGGGCACTGTGTAATGTTGGACAGAAACCATAAGACTATACATTACGGGACCAGGTCCACGATGTTATGTCTAACCAAATAAATCAGTAACAAATCCTTTCTGCCTACAACATATGCATCCCCTTCGATCTACCTCACATTAATGTGGCTCTTAAATTTTCAGAATATATCTGCCTCTACAACCACCGCAGACAGCACAATCCAGGAACCTGCCACTCTCTGGTAATAAAAAAGTGACCTCGCACACTTTTGAAATTATTCCTTCTCACCGTACGTGCATGCCCTGTAATGTGAGATATTTACCCCATCTCTCTCTCTCTCATGATTCAATAAACTTCGATCAGAGCTCCCACCAGCCTCAGACACTGCAGAGCAAACCAACTCCGCCTGTCCAAACTCTTGCTATAGCACATGCCCTCTACTGCAGGCAGCATTGTGGTATTCCTCTTCTGCTCTGCACTCACCCCAAAGCTTGGACATCTTTCCGAAAATGGGCGACTAGAAAATTATGCAATGCCTCTGAAGCTATGTAACGAGAGTTTTATAAAACTTCAAAATAACTTCCCGACTTTAGAATTCAATGATTCAACCATTAAAGCAAGGTATCGTTATATGCCTTCCTAAACACTCCAACAATCAGGAAGCTGTGCGCGTGTTTCTCAAAATCTCGCTGCTCATCAAGTCTGTTAAGGATTTTGCTCATAACATGTGCTATCAATTTGGACTTTAACAACGTGCGACATTTCACTTCGGGAAGGCATAAACTCCATATGCCATTTCTCTGCCCATATTTGTATATATCTATATCCAGCTGTATTATTTACCAGTCAGGTACGCTCTCCATGACTCCATGAATATTCGTATCATCTGCAAACCTGCTATCGCACACATCTACATTTTCATCCAGGTCATTTGTACGTTGGGACTATTCTAATGAAGTTTACTAACATAGACACATAGAAAAGAGGCATAATATTATTGGGAATAGTCAGCATGGCTTTGTCAAAGGCAGGTCGTGCCTAACGCGCCTGATTGAACTTTTTGAGGTTGTGACTAAATACATTGATGAAGACCGAGCCCTAGATGTAGTGTATATGGATTTTAGCAAGGCAAAGGTAATGTACCCCATGCAAGGCTTATTGAGAAAGGAAGGAGGCATGGAATCCAAGGGGACATTGCTTTGTAGATTCAGGACTGGCTTGCCACAGAAGGCAAAATGTGGTTGTAGACGGGTCATATCCTGCATAGAGGCTGGTGACCGGTGATGTGCCTCAGTGATCTTCTCTGGAACGCCTACTCCTTGTGATTTTTATAAATGACCTGGATGAGGAAGAGAAGAGATGAGTTAGTAAATTTGCTGATGACACAAAGGTTGGGGGTTGTTTGGATAACGTGGAGGGCTGTAAGAGGTAATAGCGGGACATTAATAATGCTTGGCTGAGAAAACTGGGCTGAGAAGTGGCAGATGGAGTTTAACCCAGGTAAGTGTGACGTGGTTCATTTTGGTAGGTAAATATGATGGCAGAATGTAGAATTAATGGCAAGACTCTAGGCAGTGTGGAGGATTAGCGGGATTTTGGCGTCCGAGTCCATAGGACACTCAAAGCTGCTACGCAGGTTGACTCAGTGGTTAAGAAGGCATATGGTGCATTGGCCTTCATCAATTGTGGGTTTGAGTTTGCCCGATAGTTAATGGTGCAGCTATATGGGACCCATGGCAGACCCCACTTGGAGTACTGTTCTCAATTCTCAATTATCGTCGCCTCACTATAGGAAAGACGTGGAACCAAAGAAAGGGTGCAGAGGAGATTTACAAGGATGTTGACTGGATTAGGGGAGCATACCTCATGAGGATAGGTTGAGTGAACTCTACCTTTTCTTCTTTGAGCGACGGAGGATGTGAGCTGACCTGATAGAGGTGCACAAGTTAATGAGAGGCATTGCTTGACCGTATAATCAGAGGCTTTTTTTCCAGGGCTGAAATGCCGAGCACGAGAGGGAATAGTTTTAAGGTGCTTGAAAGTCGGTACAGAGGAGAAGTCAGGGGTAAGTATTTTTTTTTTTAACTCAGAGAGTGGTGAGTGCGTAGAATGGGCTGTTGGCGACGGTGGTAGAAGCGGAAACGATATGGTTTTTTCAGTGACTCCTGCATGGATACAAGGAGCGCAGAAAAATAGAGGCCTATAGCTAAACCTAGGTAGTTCTGAGGTAAGGACATGCTCGCCGCTGTTTGTGGGCCAAAGGGCCTGTATTGTGCTGTAGGTTTTCTATGTTTCAATGTTTTGTATTATTGTGACTTTCTGAAGATTTGCATAGGTGTTACCGTGTAGCCCTAATTGTTTAATGCATTTGGAATTACTCCACTTGTAGCTATTACTAACAGGACGATGTTTACCTTCTCCATGCTCCTATGTCTTCCAATTTATTTTCACTCAATTCAGCATATTCAATTAAATTCTGATTTTTTAAAAAATTCTGTGCGTTGTGTGTGTTTGAAATTGTTATATCTATTAAATCCGTCGTTCTTGCTTGTTGAACCTGTGTTATTACATCAGGACGATTTTTTTATGGCTTGTCTCATCTGTTACAACTGATCGGTCACTAGATAATTAGTGGTATTCGGACTCGAATACTGGTAATGTATTTATAGTAAGGTGTGATTTCATTTATGAGTTTGTACTTTATGGCAAGATTTTGTTGAAAGAAGTTTTCCAATTGATTGCGTCTGTGTAAGTAATCAGATTGTGTAATATTGGTACAGCATCCTGTAAAGTGTTGGATTGTTTCTGTTGTTTTCTCTCGTGTGACAAGATCTGGAGGATTTTCCAAAGTGGATTGTTCCTTTAAAAAGAGAGAGAGGGAACGAACAACGTGTGTTCTATTTCAGCAACGGAGAGAGAGAAAGTCTGTGAGTTGCCTTGGAAAGGGAAAGGCGGAGCCATGTGATGGACGGCAGATGTTCAGCATCCGTGGAATATATACACGGTCAGCTGGCTTTGTAATCAGGCACGCCAGACACCAAGGAAGACACAGACACTGGTTGAGCTTTGCCTGCCCACGACAAAGGTGGGGATTTTGCTCACAGTGTGGACAAAGAAGGAACGGGTGGAGAGCTATCGGTGTGTTTAACGCTGGCCTAGGTTGATAACTGCACCACAAAGGAGGGACCGGTGGGGATCTATCGGTGTGTATAACGCTGGCCTAGTTTGATAACTCCACCACAAAGGAGGGAACGGTGGAGAGCTATCGGGTGTGTTTAACGCTGGCCTAGGTTGATAACTCCACCACAGAAGACGGTCTCCTTTTTTTGGTCACACTCGGTGACTTTAATAAGTTTCAGGAGCAGGTAGACGACGTGGAAGATTCGACGGCATCGGCACTGGGAAGACAAAACATCTCTCTCTCTCTCTCTCTCTCTCTCTCTCTCTCTCTCTCTCTCTCTCTCTCACCTCTACTCAATTCAATTCAAATTCCAGAACTGAACTGACTTCTTACCATAGCACCGTAAGACTGTATCATTCAGTCACCTGAGCTGGGAGAAGCTTGGGAACTTTATTTACTCACTTATATATGCATATGCTCTGCTAACCTATTTTGCCTTATCTTGTTTTGTAATACGTTATCACGTAGTTACTAATAAAATAGAGTTTATAACGAAAGACTCAGACTCCAGGTGTGTCCATTTCTACTGGTTCTTTTTAACCCGTTACGGGGTACGTAACCCTCGGCATTTTCGACATGTACCGAACTGAAGCGACTGGGGAAGAGGCAGTTGGCTCACAAATAGAGAAAGCTTGTAGACAGTACGAGAGGGAGGATAGACAGGTGATAGAGAAGGGACGCGCTCAAATCGAAGGCTTGAGATGTGTCTGTTTTAACGCAAGGAGTATTGTGAACAAAGCGGACGAGCTTAGAGTTGATCAGTGCTTGGATATATGATGTGGTGGCTATTACAGAGACTTGGATGGCCCATGGTCAGGAATGGTTGATTCAAGTACCGGGATTTAGATGTTTCAGAAAGAAGATGGAGGCGTGGCACTGTTCATCAGAGATAGTGACACGGCATCAGAAAAGGTGGACGCCATGGAGTGATTGTCTACGGAGTCTCTGTGGTTGAGGTTAGGTACAGGAAGGGGTCAATAACTTTACCCGTTTTTTTTTTTATAGGCCGCCTAATAGTAAGAGTGATATCAACGATCAGATAGGGATACAGATCCTGGAAAGGTGTAATAATTTCAGAGTTGTCGTGATGGGAGATTTTAATTTCCAAAATATCGATTGGTGCCTCCCTAGAGCAAGAGGTTTAGATGGGGTGAAGTTTGTTAGGTGTGTACCGTAAGGTCTATTGACACAGTATGTAGATAATCCTAGGCAACTGTGGGAGGCGAGGGAGGAGATTGCTGAGCCTCTGGCGATGGTCTTTGCATCATCAGTGGGGACCTGAGAGGTTCTGGAGGATTGGAGGGTTGCGGATGTTATTCCCTTATTCAAGAAAGGGAGTAGAGATAGCCCAGGAAATTATAGACCAGTGAGTTTTACCTCAGTGATTGGTAAGTTGATGGAGAAGGTCATGAGAGGCAGGATTTATGAACATTTGGAGAGGTATAATATGATTAGGAATAGTCCCCATGGCTTTGTCAAGGTTAGATCGTGCCTTACGATCCTGATTGAATTTTCTGACGATGTGACTAAACACATTGATGAATGAAGAGCAGTAGATGTAGTGTATATGGTTTTCAGCAAAGCATTTGGTAATGTACCCCTTGCAAGGATTATTGAGAAAATAAGGAGGCATGGGATTAATTTGTGAATCCAGAACTGGCTGGCCCACAGAAGGCAAAGTGTGGTTGTAGACGGGTCATATTATGCATGGAGGTCGGTGACCAATGGTGTGCCTCAGGGATCTGATCTGGGACCCTTGCTCTCCGTGATTTTTATAAGTGACCTGGATGAGGAAATGGAGTGATGGGTTAGTAAATTTGATGATGACACAAAGGTTCGAGGTGTTGTGGATAGTGTGGAGGGCTGTCAGAGGTTACAGCGGGATTTTGACAGGATGCAAAATTGGGCTAAGAAGTGGCAGATGGAGATCAACCCAGATAAGTGTGAAGTGGGTCATTTTGGTAGGTCAAATATAATGGCAGACTGTAGTATTAATGGTAAGACTCTTGGCAGTGTGGAGGATCAGAGGGATCTTGGGGTCCGAGTCCATAGGACGCTCAAAGCAGCTGCGCAGGTTGACACTGTGGTTAAGAAGGCGTATGGTGTATTGAACTTCATCAATCGTGGAATTGAATTTAGGAGCCGAGAGGTAATGCTGCAGTTATATAGACCTTGGTTTGACCCCACCTGGAGTACTGTGCTCAGTTCTGGTCGCTTCACTACAGGAAGGATGAAGAAGCCATAGAAAGGGTGCAGAGAAGATTTACAAGGATGTTGCCTGGATTGGGGAGCATGCTTTATGAGAAAAGGTTGAGTTCACTCTGCCTTTTCTACTTGGAGCGAAGGAGGATGAGAGGTTACCTGATCGAAGTGTATAAGATGATGAGAGTTATTAATCGTTTGGATACTCAGAGGCTTTTTCCCAGGGCTGAAGTGGTTGCCACAAGAGGACACAGGTTTAATGTGCTGGGGAATAGGTACAGAGGAAATGTCAGGGCTAAGTTCTTTACTGAGAGAGTGCTGAGTGGGTAGAATGGGCTGCCAGCAACTGTGGTAGAGGCGGATAAGAGGCTTTGAGATAGGTACATGGAGCTTGGTAAAATAAAGGGCTACAAGTAAGCCCAGTAATTTCTAAGGTAGGTGTCATAAGAGGGGCGCTGAAGCCGGACACAGATGTAAGACCCAGACACTGAAGTACTGGTAACTTAACTGGACTAGAGCTAGGGACTGGACTGGATACTGATTAGGAGCTGGGACTGGAACACACACTTGGGCTAGGACTTTGGCTAGGATAGAGGGACCAGGACAAGGAACTGGGAACTAGGAGCCTGGGATGGACTTCGAGCCAGAGACTGAACAAGGACCCAGAACCTGGGTCATAACTCGGGCTCGCACAGCGGAACTTGGCGAGGACATGTCATGGCTACAGTACTGGACGAGGCTCGGGTTCTTCTAGGCTCTCCTGGGCAGATGGGAAACTCATGGGCAGGACGAGGAACTCCTTCTTAGAGCACAGGGCCGGGACCCTTCCTAGGACATGGGGCCGGGATGCTTTCGCAGGGCCGGTCTCCTTCCTTGGACGCAGGGCCGGGATGACTGCCGAGGTAAACCGCCGAGGAAACTATCATGGATTCAGATGGGGAGGAGAAGAGAACTGTCCTGCCTCAGGGTTACGCCAATGACGGCCTGGCTTGCCCAACGAAGGAAAAGACAGGTAGGAAGCTCAATTCGGGGTGGCTCCGAGTCTCGGGGCGACCAGCAACCTTGGCTGGCTACGGAAACAGCTGAACAGACGGCCACTCAGCCGGCCCTAGAAACGGCCGAAGCTATGCCACAGTGACAGCTCCGACTAGAGACATCAAGGCTCCATGAAGTGGTGGTCTTCCAACCAGGCCTAGAGATCACGAATGGCTACTCTAGCCTTCCACTGGCGGGTTACTCCAAGGGGATACTGACGAGACGAACCAGCAACCACACTCGACCTCAAGGTCACTTAAATTCCCAGTTCCAAGACGAGAATCAGGTGCCTATTATTAAACACAACCGAAGCAAGGGACAGGCGGAAGACCCGGACTGTGAACCGGACCATGACAGTAGGGACATGTTCGGCACAACTTTGTGGGCCGAACGGCCTGTACTGTGACACTAGAACACTATGGCACAGTACAGGCACATCAGCCCTCCATGTTGCGCCGACACATATATTCCTTAAAAAAAGTACTACACCCAAACTACCCCGTTACCCTCCATTTCTCTTCCATCCATGTGCCTTTTCAAGTGTTCCTAAATACCCCTAATGTTTTAGCCTCCACCACCACCCCTGACAAGTCATTCCAGGCACTCACAACCCTTTGTGTAAAAAACGTACCCCTGATGTATCCCCTAAGACCTCTATTAAGTCCCCCTTCATCCTTCTACGCTCCAAAGAGGAAAGTCCCAGCTCTCCTAACCTTGCCTCATAAGAATTGTTTTCCCATCCAGGCAACATCCTGGTAAATCTCCTCTGCACCCTCTCCATGGCTTCCAGGCCCTTCCTATAATGAGGTGACCAGAGCCGAACACAACACTCTAAGTGTGGTCTCACCAGAAATCTGTAGAGTTACAATATGACCTCTCTACTCTTGAACTCAATCCCCCTATTAATGAAGGCTAGCATCCCATAGGCCTTCTTAACTATCCTATCAACCTGTGCAGTGACCTTGAAGGATGTATGGATTTGAACCCCAAGGTCCCTCTGTTCATCCACACTCTTAAGTAACTGACCATTAATTCTGTACTCAGCCTTCTGTTCTTTCCTTCCAAAATGCATCACCTCACACTTACCCGAATTGAACTCCATCTGCCATTTTTCTGCCCAACTCTGCATCCTGTCCAGATCCTCTTGTAATCTTCAACAACCTGCAGCTCCAAACATAACTCCTCCAATCTTCGTGTCATCCGCAAACTTACTCACCCATCCTTCTGCCTCTTCATCCAGGTGATTTATAAAAATCACGATGAGCAGGGGTCCCAGGACAGATCCCTGCGGCACTGCACTAGTCACCGAACTCCAGGCAGAATACTTTCCTTCCACTACTGCCCTCTGCTTTCTTCCTGTAAGCCAATTTTTGAACCAAACAGCCAAAGTTCCACTGATCCCATGTCTCATGACTTTCTGGATGAGTGCTGTAGGTTTTCTATGTTTCTATGTTTCCACTTATATTCTTGAATATGCTGATCTTTTTAATGTATTTTTGATGTTTGTCTGCCAACCATCTGGTCGTGTACAGCCACAGGAAACCGTTTTGAAGAAGTCCAAATTATGAGTCAGACATTCGACGCAACCTTGTCGACAACTAGTCTGCTCAAATCGTGGAGATGTCTTTCATGTAGGGCCATGCTCTTCCAATGGTCAACTTGTCTGTATTAAACTCCTTCTGCCATTTTTCAGCCCATTTTTCCAGCTGGTTCAGATCCCTCTGCAGCTTTGTAAGCCTTCCTCACTGTCCACTACACCTCCAATCTTTGTATCATCAGCAAATTTTCTGATCCAATTTACCACATTATCATCCAGATCATTGATATAGATGACAAATAGCAATAGACCCAGCACTGATCCCTGTGGCACACCACTAGTCACAGGCCTCCACTCAGAGAAGCAATGCTCCACTGCCACTCTCTGACTTCTCCCATCGAGCCAATGTATAATCCAATTTACTACCTCACCATGTATACCTAGCGACTGAATCCTCCTGACTAAACTTGTCAAAGGCCTTACTGAAGTCCATGTAGACAATATCCATTGCCTTCCCTTCATCCATATTCCTTGTAACCTCCTCGGAAAACTCTAATAGATTTGTTAAACATGATCTACCACGCAGAAAACCATGTTGACTCTCCCTAAGAAGTCCCTGTCTATCTAAATATTGTAGATCCTATCTCTTAGTACTCCTTCCAATAATTTACCTTCTACCGACGTCAAACCTACCAGCCTATAATTTCCTGGATTACTTTTTGAGCCTTTTTTAAACAACGAAACATGAGCTATCCTCCAATCCTCCGGCATCTCACCCGTAGATGCCAACATTTTAAATGTATCTGCCAGAGCCCCTGGATTTTCAACACGAGACTCCTTCGAGGTCCGAGGGAACACCCAGTCAGGTCCTAGGGACTTATCTACTCTGATTTGGCTTAAGAGAGCAAGCACCTCCTCCTCTTCAATCTGTGTAAGTTCCATGACCTCACTACCTGTTTGCCTTATTTCCATTGACTCCATGCCAGTTTCTTTAGTAAATACAGACACAAAAAAAAAATACATTTAAGATCTCCCCCATTTCTTTTGGTTCCATACACAGCCGACCACTCTGATCTTCAAGAGGACCAACTTTATCCCTTACTATCCTTTTGCTGTTAATATACCTGTAGAAGTTCTTTGGATTATCCTTCACCTCGACTGCCAAAGGTGCCTCATGTCTTCGTTTCGCCCTCCTGATTTCTTTCTTCAGGATTTTTTGCACTGATAATACTCCTCAAGTACTTTATTTGCTCCTTATTCCCTATATGTGTCATACATCTCTCTCTTCTTCTTTATCAGAGTTCCAATATCCCCCGAGAACCAAGGTTCTTTATTCTTATTCACTTTGCTTTTAACCCTGACAGGAACATACAAACTCTGCACTCTCAAAATTTCTCCTTTGTAGGTCTCCCACTTACCAATTACATCCTTGCCAGAGAACAACCTGTCCCAGTCTATACTTTTTTTGATCATTTCTCATTTCTTCAAATTTGGCCTTTTTCCAGTTTAGAACTTCAACCCGAGGACCAGAGCTATCTTTATCCATGGTCAAGTTGAAACTAATAGCGTTATGATTACTGGAACCAAAGTGTTCCCCTGCACCCACTTCCGTCACCTGCCCTATCTCATTTTCTAATAGGAGATCTAATATTACATACTTCCGAGTTGGTACATCTATATATTGATTTAGAAAACTTTCCTGAACGCATTATACAAACTCTAACCCATCTAGACCTTTAAATCTATGGGAGTCCCAATCAATGTGTGGGAAATTATGATCTCAGTTCTCAGTTCTTGAGGGTCAATTTTCACATTTTCTTTTAATGCACTGAGTTCACTGTAGCGAACAGAACTGACTATGGCCGCAACTGAGCAAAGACCTATAGTGAAATAATATGGAATATGTTGATTAACATCAGCCTGCTTTAATGAAGAGCCTCGTCTTTGATTAAGAACAACTTCGCCTATGCATTGATTAACTTTTTTAAAGAATTGAAGGTGTTCTGGTGTTTTCATTACTTGTCTGATGCTAAAAACATCGAAACAGTTTCGAATGTTACTGAAGCGCGATTTAATTAAAATCATTAAGAATCTGAATGAGGTTGTAATGTTACAGTCCCTGTGGAAATGTGGAGGGGTATAAAATAAACACAGCCGGAGCAATTATCTTAGTATAGATGCTTGTAAATCAACTGCTCTGAAACATCAGGCAGAAAATGCAGGAGACGTTCTACGGAATCAGGAAAGTATATTATATCATAATTGCAATCATTGGTGTTCCTGGTAAGCAACTATAATTTTGTTATTTTTGTATCTGAACACTCGAGGTTGTTTCCCAGTTTAAACAATGGTTAAAATGCTTGCGTTCTAATCCAATGGTTTTGCATGAACTAATAGTGGAACATTGGTGTCGTTTCGATGACCTAATGTCCTCGATCTAAGCACTAGTACTGATAATAACACTATTACTGATGTTAATAATATTAAACATGAGCTGATATATAGTAATAATAGAATGACGTTTGTCTTTGTGAGCATTTAGAGTACTTATTGCAAAGTCAGAATGCACAACTGCAGAGGGATATCTTCGAGAAAAGTTTACAAGTAGCCCGGTTACTGCCTGATAATAAATAACGTAACTGGATCTGTGACTGCGCCATAGAGAGGTTCGCATGTTCTGGGCTGCAGTATTATTTTAAAGTAATGTACTGACTGAGAAGCACTGACGTTTTAAATATCTACATTGTCATGCATTAAACTAATCGCTCTGATATACAGTGCTGATGATTTTTTGGCCATTATATTAAGGGGCACTACAAATGTTTTAAAATATTTGCGTTCTGCAAATGCTCTCAGTAATTCCTATTTTATTTGGCTTTGACTGATGTTATGCATTTCTTCTTTCGCCGCTGCTGTTGGTTAAATAAGTTTATTCATTGGTGAAACACGGAGAAACTGTTTACCCTTTTATCTTTGAAATAGACAGAATCGATTGCTAAGCAGTTACTGAGAGTGATCATATTTACAGCAGTGCAACTGGCCTGTCTCGTATCACTGGTTTATTCAATTGATCCAGCAACGTTCTGGTACTCGTTCTGGTCTATGACGTCACTATTATATTTAGGTGATATTAATATGTGCTTAAGAATTATTCTGAAATTAATTACTTTGGCAAAGATATTTCTTAACTATTATTTAGGATTTGTACTAACCTGTGACTCCACTTAGTGGCGTGACCATCAGTGAAAAAATTTTCATAAACAGGTGGAATTAAATTTTAATTTAACAATCCATCGAAAATAAGATTGACATCAAACAATATATTGAATGATTTCATTATATCCCCTTAACACAGAGGTTAGGCGGTAAAGCGGCAGGTATTTTGCGGGTATAGATGTGACTTGAGATACCTTATACAGAGAAATTTCAATATGAAAGGTGAGATATTTTATGCAAGACCATATGGCCAGAAGACCATAAGACATAGGAGCAGAATGAGAGCATTCAATCAAATGTACCAGTTTAGCCATAGGATCTGAATTCCACAGTATCACCAAACTATCGCTAAATAATTTCTTTTTCATCTTATTACTAAATAGACGTCTTCTATTTTGAGGTCGTGCCCCCTGGATCTCAACTATCCGAACACTGGGAAAAAACCCTCTCCACTACTACTCTATCCATCCCTCGGTACAGTTTAATCGTAATTATGTGCGCTAAATTTCTCGAGGAACAGCTCCCGATGATACAATTACAATGTTTATGAAAGAGTTGGACTGGAACTTGAATAGGAATGGGGCTGAGGGCTATTCACCGAATTCAGGCTAATGGGAATTGTGCAGATAGTCATTTGCATTTATATAGACGAAGTGGAGTTCGATTCTATGATTATATATGGAATAGATCTCTCCCACTGCCCTTGCAGTCCTATCCAGACCAGAATAACGTATTTTCCTCCCGTTTCTTCAGTTTTTACTTCCCTAGTTATATTCGTATTCTGGGTTCCGGTTGATGTCGATCTTGCCTTTGCTATACTTCCTCTATGTGTACATTGTTTGGCCATCAGACCCCCTCAAGCTGATTGTATTGTATAGTTGACGCCACAATTCTTCAGACAATCCACGAAATTCAATTTCTTCTTGGAGATCGTTCTAGTCGATTTATTTCGCCCACTTCTGAGGTCTTCAAGGGTTTCTCAGAGAGCGTAGCCTGAAACTTGACATCAAGCGTATGAGATGCTCCCAATCAATTTTTCCAAAATATTTTGCTGTGACGTCTTAACTCTTAAAGTCATTAAATCATAGAGATTTGTAACATGAAAGCAGTCACTTCAGACGATTGGGTGTCCACCGACTCTCAACCACCTATTTACTCTAATACAATATCAGTTCGTATTCTCTCCCGCGTGTTGTTTAATTCTGTTCAGATTCCAGTATTCAAATATACACTAGAAGCAATTTGCATCGCCCAGTTGACCGAGCACCACTTTTGGATATGTGATCAAACCGGGACCCCAGAAGAAGCCAGTGCGCTCACAGATACAATGCACAGACGCCGTAAAGTATGGAATCTGGTTCTCAGGCGCTGTCAGGCACATAGATAGATAGATGATAGATAGATACTTTATTCATCCCCATGGGGAAATTCAACCTTTTTTCCAATGTCCCATACACTTGTTGTAGCAAAACTAATTACATACAATACTTAACTCAGTAAAAATATGATATGCATCTAAATCACTATCTCAAAAAGCATTAATAATAGCTTTTAAAAAGTTCTTAAGTCCTGGCGGTTGAATTGTAAAGCCTAATGGCATTGGGGAGTATTGACCTCTTCATCCTGTCTGAGGAGCATTGCATCGATAGTAACCTGTCGCTGAAACTGCTTCTCTGTCTCTGGATGGTGCTATGTAGAGGATGTTCAGGGTTTTCCATAATTGACCGTAGCCTACTCAGCGCCCTTCGCTCAGCTACCGATGTTAAACTCTCCAGTACTTTGCCCACGACAGAGCCCGCCTTCCTTACCAGCTTTATTAAGACGTGAGGCGTCCCTCTTCTTAATGCTTCCTCCCCAACACGCCACCACAAAGAAGAGGGCGCTCTCCACAACTGACCTATAGAATATCTTCAGCATCTCACTACAGACATTGAATGACGCCAACCTTCTAAGGAAGTACAGTCGACTCTGTGCCTTCCTGCACAAGGCATCTGTGTTGGCAGTCCAGTCTAGCTTCTCGTCTAACTGTACTCCCAGATACTTGTAGGTCTTAACCTGCTCCACACATTCTCCATTAATGATCACTGGCTCCATATGAGGCCTAGATCTCCTAAAGTCCACCACCATCTCCTTGGTCTTGGTGATATTGAGACGCAGGTAGTTTGAGTTGCACCATATCACAAAGTCCTGTATCAGTTTCCTATACTCCTCCTCCTGTCCATTCCTGACACACCCCACTATGGCCGTGACATCAGCGAACTTCTGCACATGGCAGGACTCCGAGTTATATTGGAAGTCTGATGTGTACAGGGTGAACAGGACCGGAGAGAGCACGGTCCCCTGCGGCGCTCCTGTGCTGCTGACCACCGTGTCAGACCTACAGTCTCCCAACCGCACATACTGAGGTCTATCTGTCAAGTAGTCCACTATCCAATCCACCATGTGAGAGTCTACCCCCATCTCCGTTAGTTTGTGCCTTAAGATCTTGGGCTGGATGGTGTTAAAGGCACTAGAGAAGTCAAGGAATGTAATCCTCACAGCACAACTGACCCCATCTAGGTGAGAGAGTGATTTGTGCAGCAAATACGTGATAGCATCCTCCACTCCCACCTTCTCCTTATACGCAAACTGAAGAGGAAGAGGATCCCGGGCGTGCCTGGTTTGTGGCCTCAGATTCTGTATTATCAGCCGCTCCATGGTCTTCATCACGTGCGACGTCAAGGCAACAGGTCTGAAGTCATTCAACTCCTTTGGTTGTGGTTTCTTCGGTACCGGGACAATACAGGATGTTTTCCACTGTCTGGATACTCTTCTCTGCTCCAGGCTCATGTTGAAGATGCGTTGTAGTGGTTCTCCCAGCTCAGTCGCACAGGCCCTCAGTAATCGTGGGGAAACTCCATCCGGTCCAGCCGCCTTTCTGGTACAGATCTTCCTCAGTTGACCTTCCACCTGTGCAGCCGTAATCCTGGGCGTGGGCAAGGTCTCCTGTGAGTGGCTATTTTCCTGTGAGGGAAGTAAGCCTGGTGTGGAGTTCTGCGGTGAGGATGAGATTGTGCTGTCGAACCTATTGAAGAAGTTGTTCAGCTGGTTCGCTTTCTCCACATCTCCACTTATGCTTGCCCCCCGCTTTTCACCGCATGTACACCACATGTACAACAATCTGCGCCAGAATTTCCCCATACCTTCCATTCTTCTTATGATTTAGTTGGTAAGTCCAGATAGCATTGTAACAGCTTTCTCGGTCTTTGCTGCCAATGTAATGGATCGATGGCTGGGACAGAAATTCATCTGACCTGTGCTCTTTCGGTGCCTTCCAGAAATAACTTTACAAAAACAAAAGGCAAGACTAAAGCAGAAAACATTATATTTGGCTCTCAGAGCCATTGAGACACAGAATATTGCGGCAGAGAAACAGGCGTTCAATCCACCTAGTCCATGCTGTCATAATCTTATGCCTAGTCCAATCTCCCTGCACCAAATCATACCCTTCAAAAGAACTCCCTATCGCTCAATGTTATAATTGAACACTTCCGCTGAAATTGATTGTCATTATGATGAAAATTATGGATAAACCCGGGACTTCCTATCCAATTTACCCATCGCCTTAGGATTGTTTCCATCTTGATTTCCATGCATATTCACTGTTAACGGTTCAATGCGTCGACCGGCTGTGACCTAACAAGTGGTGTTTCTTTTCCTCCCATATGCCCAACTGGGAGATACATGAAAGATTCATGATCCTATTTGGTATCATGACTTCTTCATCACAGATATTTTCTCTGTGATAATTCGCTTTCCACCCAGAGCTGGAAGGAGTGGCTGTCCAATCCTTTCCAATCAGTTTTACGTTCAAATAATGTGCCGATATTTCCAATTTGCTTGCCTAACACCGCTTGATAGCAGAAATCATGTGCACTTCTGCCTATTACCCTGTTTGTCATCCAGCATGATGTTTGCCCATAGAACATTACAGCACAGTACATGTTAGCTATCATTGTCTACATGGAACATAAAAACATTGCAGCACAGTACATGTTACCCAGCATTGTTGCCCATGGAATAAAACATTAGAGCACTGTACATGATTTTCAACCCAAGCTATTGTTCCGACGATTTAACCTTCTCTACGGTCAATCTAATCCTTCTCTCACTCATAACCATTTTCCTGTCATCATGTGCCCACCTAAGAGATTCATCAACGTCCCCAATGTTTTCACGTTTATCACCGACCCAGGCAGAGCATTGCATGCACCCATTACACATTGCGTGAAGAACTTTCCTCCAAAATCCCTTTTAATTCCTTCCTCTTGTACCTCTTGTATTATCCATTTCCACCCCGCCAAAAACCATCTCAGGCTATCCACTCTATATGCACGTCTTATGATTTTGCCCACCCGCTTTAGACCATTTTTCAGATTCCTTCGCTGCCAAGAAACACTCGCTCGCTCTACCTATCCTCGTAAGACATGCCATCTATTCCAGATAGCGTCCTCCTCGGCACTCCCTCTAAAGCTTCCACGTCCACGAGTCAAAACTTCCCTCCACTTGAGCTACGTCCGGTTTCCGAGGCTGCTTGAATTGCTTTGACATAATATGAGCAGAACAAGGTATCAGATACCCTAGCCGTCTGGCTATTTCATGTTTGACCAAATAACCATGTCAGATGCCCAGTTTCTGGTGCAGGACCCACCATCACGCTTCTCGAAATTGGAAATTGTATTCTCCTTTGTTTATCTCATTTCTAGTGAATTTCCTGCATGGAGTTTGCCCACAAGGAGCCGCCGACATGTTGATCTTGGTTCGGATTGTAAACGAAGCGCACACAGTATTTATGTAAAAAGTGCTATTTTTGTTATCAACAGTAAGCTAAATCAAGATGCTTGGATTCCAGTCAGGCGGGCTGGACTTTGTAGAGATCTATATGCTGAGGCCCATAATTTGCCGGTTCGTGGAATTTTGTGGGGCGTTGCTACGCAGTTGCAGATTTCTGATTTGTCCCATCGTCAACTGATTGCAGGTCTAACCCAAAGGATCCTCCCTCTCTCTGCAGCTTATTTCCTTCAACTTATAGCATTACATCAACAAGAAAATATCAAGCTGATACCAACACTTTGTCTTGCCTAGACGTGAAATTGGATGTTTAGAAGGGAGACTGGTGGGCAATATGATGTTTTAAATTTCAAAAAATCCTTCAATATCATAAACGTCGGGTACAGAAAATTATTGTTTCCAGTTTTTTTTTCGATTTTATTTCTCTTCTCTTTTTTGCAGTGAATTTTGTGGCGATTGCGATCCTGTCCCGGGGAAAGTGCGGCCTCTCCACTTGCACCACTTGCTATCTGGTGGCCATGGCAACGGCGGACCTGATGGCTGTGAGCACTGCAGTCATACTGAGGCGGATCAGCTTTTATTTCCCAGGATCCTTCTTGGATATCTACCCAGTATGTAGCATTACCTTTGTACTGCAGTGTGCATCCAGAGACTGTTCCGTCTGGCTCACCGTTACTTTCACCTTCGATCGATTTGTTGCGATTTGCTGCCAGAAGATGAAAACAAAATATTGTACCGAAAAAACTGCGGTCTTAGTTCTGGTAACAACTTGCGCACTATTCTGTTTTAAAAACGTTCCTGTGTATTTTATACATAACCCAGGGGGGCGAATTAATAACGGTTTTTGGTTCTGCAAACTAAGGGCAGGTTATTACACTGAATACGGATGGGTGGCATTTGATAGGTTGGACAAGAGTTTAACTCCGTTGATCCCCTTTGCTTTAATTCTGCTTCTCAACTTTCTGACAGTCAGATACATCCTATTGGCCAGTCGTGTGCGCAAGGCATTAAAGGGTCAGAGCAAGGGAGACAATCGGAGTGACCCGGAGATGGAGAGCAGGAGGAGGTCGGCTATCTTACTCTTCACTATATCCGGTAGTTTCATACTACTGTGGTTACCCACTGTTGTAAATTTCATAAATTATAACATTTCTCGAACAGATCCCAACAATTACACCGATTCCGAATATATCCTCGAGCAGATCGGGTACATGTTACAGAATTTAAGCTGTTGCACAAACACATTTATTTATGTGGTGACTCAGGCTAAATTCAGAGAACAGTTCATACGTGCATTTAAATACCCTGTGATGTCAATGCAGCGATTAATTAACAAAGTAAACAACTGACCCCGGCCACTGCAGTGTTCAATACCTCCCGACAATAAACGTACTATTTATTAGTCGGATAAGTAACACATGGATGCAAACAATGAAAACGCAGGCAGGAGTTTGGTTTGGAAAGTGCTATTAGCTCTAAACGTACATCGGGGGCATTGATTTGCAAAATTTTATCTAGATATTTAGGATTCAAGATTAATTGTTTATTGTCATTCGTCAGTGGACGAGTGTAAAGGAAAATGAAAATCATTGTTACTCGAGATCTGGTGCAGCATGATAAAACAAAGCAAGCATAAAGAACATAATAAAAGAAACAAATACGCAACAAATAAAAAACATTCTTATGAAATCAACTAGAAGTAACTGTTACATTGTAGATAGATTGTATGTACATAAAGTCACTAGGTGTTATGTATGTGGAGGTCATCGAGTGTGATGGGCTGAGTTAATATTTAGAAGTTTTGATCAGGCTGGGGAAAACAACGATATTTGAGCTTAGTGGCCCTGGTGTGGATGCTGTGTAAGCTCATACCTATTGGGAGTAGGAAGAATAAACAGTCCATTGACTGGGCTGCTGTGATCCTTCATCATATCGGATCCAAGATGGCAGCGCGATGCAGTTTGCAGCGGCCTCTCCGGAGTTGATATCTTTTATTTGTCAAGCGGGGTGCCATGAACAATCCTATCAATCTTTTTATATTGATATTCCAGTAGGAAAATATATACAAATCAGAAGAGAAGTTTTAGAAAACACATAATACAAAAGACGTATAAACAGCAAAATAAAGTATATATTGTTGTAGCTTTCTCGTACAGGTGTAGAAACACTGAACTAAACACGAAGGTACACCGTAGTCAATGAAGGCACGATCGCAGTAAGATTAACCGTTTACTGTTCACTCTTCCACATTAACGTATGGTGAAAACTGTTGATGAAACAATACAAAATAAATACGGTATTTGTTTCCTTCTTGGCATCACATTTACATCACAAATGCTCGTAAAAATAAAAGTACAACAAACTATATTACATTAAAGTCTCATTAAAGTACAACATACAGTCGGAATCTACCTACGCCATCAAGAGGCTTTAAATACACTTCACACAAACTATCCAGCAACGCTTTCAATAGCACAAGAAAATAAACTTTATCAACCGTCATTACTTTTAACAGAATCAGCGTTAACATTTTTACTTCAACATATCGATTGTCTTATGAACTTACGGCGTTGCTTCTATCATGTTTCTAGTGCGTAGAAAGAAACTTGCCTCGCGCTGATCCTGCACACACAACCCCCTCCTTCCCGTTTCCCTAAACCAGTATTTACCCACACGACCCGGCGAAACCGGCTGTGACGTCATCGCATGCCGCGATACATCACAGACAATTAATTTACTTTCAACAACCTTAACTTTAACTAGAAAATAATTACAATCGAATTACTAAAGCGAAAATGTAATAAAGCTAAACAAATGCCTTAAGGGCAACACACTCTCCGCCTGACCTTTGCAAGGACTATGAATATGATACAAAACTTCAATCT
Source organism: Hemitrygon akajei (assembly GCF_048418815.1). Taxonomy (NCBI): domain Eukaryota; kingdom Metazoa; phylum Chordata; class Chondrichthyes; order Myliobatiformes; family Dasyatidae; genus Hemitrygon; species Hemitrygon akajei. The sequence continues at coordinate 14,215,793 of NC_133132.1, read as the reverse complement.
CACGATCAGTCTTTAGGCAGAAGTTAAACGACTTCTGCAACTGGTCTTTGGTAAGTTTTCACATCACCTCGGTCAGAAGTTTTCAACTCAACCTTCCTGACATGTCCATCCCTACCAGGGAATGTGGCAGTGATTCTGGCCATTGGCCAGCAGTTGCGGGCGATTTGCTTGTCCCTGAGCAGGACTAAATTTCCAACTTGAAGATTCCTGCGAGGTTCTGTCCACTTTTGTCTATGTTGGAACAAAGGTTAGATGTTTATGTCTCCAACGAGACCAGAACTGATTTGCAAGACCTGTCTCCATTGCTTTGTGTACAAATTCTTATCTGAGAAGTCCTCAGGTGGAGCGGAGCTCCTGCCTTCTGCGTAAGGAGCATTGATGGCGAGAGTATGAAGGGGATTTCCGTGGGAGAAGACACAGATAGGAGTGGTCGGATGGCTGTGACCTCTGCTATTTGCGTGCACAGTACTTCGTGGGTCAGTCGGGTGTGTTGCTGCAGAATCATTGAATCAAGGATCCTTCTGGCGATGCCAATCATCCGCTCCCAAGAGCCTCCCGTGTGAGAGGCGTGTGGTGTATTGAATTCCCAGTTGCATCCCTGCTTACTGAGGTACCTTTGTACCGTTTTGTCCATCCCGTGCTCCTTGGGCTCTCCAACAAAGTTCGTGCCGCAATCAGACCTTAACTGTTTTGCAGGGCCTCTTAGTGCAAAGACGCGCCTGAAAGCGGTAAAGCAGCTGTATGTATCTAAAGATTCGATTACCTCAATGTGTACCGCTCTTGAACTCATGCAGCTGATCATGATGGCCCACCGTTTGCTCTCTGCTTGTCCTCCTCTGGTGAGTCTAGTGATGATAGTCCAGGGACCAAATACATCGAGCCCCACATATGTAAAAGGAGGGCAGGCATTGAGGCGTTCTGGTGGGAGGTCCGCCATACGTTGAACTTCCATCTTCCCTCGCAGTTTCCTGCAGGTTACACATTTGTGGAGTATTGAATTGATCAGTGTTTTGCCTCCCAAGATCCACAGTCCCGCTGCCCAGATTGATCCCTCTGTCAGGTGACGGCCTTGATGCCTTACCTGTTCATGGTGATGGCGTGTGGGCAGTAAGGACACGTGGCTGTCTTCGGGCAGGATTACTGGGCTCTTTTCTGCTGCTGAAAGATGAGAGTGTATTAACCGGCCTCCAATGCAAATGAGATCGTTCTTCAGGATCGGGTTGAGTTTCCTCAAAAGGCTGTCCTTTGGTATTGGTTTATTAGCTTGGAGGGCCGAAAACTCCCTTGCAAAGGCTGTTCTTTGAGTTGCTTTAAGGATGACGTCCTTTGCCTGGGCCAATTCGTCCGCAGTGCGAGGTAAGTCTCATTTGTGCCATCCCTTGCATTTACTATTTCGGGATGTGTGCTTGTGGGATCTGGCCATGTAAATGAGGAACGCAAATCCTCTCACTAAGGAATTCAAGGTGGAGAACCGCTGAAAGCGGTCGGTGGTCCGTATTGATTCTTCGGTTTCAGCGAAGACTGACTGTCCCAGTGCCTCCTCGGTTACTTTACTACACTTGTCGTTCTTCCTTGATACACATGAAGCTTGTGTAGGGTTGAAAAATTGAATGGCGGCCACTCTCTAGCACGTCGATCTTGAGTGTGTGAACTGTCGTTTTGTGACGTTGCCAAGGCACACCTCTCCTATCACCACCCCGCCCAGATCCGGACGGTGGGCGAAGAGAGCGTTGTGTTGACCTGCTGCCTGACATTGTGCACCCTGAGAACGTATCTTCCGAGTAGTATCTTCAGTGCGGTTATTCAAGATTTCATTGCACTCCAAGAGTGGAGGGAGACAGATGACAATTTTACCATCCAGCGACTTGAGCTGGAAGCCTTCTGACTCCCTGCCAGAAGTTTCTGCGATGCCAGAAGAACTCAGTCTGACTAGTGAGCGATTGCTCTGGTCGTCCAGAATTACATAGGCTTTGCTGGCCTTGTCTTTGGCTCCCTTAGGGTACGCCTTAGTGAGGCAGATCTTTTAACAAGAACGGCTTGACTGACCTTGACCGCAATCTTCTGTGCAGCTCGAGCTGACAACGGTTGCCTTGGAGTGATATTCTCCCTCCCCACGGTCCTCTTGTGAGGATGAAGGAACTTTGTCGGTTTGCGGTAACGGGCCGGGATGCATGGCCCCATCGTGATTAGTGCTATTGCATACCAAGCACTTCACGGTGAACGTACACTCTCTAGCGAGGTGAGAGGTAGACGAACAAAATTTAAAACAAATTATTTTCTCCTTGAGGAGGGCCATTCTCTCGTCAATGGGTTTTTTTCTGAACGTTCTGCATTTTTGGGTGGGTGGGGTTTGTTGTGCAATGGACAATTCTTGCTAGGGTCATTGTTAGTTGTAGAGACTTCGGTTTTACGCACCGAGACAGGTTTATTGATGGTAAAATTATTCGAAGTGGATTTAACTGTCTTGGTGTGAATTGTACTGCTACCTTGACTCATGAAGCTAGGGTCGTTTCGCTTCTTCCCCCCCTTGCACACAAACCTAGTGAAATACTTAAAGGGAGGAAAGCGACCACCATTCTCTTCCTTGTACTCTGAGCCAATAGACACCCACCTTTCCTGCAGCCCAAACGGAAGTTTGCCCACGATTGCTCTAATTCCGTATGAAGTATCTAAATATGACAGGCCAGTTAAATAGCCGTCTTCTTTAGCGCCTTCAATCTCCATGAGTACATCTCCGAGCTCTCTTAGTTTAGTGTGGTCCTTGGCTGACACCCAAGGAAAATTTTCCAGCCGTCGAAATAGTGCCATTTTAGTAATTTCAGGGGCCGCATAGCACTCCCGAAGTCTCTCCCATGCTTTGCGTAAGGCTAGCTTGGGGTTGTTGATGTACACTGAACGTATGCGTCTCACCTGTTCGCATGATTCTTTTCCCAGCCATTTCGTCATAAGATCCAACTCTTGGGTTGCTTCGAGCTGGACTCCGCCGGTTGCGTTTGCGAATGAGGAGTACCAGTCACAGTAATTTTCAGGCTTATCGTCAAACTGGTATAGTCCTGAAGTGACGAGATCTCGTCGTGCTAAATACTGTGCCATTGGTTCAACTGCCAGTGGCACCCTGGCTGGGGGAATATGTCGGCGGGCATATGACTGAGCGTATATGGCGGGCATATGGGATTTGCTGTTCTGACTTCAGCCTTTGCCTCTCCTCTGGCCAAATCTGGTAAGTTTGGTGTCGGGAATTATTTATCGTCAGCCCTTTCATTGTTGAGTTTGTTGCAAAGTTGCAAGGGTAAATTGTCTTCCTCATGAAATGGGACGTTAGCAAATAAGTATGGAGAGGACGAACGAATCTTCTGGTACATTTGAGATGGGACGTATTCGCTAGTGCATTCCAATCTGGTCCTTTCTGAAATAGATTTCACTTCATCTAGAACGTGCATTTCTTCAGCGCTTTCTAATATTTCTGCTTCCACCCTGGCAGCTTCGGCTTCTCGGCGTAGCGCCAGGACTTCTAACTCTTCTTCTGCCGTTACCTTTTCCAACTGGTTTTCGGCTTCTCTGGCAGCCGCTTCCATTTGGTTTTCGGCTTCTCTGGCAGCCGCTTCCTTTTGGTTTTCGGCTTCTCTGGCAGCCTTTTCCATTTTCAGTGTTGCTTCCTCTTCAGCGTATGACGCTCGCACCTTAGCGGTTTCTGCTTTAGCTCTTGCGTGGACAGCCTTATGTGCTGATGCCCTACTGCTCCTGGCGCTGGATGTCAAAGACTTGACACTTGATCGCGTGGTCATCATACCATTTGTCGAAACACCTAGTAATGCCGCCGTTTCACTGTAATGTTCTCGTACAGGTGTTGAAGTCAATGAAGGCACTACCGTAGTAAGATTAACCGTTTACTGTTCACTCTTCCACATTAACGTATGGTGAAAACTGTTGATAAAACAATACAAAATATAAACAGTGTGTGCTTCCTTCTTGGCATCACATTTATATCATAAATACTTGTAAAAGTAAAAGTACAACAAACTATATTACATTAAAGTCTCATTAAAGTGCAACATACAGTCAGAATCTACCTACGCCATCAAGAGGCTTTAAATACACTTCACACAAACTATCCAGCAACGCTTTCAATTGCACAAGAAAATAAACTTTATCAACCGTCATTACTTTTAACAGAATCAGCGTTAACATTTTTACTTCAACATATCGATTATCTTATGAACTTACGGCGTCGCTTCTATGATGTTTCTAGTGCGTAGAAAGAAACTTTTCTCGCGCTGATCCTGCACACACAACCCCCTCCTTCCCGTTTCTCCAAACCGGTATTTACCCACAAGACGCGGCGAAACCGGGTGTGACATCATCGCATGCCGCGATACATCACAGACAATTAATTTACTTTCAACAACCTTAACTTTAACTAGAAAATAATTACAAATGAATTACTGAAGCGAAAATGTAATAAAGCTAAACAAATGCCTTAGGAGCAACACAATCGTCAAAATCAGATAAGCATAATTTCACGCTTTTTTATATATATAATATAAACAAGAAACCACAACTCCTCTTAACAAATCGTTAAAAAAAAGATTGGAAATTTTGTTATATAAAAAGAGGAAAAAAACCCACTAAACTAAACTAAAACAAAGAAAAAAGGAAAGAAAGTTTGGGCAGTCAATTTGAGGATAATATTAGAAGAAAAAGGAAGAGAGAAAACATCTTTCCAGTCACCTCTGAAACTTCGCGGATAAAGAAAAATTCTCCCATAGAAAATAAAGAAAAACAAATAAATAAATAAATATGTTTAAATATATGGTGTGGATATGGCGAGGATGTATATCATGATGGTTGTTGGGGTGTCTAAGATATTAAAAAAAATATTTAATATTTGGGGCAGGCAGTAATGCAGATTCCTCATGGCTGGCCGCAGGGATCCCGGGCAGGGCCGCTTTCCAGGCGGAAAACACGGAGGCCTGGTCCAGTCGCGGACACCTGGGCAGGTCCGGGGCACAACCCTTAGGGAGCAATAGGTGGAAGGGGCAGAACTCCCGCCAGGCAGCGGCAGTCCGGTCGGATCTGCCCGACGGAGGCAACAGGTAAGAAGGGGCAGGACCCCTGCCGTGCAGCGGCAGTCCGGCCGGATCCGCCCGACGGAAGCAACTGGTAGGAGGGAGCAGAACCCACGCCGGACAGCGGCAGTCCGGCCGGACCCACCCGACGGAGGCAACGGGTATGAAGCTGGGTCCAGGGTGAGCAGCAGGACTACCGTGATACACTGGTAAATTGTGAAAGGCAACCGACAGCGTGGCAGCCCAAGCAAGAAGAATAAGGCGGAACAGCGGGACCAGCGCACAGGAGAGAAGCAGGGGAACAAGACCAACCGGATAGAGCATATACAGAACAGTCCAGCAACCAGGGCAGAGCAGGATTCCGAGCAGGACAGCAACCAGGGTAGGACAGGATTTCAAGCAGGGTGGCAACCAGGTCTGAACAGGATACAGAACAAAACGACCACCCGCCCGGTCTCCGTCCCACGGCCCCTTATAAACACCTGCAGCCGAATTGGCCACAGATGTGCCTCCTTGATCCAGGCTGATCTTAACAGGCTGAAAGGGGCCGGGCGGGACAGCTACAAGACCCGGAGTCCGGAACTCTTGGACCGGATCTAGACGCGGAACGCGGATTCCGGACATGACCGGACACTGACACTCTGCTGTCTTCTCCGGTTCCATACATACTTTCCACTGTCACATTTGATTGGTCCTATTCGTTCACGCCTTACCTTGTTGCTCTTCACCGACTTGTAGAATGCCTTAACGCTTTCCTTCACCCTGTCCGCCAAGGCCTTCTCATGGCGCCTTCAGGCTCTCCGAATTTAATTCTTAAGCTCCTTCCTGCTAGCCTTATAATCTTCTAGATCTCTATCATTACCTTTTTTTTAACCATTCGTAGGCTTTCTTTTCTTCTTGACTAGATTTACAACAACCTTTGTGCACCATAGTTTCTGCATCCTAGCATCCTTCCCCTGTCTCATTGGAAAGTACCTGTGCAGAACTCCACGCAAATATCCCTTGAACGTTTGCCACACTTCTTCTGTACATTTCCTTGAAAATATCTGTTTCCAATTTATGCTTCCAAGTTCCTGCCTGATGGCACACATTCAGCGATTCGTTATCAGCTTTCCCCTCTGTCATCTAATGAAGATGTTTTGATGGTTCCTCGCGTCTAATCTCTGGAATTCAGAAAAATGATGAGAGAGAGACTTCATTGAAATGTATCGAAAGCTGAAAGTTCTCGATGGTGTGGATATGGCGAGGATGTTTCTCATGATGGTTGTTGGGGTGTCTAAGACGAGAAGGCGCAACCTACAAATAGAGAGACGGCAATTTAGAACGGATATGAGGAGGAATTATTTTACCCAGGGAGTGAGAATGTGTGAAATTCCTACAACAGGTAACTAAGGAGGAAAGGTGATTCAGTATTTTGAAAGCAAAGCTTGATAGAATCTTGATTATTCGGAGTCTGATTGCGGCAGGAGACTGTGGCTCAGAATGAAATAGTGAGATGACGGAGCAAACTCAATGGGACAAATCGCCGAAATCTGCTCCTATATCTTGTGACCATTTGGTCTCTCTACTCTGTCCCTCAATGTGAAATCTGTCCACTGACCAATGCCTGTCAGTCCCTCTCTCTGGGAGGATATCAGGACACTGACCATCGTCTCTGAATCCCGTTCACTCAGGGGCAGATCTCTGCACTCGTCAGTATCTGTCAATCCTTCTCCCTCAAGGAGGTACTGTACACTGACAGGTTCCTCTCAGTTCCTCTCTCTCAGGAGATCCGTACATGGTCAGTGTTTCTCAGTCTTTCTCTCTCTCTCAAAGGAGATCTGTACACTGGCCAGTGTCTTTCAGTTCATCACTATCAGGTGCCTAGCCTTATACAGATCATAGACTATCAGCCTTTCTCTCCCTCAGAAGGAAATCTCTACACTGACAGTTGTTTCTCAAACCCCCTTTCTCCCCTGGGATATACCACACACTGAGACGTTTAAGATGAGATATAAGTGTAAGTAGAAGAATAAGATGATGAGAGGCATTGATCGTGTGGATAGTTAGCGGCTTTTTCCCAGGGCTGAAATGGCTAACACGAGAGTTCACGGTTTTAAGATGTTTGGAAGCAGGTACAGAGGAGACGTCAGGGGTAGGTTTTATCTGCAGAGAGTGATAAGTGCGGCGAAGGTGGAGGAGGCACTTTTAAAAGACTGCAGGAATCAGAATCAGGTTCATTATCACGGTATGTGACGTGAAATTTGTTAACTTAGCAGCATCAATTCAATGCAATGCATATTCTAGCAGAGAAAATCATCATAATAATAATAATAAAAAAATAGTTATACATAAACAAGTAAATCAATTGTGTACGTTGAATAGACTAAGAAACGTGTAAAAAACAAAAGCACTCTATATGAAAAAAAAAATTGAGTTAGTGTCCAACGATTCAAAGTCCATTTTGGAATCGGATGGGAGAGGGGAAGAAGCTGTTCCTGAATCGCTGGATGTGTGCCTTCGGGCGTCTGTACCTCCTACCGGATGGTAACAGTGAAAAAATGGCATGTCCTGGGCGCGGAGGTCCATAATCATGGACGCTACCTTTTAGAGACACCGCTCCCTATAGATTTCCTGGGTACTTGCAGGTTCGTACCCAAGATTCCGCTGACTAGATTTGCAAACTTCTGCAGCTTCTTTCGGTCCTGTGCAGTAACCCCTCCATACCAGGCAGTGATGCATCCTGTCAAAATGTTCTGCACGGTATAACTATAGAAATTTTTGAGTGCATTTGTTGTCATGCCAAATCTCTTCAAACTCCTAATAAAGTATAGCCGCTGCCTTGCCATCTTTATAACTACATCGATATGTTGGGACCAGGCTAGATCCTCAGGGATCTTGACACACAGGAACTTGATGCTGCTCATTCTCTCCACTTCTGATCCCTGTATGATGATTGGAATGTGTTCCTTCTGTTACTTAAACGCAACGGTTTAAATAAACCAGCAGCAGCTGACCACGCCTGGAGTCTGATTTTGATGTGTGTGTGTGTGTGTGTGTGTGTGTGTGTGTGTGTGTGTGTGTGTGTGTGTGTGTGTGTGTGTGTGTGTGTGTGTGTGTGTGTGTGTGTGTGTGTGTGTGTGTGTGTGTGTGTGCAAATACAATTCCACAGCTCGTTGGCAAGATTTAAAGTCCTACGATGGTAATGTAAGAAAGTTCAGTTCAATGCGCGGAATTGATGGTGGGGGGTAGGGAAGAGGTATCTGTAAGCCAAGGTGAAATCCACAATAGGAGAAGAACGAATAAACAGGTGCCGTTGATCTTCCGTCATCGGGCTCCGAATCCACTCTCAAGTTAACCAAACGTAGCTTATCACAAAGGTTACAGTCTTCGAGGCAAAACTACCACCCAGGCAAGGGTAGCCTCCTCAGGGTCGGCCCTTCTGCACACCGTGATCAGAGACCTTCTACATTGATCGATTCTCCTGATCGATCCTCAACCCACCCTTGTGGGCACTCGAAAGCTCTATCCAGTGACTCTCCTGTCGTTGGTCTCCTTCCAGCTGCGACTCTGACTGTGTGCAAAAGTGTCCTTGTATAAGCCCAAACACGCTGTAAGCTTATGTAAACATCAACTGTCCATCATACAACTCCTCCTCTCTCTCCATAGCAACCCAGAAGCAGGCAGCAGGGCTGTAGTCAGTTTCTCTCTCTGTCTCTTGATATAACAATAAAACAATATAAAAATATAGCAATATAACAAGAAAAAATCTGTGTAATATCACTGACGCAATGAGCAAAAATAAACTAGGGTATTTGTTCATTGAACTGTAGCTGATGTTGTTGACAACGTTGCCACACTAATGAGCTCAGCAACCTTCTTTTAGCTGCATAAAAGCCGATTGAACGATTCAACAAAACAAAGCGTTTCTTGGCAAATTCTGTACCACTAATTGCCACTTCAAAATGGGGTATCCAACTATTTACTACATAGTGAACCTTTACTATCCCGTACTTGCGGCAGTTGGCTTTCTTAGTAAGTTGCTATAGCTGGCTTCTATGTGCGTTTTCACAACTGATTTCTGTACTTGCTCAGCTGTTCAACTGCAGCTATGATCCCCGAACAAATGTTCTGCCTTCACTGAAAGATAGGATTCAGGCATTCGAAGTTTGTTTTGCAAACTCCTGAAAAACGGATCCACCGCTGTGCAGCGGGGGTACTCTGACTGACTGAGTTTCCACAATCTGACTGCAAACTGACGTGCACAGCACAGAGGCAGCAGAACTCGAAAGAGAACGTCATTTAAAATGGAATATAGAAAAATTAATGAACAATTTTCCGCTAATGTTCCGCTTTTTTTCTTCTTTTTCATACAGTTAATATAATGGCGATTGTGATCCTTTCTCGAGGCAAGTGTGGACTCTCGAAATGCATCACACGTTACTTGGTGGGAATGGCAACTGCGGACCTGATGGGGGTTATCTTCACTGCTATCATACTACACTGTAATAGAATTTATAACTACGCTGATTTCTTGTTTATTCATCCAATTTGCGCTCTGATCCTTGTTCTCAGTATCGCCATCACGGACTGTTCTGTTTGGTTCACAGTCGGATTCACTTTCGATCGTTTTGTTGCAATCTGTTGTCAAAAGCTGCGTGAACGATACTGCACGGAGCGAACAGCGGCTGCGGTTTTAGTGACTGTTGTTGTAGTGAGCTTTGCGAGGTGTGTCCCGTTTTACTTTATAATGGAGCCAGAGATCGTAATAAATAACGTCCGATGGCGCTGCGTCTACACATCTGAATATTTAACGTCACCAGCGTGGAAAGACTACGAGTTATTTGATAGTATCTTAACACCTTTATTACCGATTTGTTTAATTCTATTGTTTAACGTTTTAACGGTCCGACATATTGTCTTGGCAAATAGAGTCCGTCGGAGTCTCCGGAACAACAGCGTGAATCAGAAGGATCCAGAATTGAAGAACCGACGGAATTCCATGATCCTGTTGTTTGCGCTATCAGCCAATTTCGTATTACTGTGGCTTCCCTATGTCGTACACTCCATGAACTGGCAAATGCAGAATTATTCTTATACAGACAAATATTTGAATACCCCAGTATACATCCTGCAGCAAGTTGGATTAATGATGAAATTCCTCAGTACCTGCACCAACACGTGCATCTACACACTTACACAGAGAAAGTTCAGAGGGGAGCTCAGAAATGGAGTGAAATATCTGTTGACACTAAATGGCCGGTGCTAGAGGGAACGGGCACCTCACGTTGGGGCATGACTACAGATTGTGATGATCGGTGTATATTATTCAGTTTCAGTCAAATATTTAGCAGTCAGGAGTCTGAGATCTCCACAAAAATGAGCAAAACCAATTTGTTTAAATACAGAAGGTTGGTAATACAACTACGTGCTGGTCGTGATATATTTGTGTTTGTTTTTTTTCACGGTACTGCAGAGCAAGATATTTGTTAACTGGAATATAAGTCTGCATGAAATGTTCTAAGCGTATGAACATAGTAATTATCACAGGGACACGAAGTTAGTCGAAGGAAGCGGGAAAGCTTATAATTTCCATGGAAGTATTGATAACAAACCTTCGGTTCAAGGTGTTGGTGGGGATGGCGTGTGGGGGGGAGAGATATGGGAGTATGGTGCCTGCACCACCCTTAACTGAAGGAAATTATAAAACTGATTAGTAATGAAATTCCAGATCTCACATGGAACTCGGCATGTTTTTCAGTAGTTGTGTAACAAATTGGGACGGAAATCCCAGCGTTAGAAAAGTCAACACAGCTTCAGATGCAATGTTGCCCGTACATTAATGCGTAGCTACTCGAGTTTACTCTTGGAGGGAAGGAACTATGTTTCCAATCATCCCAATTTATTCTGAGAATTGCCTACTGTCAGAGTTCTGGTATTTGCCTAATACTTTCATCTGAACACACCGATTCTCTTCATATCTGCTCATTCATGCATGAATTTCTCTTTCTCAACTTTTGTACATCAGGTGCATTTGTAAATTTAAGCAAAATTAAGTATTTTCCCTTCAATTATCACATATGTGTCACAACCTTATGAAAGGCTGAATCTTGAACTTTGTTCTGATGAAGCCACAGAGCTTAGAATATTTGCCAAAGTGCATCAGGCAATGTACTTCAGCTGAAATATTACATCCGTTTATTTCATCGTTGTACCAACCAGCGTCGTCTGTTTCAGTTTCAGTTTTCGAAAATCTGCAGTTTTATGTTTCCCATTCCCATGTCTTTTCCGCTTCTAACACCAACGCGACTGTCATAGGAATTCCCCAATGTCATCGACAATGCAGCGGCGAGCATGTAAGTACTTTAGAAATTACCTAGGATTACCCATAGACTTCTAATTTTCTGAGATCCATGTACCTATCCATTAGTCTCTTTAAAGACCCTATCGTATCCACCTCCACCACCGTCGCCTAAAGCCCATTCCATGCACTCACTGTTCTCTACGTAGAAAACCTACCACTGACATCGCCTCCGTAGCTACTTCCAAGCACCTCAAATCAGTGCCTTCTCGTGTTAGCTATTTTAGCCCTGGGGAAAAGCCTCTGACTATCCACATGATCAATGCCATTCATCAACTTATACACCTCCATCAGGTCAGCTCTCATCCTCCATCGCTTCAACGAGAAAAGGCCGAGTTCACTTAACCTATTCTCATAAGGCGTGCTCCCCAATCGAGGCAACTTCCTTGTAAATATCCTCTGCACCCTTTCTATAGTTTCCACATCCACCCTGTAGTGAGGTGGCTAGAAATGAGCACAGTACCCCAAGTGTGGGCAGACCAGGGTCCTATTGCTAATGCTACAGGGTTCTGTAAAATTACCTATCGGCACTTAAACTGTATCGCACGGTTGATTAAAGCCAATGCACCATATGCCTTCTTAACCAGACAGTCAACCTGCACAGCAGCTTTGAGACCCCATGGACTCGAACCCCAAGATCCCTCTGATCCTCCACACTGCCAAGAGTCTTACCATTAATTCTATATACTGCCATCGTATTTGAATTACCAAAATGAACAACCCCACATTTATTTGTGTTGAACCCCATCTGCCACTTCTCAGCCCAGTTTTGAATCCTATCGATGTCACACTGTAACCTCTGACAGTCCTCCACACTATCAAGAACTCTTCCAACCTTTGCGTCATCAGCAAATTTAGTAACCGTCCATCCACTTCCTCGTCCAGCTGACTGAAAAAAATTATGAAGAGTCATGGTGAGATTAAAAGAAACATTTGTCGCATTTTACAGCGGATCGTAAATTGGGCTGAGGATCTCTCTTCCGTGTTTTCAAAGCCGTTGTTTTAAGATATAAAGTAAAGTAATAATCCACTATTTGTCCTCCAAGCGGTTTTTTCAAGTGTATTTTCTACAATGTCGATGAGTCGTTTCAGTACTCACACACTTTTTAAGCTACACTGCTAACACTTAAACGTACAGTATGTTTTGCTCCACAGTATTACTGCTGGTTTGTCGCTTACTGAAACTTCGTGCAGCACTTTCACCGCACAGGTAGAGGCATTACCAGCTGGACACGCAATATGCAAACTAATAAATTTGATGGGATTGGCGGACTATTTGTTATGAAGGGAAAGAATGAAATGCTTGGGCGACGGATCAATGCAAGCAACCTGAAAGAGTATTCATTTTGGAGACAGGGTTGGCAGTAGGAAAGATCAAATTGCTTAATATTCCAAGTTCCTGACTTTTTCATTGAAGGTAAAGAGGGCGTTTGAGTAAAGGTGGATTTGTAATATTGGTCATGCAATATCTGATGGAATATGCTTCAGACTAGCGGCAGAGATTAGATTGTTTTGTCTTAACCAATGTATCCATGCCCTGGCTAGCCATGGATACTGTGACGCATACGAATAGCTATGTTGCTCCATCATACTGGAGCAGAAATCAGGACCATACAAGTAAATACAGAACGGCGAGTTTCTCTTCAGAGTTATGGAAGTTACGGGACTTTGCAAATGTTACCAAACCATCAATTCTATCATCCAAATCATTGACATATAACGTAAAAATAATCGGTCTACTAGACACCGGCAGACAGTCAGAAAAGTCTCCTTTGATTCCCACTCTTTAACCCTTGCCAATCAGACACTGTTTTATCCATGGTAGAACATTTCCTGTAATATCATGCTTGTCAAGCACCCTCATGTATGGCACCTTGTCGAATGCCTTCTGAAAATCAAAGTACACAGCATCAAATGATTCCCCTTTGTCTATTGGGCTTGTTATCTCTTCAAATAATTCTGACAGCTTTCTCAGTCAAGCGTTTCCCTTGCCGAAACCATCAGTCTCCAAGTACCCTAAGATTTCACCCTTAATAATGATCTCCAACAGCTTCCCATCCGCTGCGGTCAGACTAACTGACCTAGATTTTTCCTTCTTCTGTCTCTCTTCCTTCTTGAATTGTGAAGGGATACTTGTAATTTTCCAGTCTTCCGAGACCATACCAAAGCCAAATGGCTCTTGTTAGATCACCACTAATACCACTTCAGCCAACGCTTTGAGTACTCTGGAGTGTACACCATCTAGTCCAGATGACTTATCTACCTTCAGACATTTCATTTCCCAATAACCTTCTCTTCGGACATGGTAACTTCACACAGTTCACACCCTCTGACACCGGGAACTTTCAACACACTGCTAGTATCTTCCACAGTGAAGACTGATGCAAAATACGTATTTAGTTCGTCCAGTATTTCATGGTCCCACGTTGCTTCAACTCCAGCATCGTTTTCCAGCGGTCCGATATCCACACTCGCTTTTCTTCTTTACACTTTATGTCTCTGAAGAAGCTTTTGGTATCCTTGCTCAAATCATTATCTGGCTTAATTTCACATTCTATCTCTACCTTCATAATGACTTTTTATTGACTCTGTTTGTTTTTAAAAGCTTCTCAATCCTCCAGTTCCCCACTACTCTTGCTCAGTAATACTCCCTCTTTTTTTTTGCATTTTTATGTTGTTTTTCATATCTCTTCTCAGCCGTCTTTTCCTCAGAACATACCTTCCTCTTTGGCATGTATACATCCTGTGCCTTCGGGATTGCTTCCAGATATTCCAGCCATTACAGTCCAGCCGTCATCCCTGCCAGTGTTCGTTTCCAATCAATTCTGGATAACTCCTCACTCATGCTTCTGTAATTTCCTTTCCTCCACGGTAATAATGATACATCTGGCTTTAGCTTCTTCTCAAATTTCAAGGGGAAATCGATTATATAAAGCCATCTTGTGAGGTGGCTGCGGGGTTACTCTACACAGCCTCGTTAATATCGTTCCCCTTCCTGATTGTCATCTGGTTTCGTATGTCCTGCAACTTGGGACATCCAGTACCATCTTCAACTCCTTAATGCGTTTTGTTAGAAGCTGCATTTGGATGCACTTCTCGCAGTTGTCATGGTTACCGATACTGGAGATTTTCCCGTCTTCCAACATCCCACAAGAAAAGCATTGCGTTATCCTGGCTGTCGTCCCTCCCTAGCTGAGCAGATATAAAGGAGAGAGAGAGAAAACATAAAAACACTGAGCATTTCTTTCTCTTGCTTTCTCTTTGCTGAAAGTTCGAAGAGGTAAAGCCTTAAGATCACCAATCCCGCTATCTCCACTCAGCCGTTGTCCACTGCGCTTGCCCCTGCCTTCCTTTGATTTGCTTTTATTAATTCATCCCAATGGCCTATTGTTCAAAATGCTATTACCATGCCGCGAACTGCTCCTGCTTTTTATCCTCTTGCGATGAATCTGATTAAAATCCCCTCTTCTCCAAATTTCCCGTGACCGCATTGGCCCTTGGTCAAACATTTATCATGCTGCTGCGACCCAGTTTTGTATTTTCTTCTTGGACGATGGACCTGTTGGATCCCCTCTTCTCCAAACTCCCGATTGGCCGCTGATTAAAGCTTCATCGATTATATTGATTATAATGCGGATTTCACAAGGTTCCTCTTGAGATGCTCATCTGGACCTTTGAGGTGGGATGCGTGATTGTGCAGGTTGATAGGGCGGTAACGAAGCCATTTGGCATGCTTGTCTTTATTCTTCCGGGTATCAACTTCGAGGATTGTAAAGCAGTGTTGAATATTTCTAAAACACTATATCGGCCGTATTGGGATCATTGGGATCACTGGGATCCCGCCTCATTGTAGGAGATCATTGGAAGATTCGGAGAGAGTGAAGACAAGATTTATCAAATTTGAGTGTGTATGCTACAAGGAGACGTTGAACAAACGTATTCTGCTTTCACTGGGGTGGCCGAAGCTGAGAGAGAATATAGTGGATTTCATCACCAGAAATGAAACATCCATTTTACTCAGTGTGTCGGAAAACGATTCCAGAAGAAGTAAATATGAAAGTGCATAATTTTAATGGAGATCTGTGAGACCGAAGGGTGTGTGTCTGGACCGATCTGCGAGAACTGCAGGTGCGGCCATTGTTCCGGGGAAGTGGGAGAGACGAAAGTGATCACGAGTAAAACACGCGACTGAACATCTACTGTAAGTCGAATAGCTGTTCATCTGTAGCACACTAAGTTCTGACACTAATTATTCATTACCGCACCAGCATCCTGGTGCTCCGGAAAATTGAACTTCAGTTGTAGTGTAACAGCTTTTCATTTGAGCCTTCCTTCCCACACTTCCTAAATCTTATCCACAGACTATCGAATATAATACTCCAGGTGAATTCTGTTCCTCGACTCGTTAGCAATGTTAGCCGGTGCTGCATTCTTGACCCATAAAAGCACATGTGACACTTATTTGAGCGAGCAGGCAATCAAAGGTCATCCGATTGTGCAAGGTAACCATTCCAATTGACACAATTATCCGCTGATACTCTGGTTAACCCATCCTGCATAGTCTTCCAGTTCAGGATTCTGTTAGTGAAGTACAGCGCCGACATGTGCAGAAAAATAAACGACTATTAACTACTTTATTAATCATTCCTGTATCTTCCGTTTTGGATTACAGCAGCCACGGCGTCGCCAGTTGCAGCCGCCCAGGTGACAGCAGCCGGAAACGGTGTGAGATAAAGCAGAGGGACAAATAGCTGGGTTGGAGTCTACACCCCTCTCACTACTGGCCCTGCTGCCGAGCTCTGTAACAGCAGCAGACATGGATATAATACATGTTGTCCCAAATCACTGATGTGGACTGTGAACAGTTGGGTACTCGGATCAATACCGGTGTCACCTACTGATCACAGCTTTGTAAATTGAAAATAATGCGTTTACTCCCTCTCTCTGCTTTTGACCTGCTGATTAATTTTTGTGTCCACGCAAGTACACTGCCCACAACCCCATGTGTTTAACCGATCCTTTCTTAAATTACGCCCACAGCACATTCATCAGTTCCCAATTTTCCATCTGTTTATCCCTTTCTGAACCCACCCTGACTCTGCCAAGGCTGTAGTTGCTGTCCATGCAGCCCCGTGGGTGGGGATGTGGGGTCTGACTGTTGGACCCGGTGTACACAATACAATGGAAAGATGGACGCTCTGTGGCTCAGCCCAGCAGTTGTTTTGCTAATGTCTATCTGGGTCTTGGGCTCAGTGTGGGACAGATTCTCTCTGCTGGAGACTGTGACTTCAAAGGGCTGTTGGTCTCTCTGTGCTTTATAACACATTGTGTGTATGAGAGAGGAGCGGCTGCTCTGTACCTTGTCCTTCGACAGGAGGTGATGGCGGATTTGAATGTCGTCTTTCCATTGAGTAGGAGAAGGAAACCTCCAGTTTCACTGACAACTAACCATCGTACGGATAATCGCCAGCATTGAGACCCCAGATCTCCAGGGCCCTGAATGGGGTCAAGGGTAAATGCTTCAGATACCGGTTGTAGAGCGAACTGTACAGCAACGTGACCTGCCACCTGGTGTCGAGTATGGCTTTAGCATAAATAACGTCTATCCGCAGCGACACACTGGAGCAGTGTCCCACTAAGCCTTTAGAGGAATGGTCTTTCGCTTTCGGGGTTTCCTTGGTGTATTGCTGGATATGTGTTCCCACAGAGACACCAGGCCGTTCCCTCTCTGGGACTTCTCTAAGTTTTCCAAACAACTCTCTCCATACAAGTACCCGGAGGCTCACTCTCCTTCTCGCCTGACATCGGCTGCTAGCTGCCCTTCGCATTGTCCGTCCCCTTAGAGGGCCTCTGGTCCGGCAAACTGGAGGAATATTTTTCGTGTGGATGCTGCGTGATATGCTCCCCTGTTACAAATGAGAACCACGAAATAACAAACAGTACACAATATGCAATTAATCGTTTGAGCTTCATGATCCTTAATTTGGCTAAGGGTTAGTAAATGAAACAAAAATAAAAAGGGTCCATTTTAATGAAACCGACTAATGCGCACGGTGGAGCTCACTGATTTCCCATCTTTTCGTTCTCTATCGATTTCCCCCGGGCCTCGCCATTCCAGGTCCTCTCCGTCCTGCAGTCTCTGCCTTCCCCGTTGTGGCATTTTCACCCTCCTTCTTCTACCGAACAAAAGCCCACGAACCTCTGTCTGTCGGGCAAACAAGAAAGAAAACACCTCCCCTCATTGGACGCTGCACATTCCAAAGCCCCGTTATCTTTAGTCATAACCCAAACACACTGCTGCTACAAAGAAACCATTAGGTTATCAGTGAAAACTTTCGCAGGTCGTTACATCAAAAAGTGAAGAAATAAAATTAACGGTGTGAGTTGGTGTTGATCCATTCAATGTCCATTTAGAAATCGGATGGCAGAGGTGATTGACAACGTTTTGGGACTGAAACAGAAGTTAGGATAGAAGGTAGACTCCTATCTTAATGCTAACAACCCTTACTCCAGTACTTTCCCGGGGTATGGGTCTAGCTCGTGCCTGCAACTTCACTTCCCACTTGAACATTTCGGATCGTTTTTTTTCTCCCCAGGACTCTTTTCTTTTCTCAGAACATTCCCACATTCCAGAGTAACGATACTTCTCTTGCTCCACCATGACATGTTACCCATTTTTTTCAAAAACTTTGGGGGAGAAAAGTGTGGCATCTGATAATTTATCGTGTCTTTTTCTCGCACGGCCTCAATGTGCTAAAATCCATTTATGTAACTGATCTGCGTTATGATCCAATAAATCTACCGAATTATTTTGAAATCATTACTTCTATTAAATGTGTTTACTTCTATTAAATTGTCCCTTTTATTTACAAAAAGAACACTTATTCTAAACACGTTGATCAGCTACATGCAAACAAAGGGTTACAGTTACGTGTCATTTTATTGAATACGACTAGCTCCATTTCTCCAGAGGCGTTGGCGTCCCCGGAGTCTTTCTCCCTGCTACTAATGAGCCTCCTTTTCAGTCAGTTTTCCCTCTGCCAGCGAAAACAGCCATCTCGGCATCGACTGCAATCAGCAGATTCGCAAAGATGGTGCTCTCGGTGAAAACAGGATTGACTAATTCCATCATTGATCAATCTCTGGAAACCGCAGTGTGGAATTTAACAGTAATTCGGAGTAGTGGGCTGTTCAATTTATTTTCGCGGTTCAAGTGGCTGACCTTAGATCTTCGAATCACGAATGCACTGAAGAAGATACAATTTGTTTATTACCCTGTCCTGGCTATTATTACTCTTACAGGTGTGTGTCTCCAGAAAACCTAGTTACGGAAGTATCTTCAACTACATTTAATCAATTATCCTGTATACCTCCATCTTAAACTTCATGCTGATGTCCGACTGCTATTCCATATTTTGCCTCTCTTCGGTATCGGCTGCTGTGTTATATCAGATCAACATCTTTAGTTTCCATAGAAATTCAATCTGAGTTCCAACCCACAATATTCCCTTGGATAGCTGGTCTGATAGTCATTTATACGCCCGGGCCTCTGCCTGCCAGCACCGCCTCTGGGCTTGCAAACTCTCGTCCATTTCGACCATATTATCGATAAGAACACTCCGCTGCACCACGCCTCTTGGAACCATCTGAATATTCTTACAATCTCGGACATCCGGAAAAAAGACGTCCCTTCCTCATGCCACTGCATTTGTAGCCGTCAATTGCAGCTTCATGTTCATTGTAGCACAAAAGTGTGAGCACATATTTGAATCTTCACACGGTTCCGTTTCACTGTCCTGTCTCCTCCTAAGTAAAGATCTTATTTTCTGAATTCCGTTTCGAACTATTATTCTGAGGCAGGCGTATATTCCTGTTATAATGCAACGTAAAGCGAGAAAGCTCAGGATCAAAGTCAACCTATTGTGTATATCTCTGGCTCTAACTATTTCTTCAGTCCAAATACCAACAGCATTCAATGGGGCAATGCCAAACGCAGATTGCAATTTCTTCTGAATTTCAAGTTAAATTATGTTCAGGAAAAGTAAATGAAAAACAATGTCAACGATCGATCCGTGGAACTAATCCCCTCCCGCCGGCCAACCTCCTCCCCACGAAGTCTGTATATGATTCCATCCTCCGACTGGGATGATACATTTAATAAAACGCCAATGTCTTTGTAATAACATTGTTCTTGAATTCACAATAGGGCATATCAGTGTGAACTCAATTACTTGGTTATTGTTCAAATTATCTAATCTAACAACTGGAATGGTAAGCAATTTGCTATGAAGCAGTTCTTTGGAGATAAAACGGGGTCATCGCTCCAGATTATTCAGCTTTCAACAGGAAGGAATAAAATGCACAGGAAAGAAACAGAGCAGCTGGAGTAGACAAAGGAAATCAGGAGCGAGGGTGAGCGACCTTAAGGGAATAAACTCTCCTAGTGTCAGCGATCAGTATCGAGTGGCGGACAAAAACCTGACTGTTGCCACAGTGTTGAGTTGGAGGTAGCTGCGGTAAATATATTCACTATTTGTAACTGTCACTAACATTCCGTCAAAGTCCAGCTGCACCATGGCTAATGGAACTCATCGGCGCCCGTGGTACCTCAGACAAGCGAAGGAAATACGGCTGTCCAGAGATTTCACCATAGAAAGCATCCTGGTTGCATAACACACGGCTTTGTACGGCAATAGTTTTCTGAAAATTGAAAGGAATTGTAGAATTATGAATTCTTTCCATTGGAAACAGACTGATTTCTTCTCCATCGACTTCTTCTACAATTTCCATTGCCTTGGACATGCAACGAGCCTAATCAAAGACTTCGCCTCACCCAGCCTACCTCTGGCATCGTCTCGTAAATCTAACTATATTCTACATTGAATCTCATTCAATTGAATCGCATTCAGTCAAGAGCTGGAATAAACGACTGTGAGGGAATAAACTCCATGTCCAACATCAAGGAATTTAAAATGCAGTGAGCGCACTGGATGGTTGTGCACGTGCATACGCTGTCTATGTGCATAAACCGTTTGGAAAGTTAGACGGTCACGCACTCCATTTACTAGACCCGCACCATCAGTAATACCTGCCCAGTGAACGGGCGATCCAGGTCCTTAGCATGCGACGTATTAAAATCAGATCTCAAACTCAACATGTCCCAGAGTGCCGATTATTTTCTCCAAACTTTAGGTTAGTTGCTTCAAAGCAATTGTTGTGTCGTCGTAAACTTGGCTAAATTCAGCAGCTGTGAATCGGTCACCTGTTCTGTGAACTCAGCTGAGCTGCACCATAATTTATTCCTTGCGGAATAAATATTATCTGCAACAGCATGCCAGGAATTGGATTGTATTGTGTAGTGGGTAATATTCAGGGGTGGGAGACTGCCCTTTATCAAAACTCAATCAATATCAGGAGTGCTTAGTTAATGAAATCTGCTTTTCTGCACTTTTATTGTTCGATACGGCATTCACGTCTTTATCCCAACAGGTATGAAATTATCAAATCATCTGCAGTCGTTATTCATGGCTTTCAAAAGGATTTATTGGGCGATGTTCGATTCCAAATACCGCGCTTAATCTTTCACCGGTTCGCCTAACCAGTTAATCCAAATAATTGACTTTCTGTTGTTACGGATTCAGCAGCAATAAATAAATCAGTGAGGCAGGGGTATTTATAACAAATAAAACATTTATTAAACACTGAAAAACCCCCAAAGGTAAACAAATCACTAACGTAACAGGAAGTCAGCTGCTGTGCGGCAGCTTAAACAGTTCTTAAAGCGATGTTGCAAAAACAGTTCTTCAAAGTAGTATTGCAAAAGTTCAAAATGCTTACAGTCCATTTAAGGGAGAGACTTTTTAAGACTATTTAAATTCTCTTTCACGTCCTGTTGTTGCGTTTCCCAGTCGAACTACTTTTCCCACGAAGAATTTACGAAGATGGAATTGAAACGGCTCAAAGGCACTGACCTTTCCTTTACAAAACTGTACTCAATCCTTTCTGCTATTTCACAGGGATTAGCATGAGCACAGTCAACGAATTCCTTCAGAATGAGGATCAAACAAGGTCGAACCTGTTTCACCATCGAAATCGACTTTCCTCGATCTTTTAACTCCAGAACTCCGATCTTCACTCTCCACTGATTTTTGAACTGGCAGTATTATGAAGAAACTGCTGGCAATGACCTTTTAAACTTTAGGCATTAAATAAAACTCCATCTTTCAACTAAACTGCGTCATAACATTAAATCACGCAGTGGCATGAAGTCAACATGGCAAATCCAGCCACGAACTGCCCGTCCTCACAGGGAGGGGTCCTCCTTTTATACCCTGTAAAAAAAAACCTGTCACATGACCTGTACTGGCCAGAAAATGACGTTAATCCACCATCACAAGACCATTACCTCAAGTCCAGATTAGCTTCAACACCAGTCACGTGACAAGTACGCCACTATCACGTGTCACGGGTACATAACACTAGAAATTTACTGTTGTAATTTTTCTAAGAATATATTATTAATTAGTTTTTCTAGGAATACATTCTTTCTCAGCTAAAATAATTTCCTAATATGACTGCACACATAAAAATGGTATAAACTATATGTAATCATTTAAACAACACAATCCACTGTTTGATTCCTCTCCTTGCAGTGAACCGGGTGACGATATTCATCCTGCCGCAAGAAAACGGCGGTCTCTCCAGGGTTCTTACTCGCTATTTGATCGCCTTGGCTTTGGCGGATGTTCTCGTCGCTTTCTTGTAACTGACATTGAATAGGACTCCGAATATTTTCATTCCATGGGAAGTGCTGTTCTGGTCAATGAATATACCAGTGAGTAATATCAGCGCCGTCCTGCTTTACGCCGCCACCGATTGTTCAGTCTGGTTCACCGTCACTTTCACCTTTGACCGATTTGTGGTCAGTTGCTGCCAGAAGCTGAAAACAGTATATTGCAGCGGGAAAACTGCGGCGTTTGTTCTGGCGACAGTGACTGCGATCGGCTGCTTAAGGAACATCTACCCGTACTTTCGGCTCGCAGGGACATATTCAGCAATAATTGCTGCATTTATATGTTCAAAAAGTGTGTTATATGTGTCCTTATCTATCTCCAGGCCAATCGACCAATTTCATGATCTTATTACCCCTGTAGTGCCCTTCGTGCTGGTCCTTTTGACGAATGGTTTAACCGCCAGACACGTCTTGGTCAACAGAAGATCCCGGAGGAGACTCCGGAGTTCCAGCAACGGGCAGAGTGCTAGAGACCTGGAGATGGAAAGCCGGAGAAAATCCCTTGTTTTACTGCTGGTGATCTCGAGTAATTTCGTTCTGCTGTGGGCGCCGTTCACTGTGTATTCTGTGTGGAACCTGTTGTGTTTTTCCAACTCTTCGACGCTTCCGCCAGATTGTCTGCGAGAGTTGGCTGTAATGCTGCAGCTTCTGAGCTGCTGCACAATCACGGCTCTTTATGTCGTGACACAGACCAAGTTCAGGGAGCTGATAAAATCTCCCCTCGCTCGTACTACCATAGGTTTTTATCCCTTTTAGCAGACTCATGTGAGGCATTACTTCAGTGATCTCTACGAGTAGAATATTATGAATTCGATAGATAAGGGGGTAATAGTGGACGGTGTATATTTGGACTTTCAGAAAATATTTGACTAGGTGCCACACATGAGGCTCTTTAATAAGTTAAGTTACTAAGTTAAGGTATTACCGGAAAGTTTCAGTTGTGGTTACAGAATTGGCTGATCGGTAGGAGGCAGAGAGTGGAAAATGAAGGATTCTTTTCTGGTTGGCTGCCAGTGACTAGTAGTGTTCGGGAAGGGTCGGTATTGTGTTCAAATCTTTTTTTTTGTTGTTGTATAGAAATGATTTCAGTGATGGAATGGATGTTCATTTTGTCAATTTTACAGATGATACGAAGACTGGTGGAGGAACTGATGTTGTTGAGGATACTGGTGACTGTAGAAGGACGAAGATAGATCAGGATAATGGCCAAAAGAATGACAAATTAATTATTTCCATTGGAATAAAATCATAAGTAAGATTGTTTTTCCCTACCAAACAGAGTTTCATAATGCTTTTGGTATTCTTTTGCTCTTAGCATGCTGGAAGACGTTTCCGAATATCGTGTTTTTTTAAAAAAGACCGAGACGTGTTAAATGACATTTTGCCGAATGTACGCGAGAATCTGGAGTTAATGTGCGCATGTCTGAGAGAACACCTCCACAGAAAGATGTGTTCTTATCTTAGAATTTATTCAGAATTGCCGAAGTCACCGAGGAAAGCGCAATGCATGTGGAAAGTAGCTGCTAATCATGGAGCTAAGTGTAAGAATGGAACAGTACATGAGAGGAACAGGCCATTCGGCCACACAATATTTTGCTGAACCAGCTAAGAATAGGAAATCAAAAACAAACAAACTCTGTTCCCTTCTACTGTCGCAATGTCAATATCTCTCGATCTCCCTTGTATCCCTGAGCCTATCGAAAATTCACCGAACAGGCTCCAATGTATTTGCCTCTAACACTATACCAGGAAGCGAATTCGAGGCATCCACTACTCGGTCAGGAATAAGCTTACTCTTACATCCCCTTTCAACCTATTTCCTTTCACATTCAGTACCAGCTGTCACTGCATGTTCCACGTTCCTCGGCATCCCTTATCTCCAACAGTAACCCAAACACTGCTTTCACAGATAAACTGCAACATTGGCAATAAAACCGTTACCCAGGGATTACACTTTCCACCCACATCTAAATAATAACGTCCTCCTCACTTGAAGTAATTCAACATCACCTGATTACGTACGAATAATGTCATGTTGTCAGCATCTCCGATCCGTTAGTGACATCTCTCACTCGTGAAATAGACGCAGCACTCTGATCCCCAGGTGTGACATGCACCAACCTATCTGGTGGTTTCCTTCTACTTTGAGACATCGTCACTCCATTATCTCTTTCTTCAGATTCGGACACTCTCTGGGATCTTTACTAAATGTGGGTGCTTCTCGTTGCCCCTTACTCGCGCCCTCCGGCAGGTCAGCCCGCTCTGTCACTTGGTTGATCTCAGATTCATTCCCAATTTCTGGAGAGCACTGTCTCCCTTGTTTGTCTCGGCACAAGTCATTTGCACCAGACTGTGGATATTTAGGAATCTCGCGGTCAATTATTGGGTAGCATATACCATAATCCCATTTCCTCTGTACCACATTCAGTGATTAAATCCCTTCCAGAACTTTCCACTGACTGTTGTTCGCCTCCCTCGCCGCAGAGTCCTCTTACGAGGAGTAAGATCTACATCAGCCTCTGCGTCATCATCTACCACTTGTCCCAGAACTAGAAGGTGGTTCTGATGGTGGATTTTGTATGTCCATTCACATCCGCTGGTTTCACCCTGAAAACTGGTAGGTTTGGCAGTTGGCTCCCCACTACTTAAGGTAAAACCACCCAGCCGTCAGCTAGTTATGCTTGACTAGTCGCCCCAAATACTTTATGCGAACTCTGTCTCCAGGAATCATTTGTGAGAACCTAGTCTTTTAATCATATTTCCTTGATTCATTGAATATAATCGCATATCCTTGATTCAGCTTGGTCGCAAAACAACTGCTAGATCATAAGCTTGTTGAAATTCCCTCCTCCTCTCAGACACATTTCTCACAGAGGTTATCTATAGCAAATCTTCCTTAGAGTCCCTAAGCAGTGATTATCGGAAACCTTGCTGCCTGACCAAATATCAAAGAAGATGGCGAGTATCCGGTAGCTTCTTTCTGTCTACGTTTGTAGCAGTGGACCAGACGCCCAATATACTGACTCTATTTCTTCCTCTTCCTGATCTCCATGGTTCCAAGAATGTCCAGCGATGTCCAGTTGGACGACTCGGGCCGAGGATGACTCTGAGTCCTCCACAAGCTCAGCAACACGCCTATGAGCCTGTTCTCAGAATCCATTTCCTGATTGTTATGTACCTGTCTGGGAGGGCCATGGTGATGGAAACAATTTTTCCAAAACTCTTTGATCACGATGGCCACCCTCTGAAGGCTTGAGGTTATCTGGTGAAGTGATCAGTAAAAACCAAGACATTCGTCGTTTTCCTAGAATCAGGCTCAATGGAGAAGAAATCCATATATAGCCGATCGAGTGGCCTACTGTCTACAAATGGGATAAAGGAGTGGCTCTCTTAGGCAGCGTGTTCCTCCGAATACATCGACTGCACGACCTAAACACCGATCTCCTCGCAATCCACAGATTTTCTCAAACCCCAAATGACCTGAATCACCATGAAATGACTTCTGCACGATCCTCCGATACTTCTTAAGCAGAAGCAGCTGGGATTGCCAAGGCCTGCCTGTAGAGGACGTGGCCTGGTTTGGAACCTGGATCCTCGACTCCAGTTTCTGCCATTCTCTCAGCAGGGGAGATATGGCCAGGTGTTTCATCTTTCCAGCTTGGGCCATATCGCTTTTCGTCTGAGCTGACGAGGCGGTACCTATGCAAGGGTCATCTCGCTGAACGACGGCCAGTTCCCCCGGAATGAACTCAGGCAAACGCCTTGTATTCAAAGCGGTCAGGTTGCAGTAAGCATGCCGAATGACACAGGTAGATACTGCCAACAAATCCACCGCTCGATGATGGAAAACCGGCAGATTCGTTTCGCTCCAAGTGCAGGAGCGCTGTCCCACTCACCGTCCATTTCCAGTCCTTCATGCGCCCGTTGGGATAATGCGTCAGCATCGGTGTTCCGCTTCCCCGGCCCGTACTTCAGGCTGAAATCATAGGCAGACAGCGCCGCCAAACAACCTTGGCCTGTGGCATCCATTTTGCCCGAGGGCAGGATATGACTACATATTGTTGCCCGTCCTCCCCTGGAAACAGGCACCTGATAGATAATCAGATAATTTCTGTCCGTGGGGTGGTTTCAGTCGGAGTGTGACAAACTCTGGCTGGTGAAAGCGACTGGTCTCCACCCTTTGTGCTGATCTTGATCAGATCGCCCCCTAAGCCCTCACTGCTGATATTTGTATTAAACACATACGGCAAAAAAGCAACACTGAAGAATTTAGCAGCAGCACCTTCAGCAACTGAAAGAACTTTTCATTTTCCAGAAGGCTCCAAAGGGCCACGATGATAATTACCATCTACTCTTTTCGTTCTTCTCATTTTTTCCCAAAGGAGGCAAAGGAGTGTGACTCATTTTAGAGTTGTCTTTCACGAAGCTCCGATAGTACCCAAGGAATCCGAGGGACTAGCGTAGGGCGCTCACATTCTTGGGTCCTGGGCGTGTGGTAACCATTTCGATCCGCTGAGGGATCCGTTACAACTCCAGTACATGAGACCATGTGTGCAACACAGTGGACATACGTTTTGTCGAACTGGCGCATGTGCAGTGACATTTTAACCCTTCAGCTTTCAGTGGCTTCGCCTGTGCTCTTCCAGTGTTGACCCGAAGGCGATGACGTCATCTAGGTACACTAGCACCCCAAACAAGTTCATGCCCCCGACAGTTTGCTCCATGACACGCTGGAAAATATCCGGACAACTTGATACGCTCTGCCTCACACTTTCAAACTGAGCAAATCCTAGTCGAGATATGACTGCTGCCCTCTCCTTGGCAGCCTCACTCGTGGATATCTGATATTACCTATTCCTTAGAAGCAATACACTGAACCTCTTCGCTCCTCTTAGGCAGGCCAGTACATTCCCGGTCCACGGTACAGTCCACTTATACGTTGGTTCAGAGTCCGATATCCAAAATACAGCCGTACCTTCTCATTCTTCATCCTCACCACCACTACGGGTAACGCATAGGGTCTCCTGGACCCAGTGAAAATCCCATAATCCCATTTTCTGCAGATGCTGCCGATCCTCGTTTATCTCGTCGGCTGCCAGTCGCCGAGATATTTCTTTGGAAATAGTTTCCACTGTCACTCGCGTGGTGTGGCGTGTATTCTTGGGACAACCCAATATCAAACTCCTCAGTATAAAAGACACCCTCAAACTTCAACCCCTCTTCCAACCTCCAGAAACTGGTGAGTCATTAAAGTTGAATGGCTCGGCTTTCAATTTTCTATTTCCAAGAGATGGTTTCGCTCCTTCATGTCCCACCGAAGAATTAGATACCTCTCCGAGGTGTTCTTGGCAATCACTGTCACCCTGTTTGCCTTTATTCTGTTTGCCTTCGACTTCTGCAGTTCAGGCCTCAATGAACTGTACAGCAAAGTAACCTGACAACCTCTGCCAAGTTAGCATAAATTCCCTCGATTGGAAAAGGATACTCTGGAGCTTGGCTCGACTAAGCCTTCACGAACAGGGTATTTCAATTTAGTCTTTTCCTTGATACATTAATTGGCGCCTGTACTCCGCCAGAATCCAGGCTATTCCCTCACTGGGTCTAGCCGAAATTTCAAGACTTCCCCTTCCGTTTAAATAACTGTGGGCTCACTTTACGAAGGTTTCCATGTTCTCCACGTGAAGTGTCTTTCATCACCACAGATGTAACCAGGATTACAGATCGCTATCATTTCTAACGGGCCCCATTCGATAGTAGCCACGTGTTTCGTGCGTCCCGTCAGTGGGTCCGGCTTCTTATCGGCTTTGTCATGCTTTGTGGCAGCGCCCGCCGATAACAAGCGAGATACATCAGCTGTAAACTCTGCCAGTATCCCCGTCTATGGGGTATCAGAGGTCACTTTAACACTTCTGCTGCCGTGGACTGCTCTTGCTGACGGAGTCCTCCCACTTCTACATCGCTTGTTCTTCCTCTCTTACTTCTCAGATCAGCTCAGCAAACAAGGCGGAGCGCGGTAGGGTGGTGGTGGGTTCTGGGGGTTTTCTGATGCTCGCGTCTTACGCGACATTCGGAGGCCGAAAGCGATCATAATGCTGTGACTGTACGCCATTCGCTACTTGGTCCATCGTCAACCGATTCGCCCTAGTCGTTTGGATGGACCATCTGCACCGTCTCACTTGCTGAACCATATTAGCAGAATCTTACTACCCCATCTCCTGAAACATGCTCCTAATCTCAGTAATAAACTCCATTGACCATCCTGTTATGCCAGAAAACATACGCTCTCTAGCGCCTCTCCGCAGCCTGTGGAAGTAGCTAAGGGGCGTTCTGCCTTTAAGGGCCTCACTATTTCAGCAAACGGATCTTTTATACACTCTGCCAGACACTGTATTTTCACATTAACAGACCACAGCTACTCATCCAGCATCTGAGAGTTCTGCTCTATTCAAGTCTCAAATGCCCTACTACCATCTTCGTGGGCTCCACTCCCGAGATCATTACCAGCCTACGATAACGTTGACTCTGCCGGTTCACTTTGCCAGGCCTTCTCCCTCGGGAAGGGAATCGTTTATCCCCACTGGAACGAATCTAGCGACAAGTTTTTCCAGTGCCTTCGCTCTTCATCTCCCGCCGAACAAAGACGAACAACCACCACCAGTGTAGACAAAAAAGCCGCTTCCCCAGCCGTCTCTGGAACCTTCACCAGCTGACGCTCCCTTAAGCACTCGTATCTTGAACAATAACCCACACACTACCTCTCCAGAATGACTATTACATGAAATCTCCGACAACATCAGTTATAAAACCTTTACCAGGGCGATGCAGGTATTTTATCATGAGTCTTCACGTACCTCTAAACCTAATCCTTAATAACAGGCTTCAATACTTTCCCAACCACTGACGTTTGGTCAATTTGGCTAATTGAACTATAATTTCCGTGCTTGTGCCGTGCTCCCGTCTTGAAGTGTACAGTGTTACGTACCCCGTAACGGGTTAAAAGAAACAGCAGAAATGGAACATGCCTGGAGTCCGGCTTTGCTACAAACAAAACACACTCTCCGTTAATCAGTAATAAAACCAGTTAAACCAAAAATTAACAGTGTTAGGCATATATAAGTATATATAAGCGTGAATATATGTTTCCGAAACTCATTCAAGCTTAGGTGGTAAATGATACAGTCTTATGATGGTATGTGAGAAAGTTTAGTTCAATGCACGAGGTTGTTGTTGTTGATGAGAGAGAGATTTGTGATCCAAAGGTGTGTGTTGTGAGAAGGTGATTACGTCGATGGTCCACAGATTCCACGGCAGCAATACAAAATAACAATAGCAGTAGGATTTATCTCCGAGGCTGTTCCACTCCGCACGAGTATCACCGACACTGATCTTCAACGAATATCCTTTCAACACAAGTGGTACCACACCCGAATTCAGATATGGGACATCTCAAAGTGGTGGCCACAGGATACTCAAACAAAATCCACGTATGGATTATCACCAACAGTAGCTCAGCACTGAGGTAGCGTCTTCAAGGGAACTACCACCCAGGCAAGGGTCGTCACACCGGTATATTCCACTGCCTTTCTTCAGTGAACTACCACACCCAGACAAAGGGTAAACACACACGTGGTACATAAAAAGTTTCCCCCTCACCAGAGAACCTAATGCTGTGGATTAACTAAGTGACTGTCACACTTCCGTAGCCGAATGGATGCAAACTCACCTCTACGGGCTGCTTAGAGAGAGTCCAAACAGTGATTTACTTGTCACTAGGTTTATTCTGTTCCAAAACTTCCTCTTCTCTCTTGTTTTCCTGCAAATTTGCTGTAGTTGCAGAAAACTTCTGAGAGTCATTTATCAATACTCAGGATCGATCTCAACTCACCCCTTTTGGGCTACTGAAAGTTTAAACCATCGGCCGACATTCTGGTGTCTTCCATTGACCGAATCCATGTCAGTGTCTATGTGTCCTTGTATATTCAAAACAAGCCTCAGGAAAAATGTAAACAAGTTGCAGAGAAAACCTTTTCAAAGTGACAGACCATAGAAAAAAGTGAACGCTGGGGGTTCATAAAAATAGTGACTGTTGCAATCTTCCTGTCCTCTTAGATCATGCCACAATCAAGTGATTCCTAAACTATCATGACCAATGTATCAGTTATCTCTTCAGCATCCTTTCTCAGGACTCTGGAATGGAGACTATCTGGTCCCACTGACTTGTCCACCTTAAGACCTTTCAGTTTGTCTTGGTCTATTTACTTTGTAAGAGTAATGGAAATCACCCCTGCTCCATGAATCCGACGCACCATTAGCACACAGTCTCTTCCACAAGGAGACTGATACAAGTTAACCACTAAATTAATCTGTCTTTGTCCCCCATTACTACCTCACCAGCATAAATTTCCAGTGATCCAATATCAAATCTCATCCCTTTTACTCTTTATATAACTGAAAAAAAATCAACTTTCAGGATCCTGTTTTATATTATTGGCCCGCATTCCCTCATGTTTCATCTTTTCCTTTCTTATGGATGCTGTAGTTATCTTTTTCTGAAATTAAAAAGGTTCCCAACCATCCACATCCCCACTAGCCAGTGCTACCTTGTATGCCTCTCCCTTCGATTTATGCATTCCTTAACTTTTCCTGACAGTCACTGTTGCCTCATCCTGCCATTTGAGAAATTCTCATTCTTTGCTGTATATCTATCCTGCGTCTTGTGAACTATTACCAGAAACTTCAGCGACCTCTGCGCATGCCTTCATCCTTCCCAGTGTCGTCACACAATCGACCTGGGCAAACTCCTATCCCATGTCTCTTTAATTCCCTCTATTCCATTGCGATACTAATATATGAGATTTATGCTTCTCCCTCTCAATTTGCAGAATGAAATTAATCATAGTATGATCACTCTCTTCGAGGGCTTCATTTGCATTAAGCTCCTTAATAAGGTCCGAGTTATTACCTATACGTAATCTAAGGCAGACTTTCCCTCTTCCCCGCCGGAATCCGCTTGCTATCCAGCTCCGTATGCCATTTGCTCAGGTCTCTGTGATTGAGATTATTCCATTGTGATACTGATGCATGTAACTTATGCTTCTCCCTATCAAATTGCACTATGAATTCAATCATAGTATATTCGCTGCCTCCTTAGCTTTTCTTTACATTAAGCTTTCTAATAAAATTGCGTTATTAAACAACACTCGATCTAGGATATCCTTTCAAGTGCAAGCTGCTCGAAAAAGCCATCTCGTAGGCATTCAACAAATTCCCTCACTGACATCGGACAACACCTCATTTTCCCAATTCGCTTGCATATTGAAATCCCCCATTACAATTGTGACATTATGTTTATTACATGCCTTTTCCGGATCATTTTTTAATCTCAGCCCATCATCCTGGCTACTATTTGGGGGCCTACATATGATTCTATAATGTTTTAACGCTTTCACTTTCTTAACTATACGCACAAAAATTCAACGTTCTCTGACACAATATCACGTCTCGCTAAGATGTCATTCAACCTCTTTCCAACAAGTACACAACCCACAAATGTGCATTTCTGTCTGTCCTTCCGATACAAAGTATAACCCATGATATCCCAACTATGTTCTTCTTTCAGCCGCAACTCAGGGATACCCATAAGTTCATACCGAACAATGTCTAATTGTGCCTCGTGTCCTCCATCTTTCTACGTGCATTTCAAAACAGTACCATAATACAATCATGCTGTATTAATTTAACTCTGCATTTGTACCCAGTGCAATTAATTAATTCAATTAGTGGAACTATTTGTTGAAGATATAAAGTTCAACTAGATAAGGGCAGAATATTAAACAAAAAAAAGTACAATAGAGGTAATAAAATATTAAACAGAGCAACAGTACTCAATACCTTTGGATGAATATAGAAGTATTTGGGACATGAACAGGGTATAGAAATAGATCATAGACTGGTAATAGTAATCCTTTCGAAAAAAATTACTTCAAGTCTTAAGAAAATCTGTCAAACAACACTCCCTAGAACCATAGAATCATAGAACACTACGGCACAGTACAGGCCATTCAGCCCTCCATGTTGTGCCGACCCATATAATCCTTTAAAAAAAAGTACTAAACCCACACTACCCCATAACCCTCCATTTTTCTTTCATCCATGTGCCAGTCTAAGAAGCTCTTAAATACCCCTAATGTTTTAGCCTCCACCAGCATCCCAGGCAAGTCATTCCAGGCACTCACAACCCTCCGTGTAAAACACGTACCCCTGATGTCCTCCCTAACCTTCCCTCCCTTAATTTTGTACCTATGCCCTCTGGTGTTTGCTATTGGTGCCCTGGGAAACAGGTACTGACTATCCACCCTATCTATGCCTCTCATAATCTTGTAGACCTCTATCAAGTTCCCTCTCATTCTTCGACGCTCCAAAGAGAAAAGTCCCAGCTCTGCTAACCTTGCCTCATATGACTTGTTCTCCAATCCAGGAAATATTCTGGTAAATCTCCTCTGCACCCTCTCCATAGCTTCCACATCCTTCCTATAATGAGGTGACCAGAATTGAACACAATACTCTTAAGTGCGGTCTCACCAGAGATTTGTAGGGTTGCAACATGACCTCTCTACTCTTGAACTCGATCCCTCTGTTAATGAAGCCTAGCATCCCATAGGCCTTCTTAACTACCCTATCAACCTGTGCAGCGAACTTGAGGGATGTATGGATTTGAACCCCAAGTTCCCTTTGTTTATCCACACTCTTGTAACTGACCTTTAATCCTGTACTCAATCTTCTGGTTTGTCCTTCCAAAATGCATCACCTCAAACTTATCTGCGTTGAACTCCATCTGCCATTTTTCTGCCCAACTCTGCAGCCTATCTATATCCTCTTGTAACCTTCGACCACCTACAGCTCCATCCACAACGCCTCCAATCTTCGTGTCATCCGCAAACTTACTCACCCATCCTTCCGCCTCTACATCCAGGTCATTTATAAAAATCATAAATAGCAGGGGTCCCAGGAGAGATCCCTACGGCACTCCACTAGTCACCGCCCTCCAAGCAGAATACTTTCCTTCCACAACTACCCTCTGCTTTCTTCCTTTAAGCCAATTTGTTTTATCCAAACAGCCAAGGTTCCACTTATCCCATGCGTCATGACTTTCTGGAAGAGTCTCTCATGAGGGACTTTGTCAAATGCCTTGCTAAAGTCCATGTAGACCACATCCACTGCCCTACCCTCATCAATTTCTCTTGTTACCTCTTCAAAAAAACTCAATCAGGCTCGTGAGGCACGATCTTCCCTTCACAAAGCCATGTTGACTATCCATGAGTAGACTGTATTTCTCCAAATGCTCGTAGTTCCTATCCATAAGAATCCTTTCCAGTAGTTTGCAGACCACCGACGTAAGACTCACCGGTCTATAGTTCCCAGGTTTCTCCCTATTACCTTTTTTAAACAAGGGAACTACACTTGCCATTCTCCAGTCCTCCGGCACTTCCCCTGCAGCCAAAGAGGATTCAAAGATAATGGCTAATGCTCCTGCGATCTCTTCTCTCAATTCTCTACAACAATATGAGGTTATCATAACCGGCCCTGGGGATTTATCAATCTTAATGTTTTTAAGAAGATCCAGCACTTAATTGTAAACATTTAAGGAAGGCAATAAATGCATTCGCTATCAATATTAATGAATTCTTCTGACATAATACCTTTATTCAAAAGCCATCTGGCGAAAACTTGCAAAGAAAATTTAGAACTGAAATTACTAAATTAAAAACACTATTTACACTTGAATGCATTTAGATTCTCGCTACCTCGGACAGGAAAAGGAAGATCAATTACAGACCAAAATAAATTACATGTCAGCTAAAACTTCTACAGATATGTTTTCGTCAATGAAAACATGATCCAGCAACGTCTGTGAGATCATGCAATTCGGATAAGAAGTAGACACCACGATCAAATACATTTTTTAAAGCGATGACTTCCGCGAAGTCAAAATGTGCAAATTGTGTTACCGTATTGATTATCTACAGCAGAAATGTTGGCAGAACTGCTGACACCCAGCACCCACCCCAACGAACCCCACCCCACCCGCCAGCAGGAAGTCTAATCCGGCAATTTGCCCACAATATTAAACAGATTAACCTCCGTTATGTAATATTACCAACGTCCAATTTATTGGTTAGTTAAATGCGATGCGGTTTGTTCAAAAATAAAAAATCGGGGTGAATATTTTATTCAAACAGTTCAAACGTCTTGTCGAAAAACAGGAAGTGAAATGTCCACTTGGTTTTTTTTTTCACAACCAAGCATTGAGTTGTCTGTACATTCCTGATGATTATTACACAACATCACAATGAAAAAAAAAATATCCACAACAATTGTTTGTTCCGTCGTTTGCGAAGAATCTCAGGAAGATACTGATTGGCTTAACGAGCGTTCATTCCTTTGTGTAACAACTCATTCAAATAGAGAACCTGCGTCGTTGGAACACGCCAAACATCTGATCACAGTCACAGGTAGAAAATGGGATTTCCTGCAATTTTCATCACCGTCCGAATTTACTATCGTGTACTTGTAGCTGTTGGTTTCTCCAGTAAAGTAATGAACCTGGTTGCTCTTTGCGTGGCTCGGCCCGTGTATTAAGCTTTCGACATCGTATGCTCGTCGTACTCACTCCGTTGTAATATTTCAGAACTGTGACTTGTGCAGAAATCTATGCAACTTATATAATCATAATGGAATGAGTTTCAATGCATTTCCATATATTTAAGTCTGAGCAACGTCATCTGATAATGTTAATTTTTTATCTGAATGCAGATCAGATTTCAAAGTAACGTTATCGCCTGTTAAAGGAAATCTGGGACAATCGGTGCAGAGAACTTTGCGGTTTGGCAGTTGAAACCTGCCCTCTGATGACTATCGTCTGATTTCGGGCAGTTCCAGAAAATTTATGCTCATTATATCTTGAAGGTTGACTGAAGGGGCAGGGAGAATGCAGCCTGTGGAATTACTGGCATCGCTTGATCAAGTTTAATGCTATTGCCAGCTTTTCCAATCTCACTGCAAATAGAATTCATGATTTTCTCTCATTCCATTCTGGGGAGTCTATAATTGATCTGTGTTTACGCATGTATGTGTTGTGTTCGGAGAAGTACAATGACCTAAAGTCCTTTATTTTGTTTCATACGCCACAGGCAACTTGCAAATATCCGCCGACTTACAAACTGTCATGACATTTTGCCAAAGATTCGCATTCCCATCGGTTTCGTAACAATGTTTTCGTGAAATCACTATTAAGAACCTGTCTTCTGTGTCTAATCAGTGTCTGCCGCCGCTTCCCCACCACTGACTCAGTGCATGCCAGGGTGAAATTTCTACTTTTGCACCTACAGCATATAGTTTGTCACATTACCTTCGTCACCCGTTCTTTGTGCTTTGTTTCCATTTTCCACTTTAGTCATCTGAAAGAATATTGAGTTTAACGACCTTTATGGTTTGGTATTACTTTTAATTTCTAACTGATTTTTCATGGAGATATCAATCCAATAAATGGTCTTCTGATCTTCTGATTTTCTTTCTCATGCGTGTTCTGCTTCTCGCGTCCTGCGTGATGCCCCCTTTCAGTATTTACTTTCTTCAGGACACAGCGATCAACGAGCAACCCCGTGCTTTGGGGTGATGTGACTCGCTTTCTCCGAATATCCATGAAGGTCGGCTGACATGTCGCTTTCCTCAACATTCTCCTGATATCTCTCATCAGATGTTATAACTTCATGATGTTTTCTAGAAGCACTAATTAAACAAATTTCTTGCAAATGAGTCTCAACTAATTCCAGTTAATTTAAAGCAACATAACAATCTCAGAGAATCTGAAATATTTTAAAAAAAATCTCATTGCAATTTATGTTACTTGTAATTCATCAAACTCATTAAATGTTAGAATCTGCGCTGAATGCAGCGGCAATCGGGAAGCAAGTAGTCAGCTCCAGGCATGTTCTCCAGCCGGAAAATTATTTATTATTTTACGTGTCTGTTCATGCTGACTAATCTCCGCCCGTTGGAGAATAACCCCAGATTTTTATCCTTTATTTCGGTTATTTTAACGGTGATGGTGATTCTTTTCCACGGAAACTGTGGTCTCTCTAAATGCGTCACTCGTTACGTTTTGGCCATGGCGGCAGCAGATCTAATCGTCCTTGTCATCGCCATCATAATGCTTCAAATTAATGTTTCCAGAATAATTTATTTTACTGACTAGTTTTAATAAGAGTGATGGATTCCACGATCCAGTACAGTAGGTAGGCGACTTTTCACTGCGATTCTCACTGCAGAACTATTCATTCATGATCATGCTCATTGATCACTCGGGGTGAAGGAAGGGAGCATGCAGTTGTGGAATTTCAGCAAAACGGTATCAGTTTTACAAACAGTAAACAAAGAGTGGACAAATGGTAGGGAAGCCAATACGCTTAAGAAACTATAGCAGCCGCTCAATCACAAATGATCTTTTTCACTCTGTTTTCGCAACGATTTTATGTTTATGTTTTCCAGATTTTCTGTGCATAATAGTTACAGAATTAACGATATCTAACGTGGAAGCAAGTTCAGGGGTTTGCTGAATGAGACAGAAAACATTAATTACAAATAAGCATATTAATCATTTGCTTATAACGGTGAAATATTCCAACAAACACCGAAGTCCCGAGTTACACAGACTGCAAATCTAAACAGTCGACAAACAGATACTTAATTAAAAGGGCACACTGTCCCAATGGTTCTTCAGCACTGCTCACGAACTCAGCTTGGAGAGAAGACCATAGAGGCAAAAGAAATAGAGGCTTAGCCTTCCGCACGTGATGTTTACATACCCTTGAAGTATCTGAAACCAGACTCTGGTACCGTGACACACAAGACAAACGATGGGGAGAAAAAAATCTTACCTGAAACGGGCCAGTCGATTACCGGCACCTTAGAAGCGGCTTTCGATGTACAGTGAAATTCCACCACTCCTACCCCCTAACACCAGCCCCTCCACCCCCACATAACACGGTTCCTATAATTTTCCTGGCAACCTGTCCGTGCTCGGGTGCTCAGGTGTAGCGAAGTTTGAGGGTTTCGTTCCTCTTATTTTTCAGGCATGGAGCGGCATGACCATTGCAGTTGGCTTATGCTGACGCATTTCACGTCGTCGAATATGGTGTAATAGTGTGAATTTTTGAATGGTGATGAGGAGTTAATGCTTTCAACTGATTTTCAGGTTGGGATAGAACTATAGTGTACTGAGCTTAATTTATTTTTTGGAAATATCCATTAACTTTCTTTAGTAAATTGAACACCCGAAGGCGACGAGAAAGTCTATGGCGGAATATGTTTTCAGGACATACTGTGTGCAAAGTGAATTATATTGAATTACAAACTCTGCTGCACACTCTGTACCTCTGGGGAATGTAGGCAAGTCGTTGAGATTGGGTTTGCAGTATATCTAAACTCACCTGTTTGATAGAACTGTCTGAGACTCTGCAGTCTCAATGCATCGAGACTGCAGAGTCTGCAGGATCTACATGGCGAACTCGTCTATCTAAAGTGAACACCAATTCTTCAATAGCATAATTCATGTCAACAAAAGGCCAGTTATATACTCTGCAATAACCCACTAAAGCGGGAGCAGGTCAAGGATACATTTACTCCGAACAGCAGCCTCAAATAGACAAAATAAATACAATAAAAAAGAGAGATGTGGAATTATTTACGGAGCCTTTGTGCGTTCTCCCTGTAACCACATGGATTTTATCAGGGTGCCCCCGTTTTCTCCACAGTCCAAACACGTAGCAGTTGTTTGGTTAATTGGTAATTCTCAAATGTACTGAGATTGCAATAGGGTTAGATCGGGGAACCGGTGGGTGGCGCGGCTCGAAGGGCCGGAGAGGCGTATACTGTGCTCTGTCTCAATAGACAAATAACAAGTAAATGAATTATTTAATACATACATACATACATACATACATACATACATACATACATACATACATACATACATACATACATAGTGGATATTAATGGCTGAGATCATGAGATGGTCCTCCAGTTAGATCGACTCAGATCCGGCAGATTTCCCTCCGGAAGAAGATGGTGTAGTTGGGATGTCCAACAATAGGCAAAATTCAGCTGAAGAAAGAAATTAATAGTTAAGGCAAAGTATGGAACATTTTCTCTCACGCACATGTGCTACAGGAGAACTGGCAAATAACCAATGCTGTTTGATTATTCAAGAGGTGAGAGAGGAATAATAGAAACATAGAAACATTGATGTGGCCGTTCCCATCAATAACAAGTATACCGTTTTGGATACTGTAGGTGAGGATGACCTATCATGGACACGTTGCAGTGGTTGCTTCTCTAGAACCGAGACTGGACCCTCAGCTCAGAAGGGAAGGAGGGAAAAGAGGAGAGCAGTAGTGATAGGGGATTTGATAGTTAGGGGGACAGATACGAGGTTCTGTGGAAGAGATCGAGAATCCCGGATGGTCTGTTGCCTTCCTGGTGCCAGGGTCCACGTTATCTCGGATCGAGTTCTCAGTATTCTCAAGAGGGAGGGTGAACAGCCGGATGTCGTGGTCCATCTAGGGAACAATGACGTGGGTAGGAAGAGTGAGGAGGTCCTGAAAGGTGAGTTTAGGGAGCTAGGTGCCAAGTTAAAGGACAGGACCTCAAAGATAGCAATCTCAGGATTTCTGCCAGTGCCACGTGCAGGTGGGTTTAGAAACAGTAAGATAGTGCAGATCAACACGTTGCAGAAGACATGGTGCAGGAGAGGGATTCAGATTTATAGATAATTGGGCAGTTTTCCAGGGAAGGTTGGACCTGTTCCGGCGGGAAAGTTGACATCTGAACTGGAGGGTAACAAATATTCTTGCAAGTAGGTTTGCTAGAGAGGCTCCAGTGGACTTAAACTAGATACGAGGGGGGAGGGGAGTAAGAGTGTAGGAACAGATGTATGGGAGAAGGAAGAAAAATAAGACAGTAAAGTTCTTTGTACTGTTAGAGATAAACAGAGAGGAGGAGGTCGAGAAATTCTTAAAAGTTTTTATTTTAATGCTTGGAACATTGTAAGAAAGGTGGATGAGCTTAGAGCCTGGATTGATACCTGGAAATATGTTGTTGTAGGTATTAGTGAAACATGGTTGCAGGAGGGGTGTGAATGGCAACAAAATATTTCTGGATTTCGTTGCTTCAGGTGCGATAGAATCGGAGGGACAAGAGGGGGAGGTGTTCCGTTGTTTGTCAGAGAAAATATTACAGCGGTGCTCTGGCAGGATAGATTAGACGGCTCGTCTCGGGAGTCTATTTGGTTGGAATTGCGG
This sequence comes from Hemitrygon akajei, assembly GCF_048418815.1. NCBI lineage: Eukaryota > Metazoa > Chordata > Chondrichthyes > Myliobatiformes > Dasyatidae > Hemitrygon > Hemitrygon akajei. The sequence continues at coordinate 14,176,238 of NC_133132.1, read as the reverse complement.
AATGGGAAAGGTGTAGTAACACTTATAAGGGTGTATTATAGACCACCTAATGGGGAGCGGGAAATGGAGCAACAAATCTGAAAGGAGATAGCAGATATTTGTATTAAGCACAAGGTTGTGATTGTAGGGGATTTTAATTTCCCACACATAGACTGGGACGCCCATACTGTAAAAGCGATGGATGGTTTGGAGTTTGTAAAATGTGTGCAGGATAGTTTTTTGCAGCAATACATAGAGGTACCGACTAGAGAAGGGCAGTGTTGGATCTTCTGTCAGGAAATGAAATAGGTCAGGTGACGGAGACATGTGTTGGGGAGCACTTCGGGTCCAGTGATCACAATGCCATTAGTTTCAATATAATTATGGATAATAATACGATTGGACCCAGGGTTGTAGATAGATAGATAGATAGATAGATAGATAGATAGATAGATAGATACTTTATTCATCCCCATGGGGAAATTCAACTTTTTTTCCAATGTCCCATACACTTGTTGTAGCAAAACTAATTACATACAATACTTAACTCAGTAAAAAATATGATATGCATTTAAATCACTATCTCAAAAAGCATTAATAATAGCTTTTAAAAAGTTCTTAAGTCCTGGCGGTAGAATTGTAAAGCCTAATGGCATTGGGGAGTATTGACCTCTTCATCCTGTCTGAGGAGCATTGCATCGATAGTAACCTGTCGCTGAAACTGCTTTTCTGTCTCTGGATGGTGCTATGTAGAGGATGTTCAGAGTTGTCCATAATTGACCGTAGCCTACTCAGCGCCCTTGTAATTTTTGATTGGAGAAATGCTAGCTTTGAGGAGATACGAAAGGATTTAGAAGGAGTGGATTGGGACAATTTGTTTTAGGGGAAGGATGTACCAGAGAAATTGAGCTAATTTAAAGGTGAAATTTTAAGGGTCCGGAAACTTTATGTTCCTGCTAGGTTGAAAGGAAAGGTTAAAAGTTTGAGAGAGCCATGGTTTTCAAGGGATATTGGAAATTTGTTTAGGAAAAAAAAGAGATATCTACAATAAATATAGGCAACATGGAGTAAGTGAGGTGCTCGAGGAATATAAAGAATGTAAGAAGAATATTAAGAAACAAAATTTGAAAAGCTAATAGAAGATATGAGGTTGCTTTGGCCAGTGAGGTGTAAATAAATCCAAAGGGTTTCTACAGTTACATTCATAGCAAAAGGATAATGAGGGATAAAATTGGACTTTAGAGAATCAGAGTGGACAGCTATGTGTGGAGCCGAAAGAGATGGGGGAAATTTTGCACAATTTTTTTTCTACGGTATTCACAAAGGAGAAGGATATTGAATAGTGTAAGGGAAACAATTAGGGAAGTTATGGGAACTATGACGATTAAAGTGGAGGAAGTACAGGCGCTTTTAAGGAATATAAAAGTAGATAAATCTCCGGGTCCTGACAGGATATTCCCTAGGACCTTGAGGGAAGTTAGTGTAGAAATAGCAGGGGTTCTGACAGAAATATTTCAAATGTCATTAGAAACGGGGATGGTGCCGAAGGTTTGACATATTGCTCATGTGGTTCCGTTGTTTAAAAAGGGTTCTAAGAGTAAACTTAGCAATTATAGGCCTGTCAGGCTGGATGAGAGATGCCAGAGAGCAGTGGTGGATAACTGCTTGTCAGGTTGGAGGCCGGTGACTAGTGGTGTGCCTCAGGGATCTGTACTGGGTCCAATGTTGTTTGTCATTTACATTAATGATCTGGATGATGAGGTGGTAAATTAGATTAGTAAGTATGCAGATGATACTAAGGTAGGCGGCGTTGTCGATAATGAAGTATGTTTTCAAAGCTTGCAGAGAGATTTAGGCCGGTTGGAAGAGTGGGCTGAACAATGGCAGATGGAGTTTAATGCTGATAAGTGTGAAGTGCTACATTTTGGTAGGAATAATCCAGATAGGACATACATGGTAAATGGTAGGGCACTGAAGAATGCAGTAGAACAGAGTGATCTAGGAATAATGATGCATAGTTCCCTGAAGGTGGAATCTCATGTGGATAGTGTGGTGAAGAAAGTTTTTGGAATGCTGGCCTTTATAAATCAGAGCATTGAGTATAGGAGTTGGGATGTAATGTTGAAATTGTACAAGGCATTGGTAAGGCCGAATTTGGAGCATTGTGTACAGTTCTGGTCACCGAATTATAGGAAAGATGTCAACAACATACGGAGAGTACAGAGCAGATTTACTAGAACGTTACCTGGCTTTCACCAGCTAAGTTACAGGGTAAGGTTGAACAAGATAGGTCTTTATTCTTAAGGGTGTAGAAGGTTGAGGGGGGATTTGATAGAGGTATTTAAAATTATGAGGGGGATAGATAGATTTGACGTCGTAGGCTTTTTCTATTAATAGTAGGGGAGATTCAAACAAGAGAACATGAGTTGAGAGTTAGGGGACAAAAGTTTAAGGGTAACGCGGGGGTGGGGATTTCTTTACTCAGAGAGTGGTAGCTATGTGGAACGAGCTTCCTGTAGAAATGGTAGAGGCAGGTTCGATGTTGTCATTTAAAGTAAAATTGGATAGGTATATGGACAGGAAAGGAATGGAGGGTTATGGGCTGACTGCGAACCAGTGTGACTAGGTGAGAGTAAGCGTTCGGCTCGGACTAGAAGGGCCGAGATTGCCTGTTTCCGTGCTGTAATTGTTATATGGTTAAATAGAAAACCTACAACACAATACAGGCCCTTCGGCCGAAAAGTTGTGCCGAACATGTCTCTACCTTAGAAATTACTTGGGCTACCCATAGAGCTCTATTATTTTTTTTTTTAGCTCTATGTACCTATCCAAAAGTCTCCGAAAAGACCCCATCGTACCCGCCTCCACCATCGTTGCTGGCAGCCCACTCCACGCACTCACTATTCTCTACGTAAAAAACTACTCCTGATATCTCCTCTGTACCCAAGCAACCGCAGCCTGTGCCCTCTTGTGGCAACCATTTCAGCCCTGGGAAAAAAGCCTCTGACTATCCATACGATCAATGCCTTTCATCATCTTATACACCTCTATCAGGTCACCCCTCATTCTCTGTCGTTCCAAGGAGAAAAGGCCGAGTCCTGATGAAGGGTCTCGGCCCGAAACGTCGATAGCGCTTCTCCTTATAAATGCTGCCTGGCCTGTTGTGTTCCACCAGCATTTTGTGTGCGTTGTTTGAATTTCCAGCAGCTGCAGATTTCATCGTGCGAGTTCACTCAACCTGCTTTTATAACGCATGATCCTCAATCCAGGCAACGACCTTGTAAATCTCCTCTGCACCCTTGCTATTGTTTCCACAGCCTTCATGTCGTGAGGCGACCAGAACTGAACACAGTACTCAAATAGGGTCTGACCAGGCTCCCATATAGCTGCAACATTACCACTCGGCTCCTAGATTAAATTCCACGACTGACAAAAGCCAAAACTTCATACGCCTCCTTAACCACAGAGTCAACCTGTGCAGCTGCTTTGAGTGTCCTATGGACCCGGACACTCAGATCCCTCTGATCCTCCACACTGCCAAGAGTCTTACCATTAATGCTATATTGTGCCATCATATTTGACCTACCAAAAATGAACCACTTCACACTGGGTTGAACTCCATCTGCTAATTCTCGCCTAGTTTTGCATCCAATCAATGTCACGCTGTAACCTCTGACAGACCACTACACTATCCACAACATCCGCAGCCTCTGTGTCATCAGCAAACCTACTAACACATCCCTCCACTTCCTCCTCCAGGTCACGAAGAGTAAGAGTCCCAGAACAAATCCCTGAGGCACACCACTGGTGACCGAACTCCATGAAGAATATTGCCGTCTACAACCACTCTTTGCTTTCTTCGGGAAAGCCAGTTCTGGATACAAAAAGCAATGTCCCCTTGGATCCCATGCCTCCTTACTTTCTCAATAACCTTGCATGGGGCACCTCATCAAAGGTCTTGCTGAAATCCAAATACACTGCATCTACTGCTCTTCCTTCATGAATATGTTTCGTCACATCCTGAAAAAAAATCAATCAGACTCGTAAGGCACGTGTACTCGTAAGGGAATAGGTACAAAATTAAAGGAGGGAAGTTTAGGGGAGACAGCAGGGGTAAGTTTTTTACACAGAGGTTTGTGAGTGCCTGGAATGACTTGTTGGGGATGGTGGTGGATGCTAAAGCATTAGGTGTATTTAAGAGTCTCTTGGACAGGCACATTGATGAAAGAAAAATGGAGGGTTATGAGGTAGTGTGGGTTTGGTACGTTTCTTAAGGATGATATGGGTCGGCACAACATGGAGGGCTGAAGGGCCTGACTGTGATGTAGTGTTCGGTGGTTCTATGGCCCTATGGGTTGTATTGCGAGAGGTTGTATTGTCTTTGGATTTTTGCTCTGGAGCGGCAGGGCTACCGAGCGACGTGATAGAGATTATGAGAAGAATAGACGGAGCTGACAACCAGTATATTGTCCCGAAGTTGAAATACTTATGTACGCAGTGCAAAACGACTAAGCTCAAATGCGATGGCGGTGCACCCCTTCACACTTCCCTTGGAGGTGTTGGATGCTTTAATTACAGAAGCGTTCAAAAGGCCGGTTCCTGATTCTCAACTGTGAGAATTGCAGTCAAGTTCATTTACTTGACTCAGAACTACTATCACGTGTCTCTTTTATTTCTATCCGGCCAGTGAAGAGAGGCCACATTTCTCCAACTTATATTTTATTCGCACTTTTCTCTGGTTCAATGGCTCATGATCGCAGTGAGGTTGCAATTACAAACTGTCCGGAACATGACTAAAAGTCTGTCAAGAACAGGTCTGAGTGAAAACGAGACAATACTTTTGTGGCATGGCTGTAAATTTCTGAACAGTGGCAGCACAATGGTTGTCAGAATTAAATTACAATCCCCTGTAGTGGAGAGGGGTCTCCACTGGCGAAGTTAATGTGTAACTAGCCCATTTCTTAACATGGAAACGATAAAGTGTCAGGGCAAGTTGTTTTACTATTCTGACACCAAGTTTAGCGAAGCAGAAATGGTGCCGTCTTTTTTAAGTAACGGCAATTAACACCGCTTGTTGTGCAAGTTGTTTATTAGGTTCTATAAAAAGGGGTATTTCAGCGTTTCATCTACACTTTGGAAAGAACTGTTAAATCTCTCCAAATTCTCAAATACGTTCCAATGTAACAGAGCTGGAGCAGTTTCGTAACCGCGACAAAGACAGAAGGTGAAAGTTTCCAGATATCCTTCATTGTGATTGTTTGCATTGATTTTGTTAAAGAAGTCTACTTTAGATTGTTAAAGATCTTGTGAAAGAAACCTGACTCAAAGCCTTGGTGACTCGTTCCGCTTCTGGAGAGGTGAACTCCGAAATAAACGCCATGCTGGATCATAGGGAAGTTGGTTACGTACTAATTGTAGTCGTCGGTGTCCCTGGTAAGTGTTTCATGCTAGTCATTGTTTCTTTGAAATTTCTAATGACAGCTTGTTGCCAGACGCACGCGGTATTGGAGATGAAGTTTTCATCGTTGCTTTTCAATGCTTTCACCGTTTACTTCCTTTGAAATTTAATGCCTCAGTCGCAGCTGGCTGTCCTTCGGTGTCGACGAATATTCAACGGACAACAATTTTCCTCTACGGCAGCTGTAGCTAAATCAGTGCTAAATTCATTCTAATTTACCTTTTCTACCATTTCATAGCATTCGAAGTATTTACGCTGTTTTGAGATCATTGTTTCCCGTATTCCTGTTTGTGTTCTCCGTGCTCTGTTTCCCCGCTCTGAACGAGGACGTGTACAGCGTGCTGACCAAGGTGCCGCAGTGCTTGCTCGGGTCTCCAGAGCAGCGTTGTACATGCAAACGTTTGCTGGCATTGTCGTCACACGCTCGTTTAGTCGCTAAAGAGTGTTTTTAGCCAACCAGACATAGAATGCATAGCTCCCATATCCTCACGGTTTTAATTGTTTACACTTCTATTATTCTCCAGTTGTATCATTTCTTTTCCCAGTTAACTTGGTGGCAATTGTCATTCTCTGCCGAGGAAAGTGCGGTCTCTCCAAATGTATCACTCGATACCTGGTGGCGATGGCAGCGGCGGATCTAACGGTGGTGATTATAGAGGTGCTGATGTATCAGATAAATGAAACTTACTGGGTCTTCCCATCCATAACCAACGCTCCCTTTTGCCTTGTCCACTACGTCCTGTGTCATGTTGCTCTGGACTGTTCCGTCTGGTTTACCGTCGCTTTCACTTTCGATCGTTTTGTGGCAATTTGCTGGGCTAAGCTTAAGACAAAATACTGCACACCCAGAACTGCGTGTGCGGTGATTGGAACAATATGCATTACGCTTTCTTTGAAAAATATTCCTTTTTATTTTTTGTATTTCGAATCAGCATCTTTTCTCGTGCGCGGTAAGAGGAAGTGTTTCGGGAGACCCGCGCTTCCTCAGTCGGGAACATTTGAAGTGATTTACTGGGTAGAGCGTCTATTGAATCCGCTACTTCCCTTTTTCCTCATTTTGATTCTCAATACCCTGACAGTCAGACAGATCCTGGTGGCCAGCAGAGTCCGCAGGCGTCTCAGAGGACAGGAAAATTGCGAGAAGCATCGAGATCCGGAGATGGAAAGTCGGAGACAATCCATCATTCTGCTCTTCTCCCTGTCGGCGAGTTTCCTTCTCTGCTGGGCGACAACTACTCTGGTCTTCATTCTCATGCGATGTCTTTACACTGACTTGGAAACGTCTATCCGGCTCTTTCAGGTTCAGGATGTGGGGACTGTAGTTCAGCTTTTCAGCTGCTGCACAAATACTTTTATTTATGGAGTGACGCAGACCAGGTTCAGAGAGCAGCTGAAGATTGCGGTTATCGCCCCTTTTAAACTGCTGGTTACAACTCTCAGACGACATGGGTCGCCAATGCAATGAAATAAATAATTCCATCGCATTTGGAGAAAGCCACAGTTAGTCTAAAATACCACTATCTGGCACTGCTGTCTATCCTTTTCGCTCTGACTTGATGGTAAACACCTTACAATATCCCTGTTTCTGCTCCTTCATTGTGTGTGACGGTGTAGTGGCCTGTGTTTCTTTTGGAGGCTCGGAGATATTTCTAAGTTGCATCTGTTTTTTTTGGGGATGATTATTGCCATACGTTTATTTATCGTACAGACAAAGAATGCGCAGTCGCTCTAAAATGCTTTGCACTCAAGAAGAGGTTCGTCAAATTACCAAATATTTTATTCTGAAGCTACAAAGCATCCCAGCATAAGTGGGATATGAGATAAAAGGACAACTGTCCTCATAGTTAACCCTTGTATACATGTCAGGGCGGCAACTCGTCTGGAAAATGATTTTCAAGTTCGGCTTGAATTTAAGAATTACAGGGTTAAAATAGAACTGCTCGTGAAATTGGCTTTTGCTGCTGTTGGACTTTCACTGGGTTCGGTGTCGATTGGTTCCTGCTGCTTTACATTGGATCACCGCCTCAGAAGCCTCTGACGAAAGGGACCACAGCATCTACGTCACTGGGGGGTGGGGATGTCATTCAATATTTTATTTTCCTTTTCAGATCCTTTCTCAGAATTCCTTTGTAAGGATACAATGCAATCCGGAAAGCGCAGCCTAGAACTAAGTGTTTCTCGGCTGCATGTATCCCCGAAGATATTAATTAATCACCACAATTCAAAATTTCGCCGTGCGTGGTTTGACCGTCTGTGCTTTTTGATTTGTCATGGTTCTCCGTTTCTCCTCGACCAGTCAGACTCTGTCACTCCTCGCTGCGGTACCTTGACAGAGTTCTCAATGCAGATGTGTCTTTCACACTGACAAAAGTGTGGGGAATTTAAGATGCAGAAGAGGCTATTTGGTCCAATTCATTTTACCGCATGTTCGTTCACTTGTTCCGATAAATCTTATGCCTCACCTTAAAGGTAAAGACACGAGTTCCGGGAAAAACCTGGTGGTTCTCTGTAGTAGAGATTCACGTTCAATTCTCTTTCTGTCTGTCTCTCTCTCTCTCTCTCTCTCTCTCTCTCTCTCTCTCTCTCTCTCTCTCTCTCTCTCTCTCTCTCTCTCTCTCTCTCTCTCTCTCTCTCTCTCTCTCTCTCTCTCTCTCCCTCTCTCTGTCTATCTTTCTGACTGTCTGTCTCTCTCTCTCTCTATCTCTCTCTCTCTCTCTCTCTCTCCCTCTCTGTGTCTATCTTTCTGACTGTCTGTCTGTCTCTCTCTCTCTCTCTCTCTCTCTCTCTCTCTCTCTCTCTCTCTCTCTCTCTCTCTCTCTCTCTCTCTCTCTCTCTCTCTCTCTCTCTCTCTCTCTCTCTCTCTCTCTCGCTCTCTCTCTCCCCCACCCCTCTCGGATTTCTCTGCATCTGCCCCACCCTCAGCCAACTCTCGGGTCGACTCGTCGCATGCCTTCCTGTAAAGACCTTTGCTCCTACCCTCACTCTTAACCATTCCTTTTGCTGGCTGAGTGCAGACTATCAGCCATTTAAAAAGCTACCTATAGTTTTATGAGCGTATTAGCGAAGGCTATGCGATCTTCATCAGGCATGGACAGTTGTTTAACATTAAATGAAGGATTGTGCCTTCCCAGAGAGACAGCATGTGGCCCATTAGCTCCCAAGGCCTCGCTTCCTCCATACCGGACAAGAGAATCAACTCTTTTGCACGCTCAGATTCCGATGGTCCAAAATGCCTGTAACGGTGAGCTTTCGGTAATAGAGGAGTCGATGGGCCAACTGGCTTAATTCTGCTCCTATATTTTTGGTAATGTGCTCTACCTTTTAAAATCCTCCTCTCTGCATAGAATTCAGTTGGAGATGTATTCAACTCCTTGTGCGATCCCTGCAGTCAGCTGATGTTCGATGATCCAGATCAATGGAATCAGCTATTTGCAATCCTCTACACTGTACATTGAAGTCTTCGTTGCTACCTGCGTAGGTCGCATTGGGAATACTGCCAATGAAAGCGTAACTAACAGCACAGGTTGACAATTAATCCAGGTGCTACCTCCCTGCAGCTTCACCGCTAACCACAAATACAGAATCACAGCCTAACCCGTACATCGGCTTTTTAACTTAAATGTGCAACAGGTATGTCGTTATTCTAATGCCAAAAGATTGCAATTTGTTAAAATGAATCTGATCTGGTTTCTATTTAGTTACGCCATTACACTCAGGATTGGGAATTGTGACATGAACACCAATAGATATAAACTATTTTTACAGATCAGATCAGACAACTGAGTAAAGCGATTGAACAATCCAATAATGCAATTTGATAGCAGACACGTTGCTCATTTGAAGTTTAGTTCCTGCGAGAAAGTGTTTGAAATTCTACGTGTATAATATAAACTTACAAACAGAATAAATCATTATGAGCGTGGCCTTCATTCCATCTTGCGGTGGAAATAATCACAACGGGCATCTTTCTCCTCCCGCGAGGCGGACAAAGGAGTCCTTCAAAGGGACTGTTGATTCAGAAGAAACAGGGGTTGTGAACCCTAAGTCAGAGGTACTCTGGAAATTTAGAGCATTTGGGTGTGTAATGGCACAGTCGGTTGTGAAGGTTACCAGATATGAGGAAGGTAACGTGATTGCATGTCTCCAACTTGACAGCTATCTCAGGCGCAGTTTATTTCTCAAAGGGATCCTGCGTGGCCATAAACACAGCAGAGCCGGCTGTTAGAATGGAATCACTGAAAATGGGGTTTAATATCACCGGCAAACGTCGTGAAATCTGTCGTTATGCGGCAGCAATAATTACAATAGATAATCAAAAATGGAAATCTCATTAAGACATTAATATTGATTAAAACAGTTAACATAATTTAATGCACAGCTAGAACAATCTGTAGTGAGGGATGTTTATTAGTTGACTGTCCATTCAGAAATCCAATGGCTGATGGAAAAAAAGCTATTTCTATATTATCGTTGCGGATTCAGACACATCACTGACCAGACTGACAGGGCCCCTGCTGATCAAATCCCACATCCCTGATCACAGTGATAATTTCACTACATATCCAGTGCCACCACTGTCCACACGGAGAACTAAGCTGCTTCTGAAGTCCCATGATGATCCACACGAATAATGTCGTTGTTAGTCGAACATTTTAACTGACAATGTGAAGGTCTGTCTTTAAACACGTCACTTAGCAGAACTATAGGAGTAAAGTTGATCATGAAGTTCAAGTTCGTTTTTTTTTCCCCGCAGGGATATCAGCAAACACTCAAGCTGTTTAGAACGAACGCTCGCTGTGTTTTATTGTTATCATTACATCGGAAAAAGATCACACTCAGAGGTGACAGGAGAAAGCAACTGTTCAAATCCGTAAGACTAAAATGGATTGGCCACCGTTACACTGAAGTCATTTGTGTATTATACGTTTAAATTTAAACATGACAACTGTTCATTGGATTAGCAGATAATCAACCTAAAATTACAAACTATCCGCTGACGCTTGTATTCAGTGGCCGGAAGTAATGGTGTAGACAGGAGAACCTGTTAATATCTTTACAACCACACTTACTGTGCAATGGTTTGTAGAGCGTTGTAGAACATAGTGTTTGTCAGATGTTTTGTATGACGAAGAGATATGTTTTAATATAACATTAAAACTTTTAAACAGACACTTAGGAACTTTACACACCTTCCTTTCAAAATTTATTGCGATGAAGAATGCGAATAAATGCGCCCGTCCCGCTGTTTGGACATTTCTTGTCTTTAAGAGAAGCTTATTGCAAGTCACGACACATTATATTAATAGACAAGAAGAGCTGTGTGTTCACCGGTTTCGGTTCGACATTAGCAGGCTCACAGGTATGCCATATTATTTGTAAGCGTAAGAGGAGAATGCCCCCAGTCCAAAGATTTTTACATAATATATGAAAGCTGAATCCTGCTCAAGTAATGGAAACGATTCCAAGGAACCGAATAAAGAGGGAAAGGAATAATAAAATAAACCCAATAACCGATTCGAGCACCGCAGGCAGTTTGTGTGATCTTCCATGGAGGGTAAAACGTACGAAGGAAATGTTTTCAAAATTATTCCTTGCTCCTTTCTGAGTCAAAAGCATGACGAATTGGCAAAGAGGTTAGACACACGCATACGTTGAAGATTATTAAACTACTACGCTATCAAGATAACATGAGACCTACCAATCAGCCACTTATAAATCTACAGAAACGCTGTGTGCAAAGAGAACTTATCGACCACTCTCTGATCTAATCTATATTTTACTGGAGGGAATCCAATTGCCAACAGATAATTCCATCCTTCTCTGTCTCTCACATATTCCCTCTTTTCCCTCCCACAGCATGTCTGCTTCTCGTCTACTCGATACTTCCGCACAAAACGAGAGCACCCTTGCACAGAAGGCTGATAGACTGTTTCAGAAACGTTGATTTTGTGCTTTCCATTTATACGCACGTCAAGGCGGAACGAAATGCAGTATTTGTCATGGTCCCGTCTCGCTCCTATCTCCTTGATTATGCCCTAATACCAGACGGTAGATTCCCAATTGCTGCTCGTTCACTTAATTACCGCACACCTGACTTCCATCGGAGACTGCAGGATAAGATCTGCCTCTGTGACAGGATAAAGGTGAATTGGCGGCGAAGGATGACGCAATCAGTTTGGGCAGACGCCGGGAACGGCAGAGAGAAAACAGGTCAATCCAATCCTTGGGTCACCCCACGGCCCGTTTTACCATCTTCGACCAGCCCTAACCTCTCTCTCCCTTCGGCTCCTGGCATAGCTCCCGCTCCGACCATTCCCACTACCCTGCGGGAAGAACCGATGCAGCTGGGACGTAGCCGTCTCTCCCACACAATGACTCCGGAGATTGAGACCAGGGGATTGTCTGTAATGCGGTCAGACTGGACATTCCCTGATACCTGTTCTCTTCGGCCAAACAGCAGAGCTCACCAGTAGAAAGCGGGATCCTGGTGAGCCAGACGACACTCCGTTCGATCCCTCAAACCCGGAGGCAGATACACACAACTCCAACAGGCCCTGACTCTATCCGCCTTGGTGGACTCCGGTGCCGAGGGAACTCTTTCGGGCCGGGATTCCTCGGGAACTGTTGGGAACCGTCTGGAAGGCCGGGCGTTGGACGGAAGACTTCTGGCCCGGGTCATCCGCTGTAGTCTACCCCTGACTTTGATTCTGTCTGGAAACCATCGGGAGCATGCACAATTTAATCTAATCCATTCTCCTCAAGCCACTATCGTTCTGGGATACCCTTGGTTGAGCCACCATAATCCCAACATAGACGGGTCTACTGGGAGGATAGGCAACTGGAGCCCGGTATGTCACTCCAGCCAGCAGTATTCCCTGGGGAGGTCACCACGGTCTTGACTGTCGTGGAACCCCCAGACTTGTCCAGCGTTCCAGCAGAGTACCACGACTCTGTGACAGGTATTTAGTAAACAACGGACTCTTTCCCTGCCTCCACACCGACAATAAGATTGTGCTTTCGACCTTCTCCCCGGGGCCTCGTTACCCACCAGTAGTTTGCTTTACTTGTCCCGGCCTGAGAGAGAAGCCATTGAGAAGTACATCAATGAGTCTCTCGCGGCGGACATTATTCGGCTCTCATCCTCCCCTCCGGGCGCAGGTTTCTTTTTTGTGGTGATGAAGAATCGGAGGGACAAGAGGGGAAGGTGTTGCGTTGTTTATTGACAAAATATTACAGCGGTGCTTTGGCAGGATAGATTAGAGGACTCGTCTAGGGAGTCTAATTGGGTGGAATTGAGGAATGGAAAAGGTGTAGTAACACTTATAGGGGTGTATTATAGACCACCTAATGGGGAGCTAGAAATGGAGGAGCAAATTTGCAAGGAGATAGCAGATATTTGTAGTAAGCACAGGGTTGTGATTGTAGGGGATTTTAATTTTCCACACATAGACTGGGAAACCCATACTATAAAAGCGATGGATGGTTTTGAGTTTGTAAAATGTGTGCAAGATAGTCTTTTGCAGCAATACATAAAGGTACCGACTAGAGAAGGGCAGTGTTGGATCTTCTGTTAGGAAATAAAATAGGTCAGGTGACGGAGACATGTGTTGGGGAGCACTTCGGGTCCAGTGATCACAATGACATTAGATTCAATATATTTATGGAGAATAATATGACTGGACCCAGGGTTGAGATCTTTGATTAGAGAAAGGCTTACTTTGAGGAGATACGAAAGGATTTAGAAGGAGTGGATTGGGTCAATTTGCTTTAGGTGAAGGATATAATAGAGAAATGGAGCTCATTTAAAGGTGAAATTTTCAGGGTACGGAATCTTTATCTTCCTGTTAGGTTGAAAGGAAAGGTTAAAAGTTCGAGACAGCCATGATTTTCAAGAGATATTGGAAACTTGGTTAGGAGAAAGAGAGATATCTACAATAAATATAGGCAGCATGGAGTAAATGAGGTGCTCGAGGAATATAAAGAAAGTAAGATGAATCTTAAGAAATAAATTAGAAAATCTAATAAAAGATATGAGGTTTCTTTGACAAGTAAAGTGAAAATAAATCCAAAGGGTGTCTCCAGTTACATTAATAGCAAAAGGATAATGAGGGATAAAATTGGTCCTTAGAGAATCAGAGTGGACAGCTATGTGTGGAGCCGAAAGAGATGGGGGAAATTTTGAACAATTTATTTTCTACGGTATTCACTAAGGAGAAGGCTATTGAATAGTGTAAGGTAAGGGAAACAATTTGGGAAGTTATGGAAACTATGACGATTAAAGAGGAGGAAGTACAGGCGCTTTTAAGGAACATAACAGTAGATAAATCTCCGGTTCCTGACAGGATATTGCCTAGGACCTTGTGGGAAGTTAGTGTAGAAATAGTAGGGGTTCCGACAGAAATATTTCAAATGTCATTAGAAACAGGGATGGTGCCGAAGGGTTGACGTATTGTTCATGTGGTTCCATTGTTTAAAAAGGGTTCTAAGAGTAAACTTAGCAATTTTAGGCCTGTCAGCTTGACGTCAGTGTTGGGTAAATTAAGGGAAAGTATTCTTAGAGATGGTATATATAATTATCTGGATAGAGGAGGTCTGATTAGGAACAGTCAGCATGGATTTGTGCGTGGAAGGTCATGTTTGACAAATCATATTGAATTTTTTGAAGAGGTTACGAGGAAGGAAAGTTGACGAGGGTAAAGCAGTGGATGCTGTCTATATGGACTTCAGTAAGGCTTTTTACAAGGTTCCGCACGGAAGGTTAGTTAGGAAGGTTCAATCATTAGATATTAGTATTGAAGTAGTAAAATGGATTTGACAGTGGCTGGATGGGAGATGCCAGAGAGTAGTGGTGGATAACTGCTTGTCATGGAGGCCGGTGACTGGTGGTGTGCCTCAGGGATCTGTACTGGGTCCAATGCTGCATGTTATTTACATTAATGATCTGGATGATGGGGTGGTAAATTGGATTAGTAAGTATGCAGATGAGACTAAGGTAGGTGGCGTTGTCGATAATGAAGTATGTTTTCAAAGCTTGCAGAGAGATTTAGGCCAGTTAGAAGAGTGGGCTGAACGATGGCAGATGGAGTTTAATGCTGATAAGTGTGAGGTGCTACTTTTTGGTAGTAATAATCCAGATACAACATACATGGTAAATGGTAGGGCATTGAAGAATGCAGTAGAACAGAGTGATCTAGGAATAATGGTGCATAGCTTCCTGAAGGTGGAATCACATGTAGATATGGTAGTAAAGAAAGCCTTTGGTATGATGGCCTTTATAAATCAGAGCATTGAGTATAGGAGTTGGGAGGTAATGTTGAAATTGCACAAGGCATTGATAAGGCCGAATTTGGAGTATTGTGTACAGTTCTGGTCCCCGAATTATAGGAAAGATGTCAACAAAATAGGAAGAATACAGAGGAGATTTACTGGAATGTTACCTGGGTTTCACCACCTAAGTTACAGGGTAATGTTGAAGAAATTAGGTCTTTATTCTTTAGAGCGTAGAAGGTTGAGGGGGGATTTGATAGAGGTGTTTAAAATTATGAGGGGGATAGATAGAGTTGACGTGGATTGGCTTTTTCCATTGATAGTAGGGGAGATTCAAACAAAAGGACATGAGTTGAGAGTTAGTGGGCAAATGTTTAAGGGTAACATGGGGGGGGATTTCTTTACTCAGAGTGTGGTAGCTGTGTGGAACGAGCTTCAAGTAGAAGTGGTAGAGGAAGGTTCGATATTGTCATTTAATGTAAAATTGGATAGGTATATGGACAGGAAAGGAATGGAGGGTCATGGGCTGACTGCAGGCCAGTGTGACTAGGTGAGAGTAAGCGTTCGGCACGGACTAGAAGGGCGGAGATGGCCTGTTTCCGTGCTGTAATTGTTATATGGTTATATAGAAACCCTACAACACAATACAGGCCCTTCGGCCCAAAAGATATTCAGAACATGCCCCAACCTTAGAGATTTTTTGGGTTACCCATAGCCCTCTATTTTTTAGCTCTATGTACCTATCCAAAAGACTCTGAAAAGACCCTATCGTACCCGCCTCCACCATCGTTGCCGGCAGCCCACTGCACGCACTCAGGCTCGTAAGGCACGTGTACTCATAAGGGCATATGTACAAAATTAAAGGAGGGAAGTTTAGCGGAGACATCAGGGGTACATTTTTTTATACAGAGGGTTGTGAGTGCCTGGAATGACTGGCTAGGGATGGTGGTGGATGCTAAAGCATTAGGCGTATTTAAGAGCCTCTTGGACAGGCACATTGATGAAGGAAAAATGGTTTTTAGGTAGTGTGGGTTTAGTTCCTTTTTTAAGGATGAAATGGGTCGGCACAACATGGAGGGCTGAAGGGCCTGACTGTGCTGTAGTGTTCTGTGGTTCTATGGTCCTATGGTCCTTGACATAGCCATGCTGACTATTCCTAATCATATTATGCCTCTCCAAATGTCCATAAATCCTGCCTCTCAGAATCTTCTCCATCAACACATCAACCACTGAAGTAAGACTCACTGCTCTGCTCTATAATTTCCTGGTCTACCTTTCTTGAATAAGGGAACAACATCCGCAAGCCTCTAATCCTCCAGAACCTCTCCCGTCTACATTGATAATGCAAAGATCATCGCCGAGGCTCAGCAATGTCCTCCATCGAATCCCACAGTGGTCTGGGGTACACCGTATCCGGTCCCGACGACTCATCCAACTTGATGCTTTGCAAACTCTCCAGCACATCCTCTTTCTGAAATTCAAAATCCTTGAGCTTTTGAGTCCGCTGCATTCATCACTACAATCACCAAGATCCTGTTCCTTTCCATA
The DNA here is from genome assembly GCF_048418815.1 of Hemitrygon akajei. NCBI lineage: Eukaryota > Metazoa > Chordata > Chondrichthyes > Myliobatiformes > Dasyatidae > Hemitrygon > Hemitrygon akajei. The sequence continues at coordinate 14,159,986 of NC_133132.1, read as the reverse complement.
GTGATAACTGAAGTAAACTGCTCATTAAGACTCTCTGATATTTCCTCCGAATCCATACACTTTTTCCCACCGTCACACTTGATAGGTCCTATTCGTTCACGTCTTATTCTCTTGATCTTCACATGCTTGTAGATTGCCTTGGGGTTTTACTTAATCCTGCCCGCCAAGGCCTTCTCATGCCCCCTACTGACTCTCCTAATTTCCTTCTTATGCTCCTTCCTGTTAGCCTTATAATCTTCCAGATCTCTAACATTACCGAGCTCTCTGAACCTTTTGGAAGATTTTCTTCTCTTCTTGACTAGATTTGTACACCATGGTTCTTGTACCCTAACATAACTTTTCTGTCTCATTGGAACGTACCTACGTAGAACTCCACACAAATATCCCCTAAACATTTGCCACATTTCTTCCATTCATTTCGCTGTGAACATCTGTTCCCAATTTAAGCTTCCAAGTTCCTGCCTGATAACCGCACAATTCCCCTTAATCCAATTAAATGCTTTCCTATTTCTATCTCCTTCCAATGATATTGTGAAGGAGATAGAATTATGACGATTCTCTCCAAAATGCTCTCCCACTAAATGATCTGACGCCTGACCAGGTTCATTTCCCAATACCAAATCAAGAACAGTCTCTCTTCTTGTAGGGTTATCTACATATTGTCTCAAGAAACCTTCCTGAACACACCGAGCAAACTTCACCCCATCTATACCCCTTGCTCTATGAAGATGCCAACCGATATTTGGGAAATTAAAGTTTCCCACCACGACAACTCTAATTATTACACGTTTCCAGGATCTGTTTCCCTATCTGCTCCTCGATATCCCTGTTACTATTGGGCGGCCTATAAAAAACACCCAGTAGAGTTATTGTCCTCTTCCTGTTCCTAACCTCCACCCACAGAGACTACGTAGACCATCTCTCCATGACGTCAACCTTTTCTGTAGCTGTGACACTAGCTCTGATCAACAGTGCGACGCCCCCACCTCATTTGCCTCCCTCCCTGTACTTATGAAATATCTAAAGTCCAGCACGTGAAGCAACCATTCCAGTCCCTGACCCAGCCACTTCTCTGTTATGGCCACCACATCATATCTTCAACTACTGAACCACGCTCTAAGCTCATCCGCTTTGTGCACAATACTCATTGCGTTAAAATAGACACATCTCAAACCGTCGGTTTTAGCGCGTCCCTTCTCAATGACCTGCCAATCCTCCCTCATACACTGGCTCCAAACTTTCAATATTTGTGAGCCAACCGCCTCTTCCCCTTCCCCAGTGTCCTCAGTTCGGTTCCCACCCCCTAACAATTCAATTTTAAACTCCCCCTAGTAGCCTTAGCATACCTCACCGCCAGGATATTGCAACCCTGGGATTCAAGCGCAACCCGTCCTTTTGTACAAGGCACACATGCCCCAACATCCTGGAAGTCATCGGTTGGTCAACCTCAGTTCAGAGGTGTTTTGCCATAATTGTCTTGGGTGGAGATCATTCCTGATGATATTCGCCCTGCAATAAAATTGTTCAACCACACACTTTCAGCGCACATTCTCTCTCTGGGTAAACCAAAAATTGTTGCAAATTCGAGCAGCATCTGTAGAAAGAACTTCACCTTTCGGATGCAGGTTACTTTACTGCAGGAAAGAAATAAAATGAGAACAAAAAGATATAAAGGGTAATTTTCTTTTCTCTATTCCAGTAGAATATGAAACACTGTCCATACATATTTTACTGCAAAATTTTCAAACATCGAGTGATGATTGAAATATACTTGAGCATCTCTTCAGTAGAGTGTCCAGGATTATCTGATACATAATGTCAGGATAACAAAAGTGACACGAATACATTTCTATTCAGCAGTTAGTTAGAATACAAGAGAATATGAGCATAAGATTAAATAAGACAATTAACATAACACTTTATTTAACCCGAAGGAAATTATTGGTGCAAGTCTACTCAGTCAGAGATATATAATTTGAAATATGTACATTAAAAAGTAATAGTGCAATGCAACCATAAACTTATATGCTTAAAGGGGAGGAATTGTTGGTTCGTGTAGCCAGACGGAGAATTGATTTCCTGTGGCGTTCAGTGGTGCAGCTTTCTGGAAACGATTTTCTACCAAAGGTGCTCCTCTCTTTGACAAGTATGTCAGGGAGGGGTGGGAGTAATTGTTCATATTGCTCCGTAGCTTCTGCAGAATCCACGGCTCAGACAGAACAACCAGTGAGTCCAGTTCAATATCCTGATCAGAAACATTTCTCCTTACGAGTTTATTAATCTTCTTGCCGGCAGCAGCTCTCACCCTGTCGCCCCAGCAGACGACAGCGTAGAATAGAATGCTGGCCACCACTGAGTCGCGGAACATCTGCAGCATCGCACTGCGCACGGTCAATGACTGGAGCCTCCTCAGGAAGTACAACCGGCTCTGCCCCTACCCCTTCTGGTACAGAGGCTCTGTCAATTTAGTTCGGTTAATTGTCGAGGTGAGTCGCCTGTTAATAGAAGTCCCGAACGATTTTCACATCTACTCTATTGATGGGGGTGGGTATGCAGGGTGTCCAACACAGCTCCTTTATCTAAGTAACACGTACAACACGCTGGAGGAACTCAGCAGGTCGGGCAGCATCCGTGGAAACGAGCAGTCAACGTTTCTGGACGAGACCCTTCGTCAGGACTGAAGAGGGAGGGGGCAAAGACCCTATTAAACTGTGGGGGGAGGGTGGGAAGGAGTAGGCCGGTGGGTGCCAGGTGACAAACCAATAAGAGGAAAGATCAAGTGGTAGAGGAGGGAATGCAGAGAAGGAATAAGCAGGAAATGTGAAGAAGGAATGTAAGGGAAAAGCAGTATGTGTAGTAGAAGAAGGCAGAATCATGAGAGAGGTGATAGGCAGCTGGAGGAGGAGGCAGAGTTAAACTGGGATGGAGGAAGGGAGAGGGAGGGAATTAACTGAAGTTGGAGAATTCAGTGTTCATGCCAAGGGGCTGGAGACTACCCAGAAGGTAGATGAGGTGTTGCTTCTCCAACCTGAGTTTGGCCTCATCATGGCAGTTCTGGAGGCCATGTATGGACATAACTGAATGGCAATGTGTACAGAGTTGAAGCGGGTGGAAACCGGGAGATCCTGCCTGTTGTGGCGGACGGAGCGGAGGTGCTCGACGAAGCGGTCCCCTAATCTGTGTCGGGTCTCGCCGTTGTAGCGAAGTCTGAACCGGGAGCACCGGATGCAATAGATGATCTCAACAGACTCACAAGTGAAGTGTTGTCTCAAATGGAAGGACTGTTTGGGGCCCTGAATGGTGGTAAGAGAGGAGGTGTAGGGGCAGATGTAGCACTTACGCCTGCAGGGATAAGTGCCAGGTGGGAGATCTGTGGGGAGGGATGTGTGGACCAGGCATTCGCGGAGGGAACGATCCCTGCGGGAAGCGAAGAGGGATAGAGAGGGAAAGATGTGCTTAGCGGTGGAGTCCTGCTGAAGCTGGCGGAAGTTGTGGAGGATAATGTGCTGGATCCTGAGGCTGGTGGGCTGGTAGGTGAGGACAAGGGAAATACGGTCGCTGTTGTGGTGACGGGAGGATGGGGTGAGGCCCGAAGTGCGGGAAATGAAGGAGATGCGGGTCAGGGCATCATAGATGACGGCAAAAGGGAAACCGCGATCCTTAAAGAAAGAGGACGTTTGAGATGTCCTGGAATGGAAAGCCTCGTCCTGGGAGCAGATGCAGAGCAGACAGAGGAACTGGGAATAGGGAATAGCATTTTTGCATTTGGCATGGTGGGAAGAGGTATTGTCGAGGTAGTTATGAGAGTCAGCGAGTTTACAGAAGATGTCGGTGGACAGTCTCTCTCCAGAGACGGAGACAGAGAGATCGAGAAAGGGCAGAGAAGTGTCCGGGATGTACCAAGTGAATTTGAGGGCTAGGTGGAAGTTAGAAGCAAAGTCGATGAAATTGACTGGATGGAAGGGGTTCGATGAGAATGGTGAGCACACCGATAAGGAGTCTGAGCCGGCAAGTCAATGTGTGTGCGCGCCGGGTAAAATGCCGGCTGTACGTTTCCTGAAATATAGACATTCCTGCTGCAGATCAGTTGGTCACATCCTGCTGGAACATCAGACGTTGGTCATCCAAAGTGCATTCGGCTTCTTCGGTGCAAGAAAGACATCGGAGAACAGACAGCTCTGGTTTGGTAAATCAGTTCGAATTTCATTCAGTATTTGAAATGCCTGTGCGTGAAACGGTCGATAACCTCTACAACGGTCGCCTCGTGTCTGTTTAATTCTCCATTGTATAAATTGCCACGCAATGAACACCAAGTGCAGACTACTTGCTCTGGCTGTTGATTAGATCGGGTAGGTAGAGGTGGAAGATACATGGGATCTAAGCACTGATTCTAACATGATGTTATTATTCCAGTCCGAGACAATTCTAGGGAATTTAAAACGAACCACTATAACAAAACCTGTAACATGGTAATCCGACTAACCTTTCCACAAATTTGTTCCCCTATCCCCCGCTGACTAGTGGGAGCTCTGTTCTACAATCTAATCAGAGTGTTCGCTTACATCCAGTTCCAGAGCTCTGCCATCTTGTCTTAGTGGATGATCACTCCAGTGTGCCCTCCCTGAGAGCAACTGTCACATTTTCTCCAATTGGGGCTGCAGGACTAACTCCAGTTTTACCTCCGCTCCATCACGAGCTCTTGGAGAAAAATAAATCCACAGAGGTCTTGCGGGATCCGGCGGTTTGCAGTTGTCAGAGTCACTTTGTGAACAGAACTTATTCAGTCCGAGAGTCGTGCGAGTGTAAAGCAAAAATGCCAGCGGAAATGTTGGATCCGAGATTCCGTTTCAAAATTTAAGAGCAGTTGATGTAAGTATATTAATGGGTGGAGTATGCAGGGCTACCATTGAGTTGTAGTTCGATGGGACGCGACTAAACTGTCACTCGGCAAGAGCACGGCGAGTGGAAAATCCTTCATTAGCGTCGTAGTGTTGGATGATTCTCTAGTTGTATTCAATGGTACTCAGTAGAGTCATCTTGGGGTCGAAATTCATAGCTCCATGAAAGTGGCTACGCAGGTCGAAAAGATTGTTTAAAAACACTTATAGAATGCTTGCAAACACACACACAAAGGGCTGGAAGAACTCGGTAGGCCTTGTGGCATCCATGGAATGAACGTTTCCGGCAGAGCCCTTCCGGCAGGGAAAAGGTGCTGTTGCCGCTTCGGACTGAGCCCCTTCCGGCAGGGAAAAGGTGCTGTTGCCGCTTCGGACTGAGCCCCTTCCGGCAGGGAAAAGGTGCTGTCGCCGCTTCGGACTGAGACCCTTTCGGCAGGGAAAGCATTCATTAGTCAAGGCATTAACTTCAAAAGTCAATAGTTTATGTTGCAACATTTCCATACTGAGGTAAGGCCACATCGGGAGCACTTTGTGCAGTTTTGGTTACTCCGCCATAGGAAGGATACTGAGGCTTTCGAAACGGAGCAGAAGAGGTTTCCTGGGATGCTGGGCAATTTTTTGTTGTTTTTTGTTGGACCTTTTCTTCCCCAAGGTAGAAACGTCTGTTAGGTTCAAAGCAGATATGAGTGATAAGTATTTTTTCTTCAGAGAGTGGTGGATGTTTGGGATTCTCTGCCTGGTGTGGTGGTGGAGGCCATTACATTCGAGGCACTGAAGAGACGTTCAGATAGGCAGATGAATCTGAGAACGATGGAGGGGTATGGGCATTATGTATTTGGAAGGGATTAGTTCTGGCGGAGTTTGATTCACCTTTTGGCTAGTTCGGCCCAGCATTGTGGGCCGAAGAATCTGCTTGTGTGTTGTACTGTTCTAGCTTCTGTGACTGTGTTTCCCTGGAGTGCACAAGGCCGTAGTTGCCCATAAAGAAGTTTGAAAATGATAAATGTATCTGTAATGCAATTTCCCCAACGTTGAGTGATATTAGATTCTGTAACATGGAGCATGACTCATATGGGGAAGAATTAAAGATGACCCCATCTCTTCATAATGATTGGGTTAGCTTGCTGGGACAGGCGCGAAAAGTTGTTGTAGCAGAGGGTTTTATTAAAACGTTAAAATATATTGTGGGCGATGCCTAAGTACGAAAGCGCACCGTGATATGGATAGAACGAATATAATAGGTACTCAGATATGTTTCCATATTCTACGTTGTCAATTACACGCAGTGATTACCTCTGTGAAAAAGTAAAATATTTGGTTACTCAGATTGAAAATGACATGAAGATAACATGAAGATCAATAGTCAGCAGGACAGTATCACTATACAAGGTGAAAATGATCAGCTAGTATATTGGGTCGATCAACACGGGTGTAATTCAATCACAGGGTGACGTATTTCAGGTTTCTAAGACGGTAGGACAGAGCTTTAAGGGACATGGGAACACAGCGAACATTGTGTAAAAGCTCATTGCCCGCTGAAGGATTTTGTGCAAGTGAATGGGGGTGGTGAGAGGCGTATGCACGATATTTGGTCTCGTTTATACAGGTACATCACAGGAAATGTTTGAAGTGACACGAGTCACCGTTAAAATGGAGCTCGGTTATTTACACACATTCCGTGGAAGTGACGAGATGGGCTCAATGATCTGTATCCACTCCATTCACTCTAACTGAATCATTGTATGCCTCTATATGTCGTGATGTTGTTTGTAAGAGGAGGGCGTCGTCCTGCGGCCACAATTCACCTATCACCTTATGTTTTATCGTCCCCTGCTTCTCCGTCCAGTGCCTCATCATCTTGGTATTTCTCCAGTCCTGATGAAGTGTCTCGGCCGAAACGTCTACTGTCCGCATTTCCATAGATGCTGCCTGGCCTGCCGAGCTACTCCAGCATGTTGTGTGTATTGCTACGGCCATAAAGTTTTAACCATATTCACCGAATCAGTGAGGCAACATCGTGTGCATTTGGACCGCATTGAAGGGCGTGTTTACAGCGGAAATGGAGCGGCAGAGATTCGACAGTGTGTTTCCGAGCGCGAGATTTTCTGTGTACTAAGTAAAAGATGGTAATCTGGTAGTCCAGTAGAATCGCCGGAGGTATACTGCATGTTTCACAACATTGGTAGCATTCTTCATTTGAAAAACAACTCCACATCGTCATAGTGTGTGAGGCTTGCTGACACAGTCTGAAGCCGAGGAGATGGAAATATTGACGGTCAGGGAAAGATGTTTCACCCAAAGGTGTTTGCAGCCTGAAAGCCACCATTCAATAGAGTGTATAGCCTGGAATTTCCAGGAAGTTAAAAAGCAGGTGATGAACTTGAACGTCAACATTCAGAGACCAGAGATCTCTGACCGTTCAATCGAATCAGCGGAGAGTGAATGGATATGTAATTGACAGAATATATCTAGTGGGCCTGAAGGCGAATTTATGGAGTGTATCTGGCTTCATTCAGTATTCGCCCCACGAATGTACAGGGCAATGACCCTTCTGCAGAGCAGACTGTCTATTCATCAACATTTGCTGCAATCATCTCGTGGTGAAGTAAAGAGGACAATGAATCAAAGCATTCAGCAGGACAGGCAGCATCCGTGGGGAAAGTTAGTTCATATATCATGTATGGGACTTTTCATCAGGAACGAAAAAAGGAAAAAAAAAAAGAATCGATACGGGAGCCGCAGGCAACAACAAAGACTTTCCAACCATTCAGATGAGATTTCACTGCAGCATGAACAAGTAGTAGAGTTTGTCCATATGACTTACTGTTTGACTGCTGAAATTTTAATAAGCATGACCAGGTTATGTCCAGTGATTCCGGGACTGATACCGAAATCGTCCATGTTATCCACGCATTGTCGTTAAATTGACGGAATTGAAATGTGTTTATACATCTCAGTGAAATGCATAACGAGAGAATTAAGTATGCAGATTGTCAATAGCTTAGAACAACCAAATGGTGAATCTAGATGCTTCGGGGAAATAAAATATATCTGTTACTAAGTGGAGAGACCTCAGCATATAGTGACAAATTTTATTGGCTTTAGTAGAAACCGCACAGAAATGAAGACGCACATACTGTAAATGCAAAGCAGGTAAATGCATGGAAGTGAACAGGAAACGATTGCACCCCAAAGATCTGCAGTGTAGCTCAACAAGGAAGTCTTTCGGCACATCGCTATGTTTCATAAACTACCAACCGCCTCTCCGAAAATAGAATATTTTTGTGTCTCGTTGGAAGTTGTGCCAGCATCTCGCTGATAGTTTGCAGAGAAAATGCAGCATTTGTTTTGCGTTGTTTCACCCAGCCCAGTAACCCTCCGCAATGAAACTGCCCGAAGAGAAAGAAAATCCAAGCCACACTCTACCCCTACGCCCACACCAAAAATATGCCCTTAATTCAGCTGTCAAATTCACATATTGTCATTCACAATATACAACAGTATTCATTTGGAGGTGTTTGCCCATATACTGAATAATGCTGATCTCAACGGCAAGCAACTTAAAACTTCTACCAAGAGTACAAAGCAATAACAGGCTGCTTAGACAAACAACTATCCATAATATTCGTCAAGGTATGAAATGCACTTCACAGCGCGTATGAGGTAAACGTACATTAGGGTAAGCTTCTGTTCAGTGAATTGTCCTGATTTATGAGTGATTGCCAGAATAGTTCGTTCCTCTGTTGTATAAGCTCAGTAAATCGCTTATTAGAGAGTGCACAATTTTTTTAAAAATGAACAAGTTATCGCAGGTTATTACAGAACCCGCAATCCCCAGCAATTTGCCACAAAGCAAACACTTGCTATCGCGTTCATGCAGATGTGCTAAGTTCCTGGATAGAGTCATTGTTTGTATCAGGTTTTTCTTGTTCTTGCTGTTCAAAGATTCACTGGTTCAAAGGCTCTGTTATTATCAAAGTTTACAACTTGAAAGTTTTCTTCTGCGTGAACCATGAGACCAAGACGGGGAAAAAAAAGTATGATAGTCCCACTATCAAAACCCTGTATTTCCCTTCACAGCGCAAATAAATGCATACATACATAAATAAATAGATAGATAGACAGATAGATAGATAGACAGATAGATAGATAAACAAATAAATTGAACAGGCACATTAACCCCTAGATCTCCTCACATACAAAATTTAAAAAGGCACATCAAAACCCAAATGCCCTCCCCACATAAGGAGAAGAAAGACAACAACCAGTGATGGAACAAGTAGGGACATTATTGAGTTATTTATTGTCAATGATAGGGACGTTGATTGGGACTCCCATACTGTTAAAGGTCGAGACGGGTTAGAGTTTGTAAAATATGTTCAGGGCTGTTTTCTAAACCAATATATAAAGGCACCAACTAGGGAGGATTCAATATTAGATCTCCTATTAGGAAACTACTTAGGACAGGTGACGGAAGTGTGTGTAGGAGAACACTTTGGTTCCAGTGATCATAACATCATTAGTTTCAACTTGATCATGGATAAAAATACATCTGGTCCCCAGGTTGAGGTTCTAAACTGGAAAAAAGGCCAAATTTGAAGAAATGAGAAAGAATCTAAAAAGCGTGGATTGGGACAGGTTATTCTCTGGCAAGGATGTCGCCGGTATGTGGGAGGCCTTTAAAGAAGTAATTTTGAGAGTGCAGAGTTTGTATGTTTCTGTCAGGATTAAACGCAAAGTGAATAAGAATAAGGAACCTTGGTTCTCTAGGGATACTGGAACTCTGATAAAGATGAAGAGAGAAACGTATGACATGTATTGGCAACAGGTGGCAAATAAGGTACCTGAGTGGTATAAAAAGTGCAAAAACATACTTGAGAAAGAAATCAGGAGGGCTAAAAAGAAGACATGAGGTCTCTTTTGCAGTCAAGGTGAAGGATAATCCAAAGAGCTTCTACAGGTATATTAAGAGTAAAAAGATAGTAAGGGATAAAATTGGTTCTCTTGAAGATCAGAGTGGTCGGCTATGTATGAAACCAATATAAATGGGGGAGATCTTAAATGTTTTTCTTGCGTCTGTATTTACTAAGGGAACTGGCATGGAGTCAATGGAAATAAGGCAAGCAATTTGTGAGGTCATGGAACCTGCACTGATTGAAGAAGAAGAGGTGCTTGATATCTTGAGGCAAATCAGAGTAGATAAATCCCTAGGACCTGACAGGGTATTCCCCCGGACCTCGAAGGAGACTAGTGCTGAAATTTCAGGGGCCCTGACAGATATATTTAAAGTGTCGGTATCCACGCGTGAGGTTCCGAAGGATTGGAGGATCGCTCATGTTGTTCCGTTGTTTTAAAAAGGCTCTAACAGTAATCTGGGAGATTATAGGCCGGTAGGTTTGACGTCTGTAGTAGGTAAATTATTGGAAAGAGTACTAAGAGATAGGATCTACAAGTATTTAGATAGACAGGGACTTATTAGAAAAAGTCAGCATGGCTTTGTGCGTGATAGGTCATGTTTAACCAATCTATTAGAGTATTTGGAGGAGGTTACCAAAAAAGTGGATGAAAGGCAGGCAGTGGATGTTGTCTACATGGACTTCAGTAAGGCCTTTGACAAGGCCCCGCATGGGCGGTTTGTTAGGAAAATTCAGTCGCTAGGTATACATGATGAGATGATAAATTGAATTAGACATTGGCTCAATGGGAGAAGTCATAGCGTGGTAGTGGAGGATTGTTTCTCTGAGTGGAGGCCTGTGACTAGTGGTGTGCCACAGGGATCAGTGCTGGGTCCATTGTTATTTGTCATCTATATCAATGATCTGGTTGATAATGTGCTAAATTGGATCAGCAAATTTGCTGATGATACAAAGTTTGTAGGTGTAGTGGACAGTGAAGAAGGTTTTCAAAGCTTGCAAAGGGATTTGGACCAGCTGGAAAAATGGGCTGAAAAATGGCAGATGGAGTTTAATACACGCAAGTGTGAGGTATTGCACTCTGGAAGGACAAACCAAAGTAGAATATACAAGGTAAATGGTAGGGCACTGAGGAGTGCAGTAGAACAGAGGGATCTGTGAATACAGATACAAAATTCCCTAAAAGTGACGTCACAGGGCGATAGGGTAGCAAAGAGAGCTTTTAGTACATTGGCCTTTATAAATCAATGTATTGATTATAAGAATCAGAATGTTATGGTGAGGTCGTATAAGGTATTGGTGAGGCCGGATTTGAAGTATTTTATGCAGTTTTGGTCACCGAATTACAGGAAGGATATTAATAAGGTTGAAAGAGTGCAGAAAAGGTTTACAAGGATGTTGCCGGGACTTGAGAAACTGAGTTACAGAGAAAGGTTGAATAAGTTAGGACTTTATTCCTTGGAGCGCAGAAGAATGAGAGGAGATTTGATAGAGTTATATAAAATTATGATGGTTATAGATAGAGTGAATGCAAGCAGGCTTTTTCCACTGAGTCTAGGGGAGAAAAACAAAGAGAGGACTTTGGTTAAGGGTGAAGGGGAGAAGTTTAAAGGCAACATTGGCGGGTGGCTTCTTCACACAGTGAGTTGTGGGTGTGTGGACTGAGCTGCCAGATGAAGTGGTGAATTCAGGCTCACGTTTAACATTTAAGAAAAAATTGTACTGGTACATGGATGAGAGGTGTATGGAGTGATATGGTCCAGGTGCAGGTCAGTGGGACTAGGCAGTAAAATGGTTTGGCACAGCTAAGGGCCAAAAGGCCTGTTTGCGTGCTGTAATGTTCTATGGTACTATGGTTATATTGCAGTTTATTAATCTCCAATAAGGCCGCAAAAACATTGAGTTCTGGTCGGCCATTGCAGGAAGGAAATCGAGGCATTTGACAGGGGACAGTCTGGTTTTCCAGGAGGCTGCCTGGATTAGACCGCATTTTCTATACGGAGAGATTGTATTGTCTTTGGGTTTTTGCTCTGGAGCGGCAGGGCTACCGAGCGACCTGATAGAGATTTTGAGAAGAATAGACGGAGTTGACAACCAGTATATGGTCCCCGACGTTGAAATACTTATGTACGCAGTGCAAAACGAGTAAGCTCAAATGCGATGGCGGCGCACCCTTTCACACTTCCCTCGGAGGTGTTGGATGCTTTAATTACAGAAGCGTTCAAAAGGCCGGTTCCTGATTCTCAACTGTGAGAATTGCAGTCAAGTTCATTTACTTGAATCAGAACTACTATCATGTGTCTCTTTTATTTCTATCCGGCCAGTGAAGAGAGGCCACATTTCTCCAACTTATATTTTATTCGCAATTTTCTCTGGTTGAATTGCTCATGATCGCAGTGAGGTTGCAATTATAAACTGTCCGGAACATGACTAAAAGTCTGTCAAGAACAGGTCTGAGTGAAAACGAGGCAATACTTTTGTGGCATGGCTGTAAATTTCTGAACAGTGGCAGCACAATGGTTGTCAGAATTAAATTACAGTCCCCTGTAGTGGAGAGGGGTCTCCACTGGCGAAGTTAATGTGTAACTAGCCCATTTCTTAACATGGAAACGATAGAGTGTCAGGGCAAGTTGTTTTACTATTCTGACACCAAGTTTAGCGAAGCAGAAGTGGTGCCGTCTTTGTTAAGTAACGGCAATTAACACCGCTTGTTGTGCAAGTTGTTTATTAGGTTCTATAAAAAGGGGTATTTCAGCGTTTCATCTACACTTTGGAAAGAACTGTTAAACCTCAGCAAATTCTCAAATACGTTCCAATGTAACAGAGCTGGAGCAGTTTCGTTACCGCGACAAAGACAGAAGGTCGAATTGTCCAGATATCCTTCATTGTGATTGTTTGAATTGATTTTGTTATAGAAATGTACTTCAGATTGTTCAAGTTCCTGTGAAAGAAACCTGATTCAAAGCCTTGGTGACTCGTTCCGCTGCCAAAGAGGTGAACTCCGAAATAAACGCCATGCTGGATCATAGGGAAGTTGGTTACGTACTAATTGTAGTCGTCGGTGTCCCTGGTAAGTGTTTCATGCTAGTCATTATATCTTTGAAATTTCTAATGACAGCTTGTTGCCAGACGCACGCGGTATTGGAGATGATGTTTTCATCGTTGCTTTTCAATGCTTTCACCGTTTACTTCCTTTGAAATTTAATGCCTCAGTCGCAGCTGGCTGTCCTTCAGTGGCGACGAATATTCAACGGGCAACAATTTTCCTCTACTGCAGCTGTAGCTAAATCAGTGCTAAATTCATTCGAATTTACCTTTTCTACCATTTCACAGCATTCGAAGTATTTACGCTGTTTTGAGATCATTGTTTCCCGTATTCCTGTTTGTGTTTGCCGTGCTCTGTTTCCTCGCTCTGAACGAGGACGTGTACAGCGTGCTGACCAAGGTGCTGCAGTGCTTGCTCGGGTCTCCAGAGCAGCGTTGTACATGCAAACGTTTGCTGACATTGTCGTCACACGCTCGTTTAGTCGCTAAAGAGTGATGTTAGCCAACCAGACATAGAATGCATAGCTCCCATATCCTCACGGTTTTAATTGTTTACACTTCTATTATTCTACAGTTGTATCCTTTCTTTTCCCAGTTAACTTGGTGGCAATTGTCATTCTCTGCCGAGGGAAGTGCGGTCTCTCCAAATGTATCACTCGATACCTGGTGGCGATGGCAGCGGCGGATCTAACGGTGGTGATTATCGAGGTGCTGATGTATCAGATAAATGAAACTTACTGGGTCTTCCCATCCATAGCCAACGCTCCCTTTTGCCTTGTCCACTACGTCCTGTGTCATGTTGCTCTGGACTGTTCCGTCTGGTTTACCGTCGCTTTAACTTTCGATCGTTTTGTGGCAATTTGCTGGGCTAAGCTTAAGACAAAATACTGCACACCCAGAATTGCGTGTGGGGTGATTGGAACAATATGCATTACGCTTTCTTTGAAAAATATTCCTTTTTATTTTTTGTATTTCGAATCAGCTCCTGTTCTCGTGCGCGGTAAGAGGGAGTGTTTCGGGAGACCCGCGCTTCCTCAGTCGGGAACATTTGAAGTGTTTTACTGGGTAGACCGTCTATTGATCCCGCTACTTCCCTTTTTCCTCATTTTGATTCTCAATACCCTGACAGTCAGACAGATCCTGGCGGCCAGCAGAGTCCGCAGGCGTCTCAGAGGACAGGAAAACTGCGCGAAGCATCGAGATCCGGAGATGGAGAGTCGGAGACAATCCATCATTCTGCTCTTCTCCCTGTCGGCGGGTTTCCTTCTCTGCTGGGCGAAAACCACTCTGGTGTTCATTCTTATGGGATGTCTTTACACTGACTTGGAAACGTCTATCCGGCTCTTTCAAGTTCAGGATGTGGGGACTGTAGTTCAACTTTTCAGCTGCTGCACAAATACTTTTATTTATGGAGTGACGCAGACCAGGTTCAGAGAGCAGCTGAAGATTGTGATTATCGCCCCTTTTAAACTGCTGGTTACAACTCTCAGACGACATGGATCGCCAATGCAATGAAATAATTCATTCCATCGCATTTGGAGAAAGCCACAGTTATTCTAAAATACCACTATCTGGCACTGCTGTCTATCCTTTTCGCTCTGACTTGATGGTAAACACCTTACAATATCCATGTTTCTGCTCCTTCATTGTGTGTGACGGTGTAGTGGCCTGTGTTTCTTTTGGAGGCTCGGAGATACTTCTAAGTAGCATCTGTTTTTTTTTCGTGATGATTATTGCCATACGTTTATTTATCGTACAGACAAAGAATGCGCAGCCGCTCTAAAATACTTAGCACTCAAGAAGAGCTTCGTCAAATTACCAAATAATTTATTCTGAAGCTACAAAGCATCCCAGCATAAGTGGGATATGAGATAAAGGGACAACTGTCCTCATAGTTAATCCTTGTCGACATGTCAGGGCGGCAACGCGTCTGGAAAATGATTTTCAAGTTCGGCTTGAGTTGAAGAATTACAGGGTTAAAATAGAACTGCTCGTGAAATTGGCTTTTGCTGCTGTTGGACTTTCAGTGGGTTCGGTGTCGATTGGTTCCTGCTGCTTTACATTGGATCACCGCCTCAGAAGCCTCTAACGAAAGGGACCACAGCAATAACGTCACTGGGGGGTGGGGATGTCATTCAATATTTTATTTTCCTTTCCAGATCCTCTCTCAGAATTCCTTTATAACGCACAATGCAATCCGGAAAGCGCAGCCTGGAACTAAGTGTTTCTCGGTTGCATGCATTCCCGAAGATATTAATTAATCACCACAATTCAGAATTTCGCCGTGCGTGGTTTGACCGTCTGTGCTTTTTGATTTGTCATGGTTCTCCGTTTCTCCTCGACCAGCTCAGCCTCTTTCACTCCTCGCTGCGGTACCTTTACAGTTTTGTCAATGCTGATGTGTCTTCCACACTAACAAAAGCGTGGGGAATTTAAGATGCAGAAAGGACTCTTTGGTCCAATTTATTTTACCGCATATTCGTTCACTTGTTCCGATAAAACTTCTGCCTCACCGTAAAGGTAAAGACACGAGTTCCGGGGAAAACCTGGTGGTTCTCTGTAGTGGAGATTCACGGGCATCTCTCTCTCTCTCTCTCTCTCTCTCTCTCTCTCTCTCTCTCTCTCTCTCTCTCTCTCTCTCTCTCTCTCTCTCTCTCTCTCTCTCTCTCTCTCTCTCATTTCTCTGCAGCTGCACCACCCTCAGACCACTCTCGGTCCGACCCGTCGTATGCCTACCTGTAACGTCCTTCGCTCCTACCCTCGCTCTTAACCATTCATTTTGCTGGCTGAGTGCAGACTATCAGCCATTTAAAAAGCGACCTATAGTTTTATGAGCGGATTAGCTAAGGCTGTGCGATCTTCATCAGGCATGGACAGTTGTTTAACATTAAATCAAGGATTGTGCCTTCTCAAGAGAGACAGCATGTGGCCCATTAGCTCCCAAGGCCTCGCATCCTCCATACCGGACAAGAGAATCAACTCTTTTGCACGCTCAGATTCCGATGGTCCAAAATGCCTGTAACGGTGAGCTTCCGGTAATAGAGGAGTCGAAGGGCCAACTGGCTTAATTCTGCTCCGATATTTTTTGGTAACGTGCTCTATCTTTTATAATCCTGCTCTCGGCATTGAATTCAATTGGAGATTTATTAAACTCCTTGTGCCATCCCTGCAGTCAGCCGATGTTTGATGATCCAGATCAATGGAATCAGCTAATTGCAATCCTGTATACTGTACATTGATGTCTTCGTTGTTACCTGCGTAGGTCGCATTGGCAATACTGCCCATATGAAAGCGTAACTAACAGCACAGGTTGACAATTAATCCAGGTTCTACCTCCCTGCAGCTTCACCGCTAACCTCAAATACAGAATCACCGCCTCACCCGTTCATCGGCTTTTTAACTTAGATGTGCAACAGGTATGTCGTTTTGCTAATGCCAAAAGATTGCAATTTATTAAAATGAATCTGATCTGGTTTCTGTTTAGTTACACCATTGCACTCAGGATTGGGAATGATGACATGAGCACCAATAGATATAAACTATTTTTACAGATCAGATCAGACAACGGAGTGAAACGACTGAACAATCCAATAATGCAATTTGATAGCAGACACGTTGCTCATTTGAAGTTTAGTTCCTGCGCAGAAAGTATTTGAAATTCTACGTGTATAATATAAACTTACACACAGAATAAATCATTATGAGCGTGGCCTTCATTCCATCTTGCGGTGGAAATAATCACAACGGGAATCTTTCTCCTCCCGCGAGACGGACAAAGGAGTCCTTCAAAGGGACCGTTGATTCAGAGGAAACAGGGATTCTAAACCCTAAGTCAGAGGTACTCTGGAAATTTAGAGTATTTGTGTGTGTATTGGCACAGTCGGTTGTGAAGGTTACCAGATATGAGGAAGGTAACGTGATTGCTTGTCTCCAACTTGACAGCTATCTCAGGAGCAGTTTATTTCTCAAAGGGAT
Source organism: Hemitrygon akajei (assembly GCF_048418815.1). Classification (NCBI taxonomy): domain Eukaryota; kingdom Metazoa; phylum Chordata; class Chondrichthyes; order Myliobatiformes; family Dasyatidae; genus Hemitrygon; species Hemitrygon akajei. The sequence continues at coordinate 14,143,155 of NC_133132.1, read as the reverse complement.
CCTGCGTGGCCATAAACACAGCAGAGTCGGCTCTTTGAATGGAATCACTGAAAATGGGGGTTAATATCACCGGCAAACGTCGGGAAATCTGTCGTTATGCGGCAGCAATAATTACAATAGATAATAAAAAATGGAAATCTCATTGACATTAATATTGATTAAAACAGTTAAAATTATTTAATGCACAGAGAGAACAAACTGTAATGAGGGGTGTTTATGGGTTAACTGTCCATTCAGAAATCCAATGGCTGATGGAATAAAAGCTATTTCTAGATTATCGTTGCGGATTCAGACACATCACTGACCAGACTGACAGGACCCCTACTGATCAAATCCCACATCCCTGATCACAGTGATAATTTCACTACATATCCAGTGCCACCACTGTCCACACGGAAAACTAAGCTGCTTCTGAAGTCCCATGTCGATCCACACGAATAATGTCGTTGTTAGTCGAACATTTTAACTGACAATGTGAAGGTCTGTCTTTAAACACGTCACTTAGCAGAACTATAGGAGTAAAGTTGATCATGAAGTTCAAGTTCGTTTTTTTTTCCGGCAGGGATATCAGCAAACACTCAAGCTGTTTAGAAAGAACGCTCGCTGTGTTTTATTGTTATCATTACATCGGAAGGAGATCACACTCAGAGGAAACCGGAGAAAGCAACTGTTCAAATCCGTAAGACTAAAATGGATTGGCCACCGTTACACTGAAGTCATCTGTGTATTATACGTTTAAATTTAAGCATGACAACTGTTCATTGGATTAGCAGGTAATGAACCTAAAATTACAAACTATCCGCTGACGCTTGTATTCAGTGGCCGGAAGTAATGGTGTCGACAGGAGAACCTGTTAATATCTTTACAACCACACTTACTGTGCAATGGTTTGTAGAGCGTTGTAGAACATAGTGTTTGTCTGATGTTTTGTATGACGAAGAGATATGTTTTAATACAACATTAAAACTTTTAAACAGACACTTATGAACTTTACACACCTTCCTTTCAAAATTTATTGCGATGAACAATGCGAATAAATGTGCCCGTCCCGCTGTTTCGACATTTCTTGTCTTTAAGAGAAGCTTATTGCAAGTCACGACACATTATATTAATAGACAAGAAGAGCTGTGTGTTCACCCGTTTCGGTTCGACATTAGCAGGCTCACAGGTATGCCATATTATTTTTAAGCGTAAGAGGAGAATGCGCGCAGTCCAAAGATTTTCAAGTAATATATGAAAGCTGAATCCTGCTCAAGTAAGGGAAATGATTCCAAGGAACCAAATAAAGAGGGAAAAGAATAATAAAATAAACCCAATAACCGATTTTGAGCACCGCAGGCATTTTGTGTGATCTTCCATGGAGGGCAAAACGTACGAAGGAAATGTTTTCAAAATTATTCCTTGCTCCTTTCTGAGTCAACAGCATGACGAATTGGCAAAGAGGTTAGACACACGCATACGTTGAAGATTATTAAACTACTACGCTATCAAGATAACATGAGACCTACCAATCAGCCACTTATAAATCTACAGAAACGCTGTGTGCAAAGAGAATTTATCGACCACTCTCTGATCTAATCTATATTTTACTGGAGGGAATCCAATTGCCAACAGATAATTCCATCCTTCTCTGTCTCTCACATATTCCCTCTTTTCCCTCCCACAGCATGTCTGCTTCTCGTCTACTCGATACTTCCGCACAAAACGAGAGCACCCTTGCACAGAAGGCTGATAGACTGTTTCAGAAACGTTGATTTTGTGCTTTCCATTTATACGCACGTCAAGGCGGAACGAAATGCGATATTTGTCATGGTCCCGTCTCGCTCCTATCTCCTTGATTATGCCCTAATTCCAGACGGTAGATTCCCAATTGCTGCTCGTTCACTTAATTACCGCACACCTGACTTCCATCGGAGACTGCAGGATAAGATCTGCCTCTGTGACAGGATAAAGGCGAATTGGCGGCGAAGGATGACACAAACAGTTTGGGCTCTTTGGTCTCTCCAGCCACCAGTCTAGATAACCAACGCCGTGAACGGCAGAGAGAAAAAACAGGTCACTCCAATCCTTGGGTCACCCGACGGCCCGTTTTACCATCTTCGACCAGCCCTAACCTCTCTGCCCCTTCCGCTCCTGGCATAGCTCCCGCTCTGACCGTTCTCACTACCCTGCGGGAAGAACCGATGCAGCTGGGACGGAGCCGTCTCTCTCCCACACAATGACTCCGGAGATTGAGACCAGGGGATTGTCTGTAATGCGGTCAGACTGGACATTCCCTGATACCTGTTCTCTTCGGCCAAACAGCAGAGCTCACCAATAGAAAGCGGGATCCTGGTGAGCCAGACGACACTCCGTTCGATTCCTCAAACCCGGAGGCAGATACACACAACTCCAACAGGCCCTGACTCTATCCGCCTTGGTGGACTCCGGTGCCGAGGGAAATCTTTCGGGCCCGGATTCCTCGGGAACTGTTGGGTACCCGTCTGGAAGGCCGGGCGCTGGACGGAAGACTTCTGGCCGGGTCACCCACTGTATTCTACCCCTGACTTTCATTCTGTCTGGAAACCATCGGGAGCATGTACAATTTAATCTAATCCATTCTCCTCAAGCCACTATCGTTCTGGGATACCCTTGGTTGAGCCACCATAATCCAAACATAGACGGGTCTACTGGGAGGATAGGCAACTGGAGCCCGTTTTGTCACTCCAGCCAGCAGTATTCCGTGGGAAGATCACCGCGGCCTTGACTGTCGTGGAACCCCTCGACTTGCCCAGCGTTCCAGCAGAGTACCACGACTCTCTGACAGCTATTTAGTAAACAACGGACTCTTTCCCTGCCTCCACACCGACAATACGATTGTGCTATCGACCTTCTGCCCGGGGCCTCGTGACCCACCAGTCGGTTGTTTTACTTGTCCCGGCCTGAGAGAGAAGCCATTTTGAATTCCATCAGGGAGTCTCTCGCGGCGGACATTATTCGGCCTTCATCCTCCCCGGTGGGCGCAGCGTTCTTCTTTGTGGTGAAGAAGGATGGGTGACTACGTCGCTGCAACGATTACCGAGGCCTTAACAACATAACCGTTAAAAACAAGTACCCACTGCCCCTCATAAATTCAGCGTTTGAACCACTTGACGGAGCACCATATTCTCGAAGTTTGATCTAAGAAGCGCCTACCATCGGGTCAGAATAAGGGAGGGGACGAATGGAAGACGGCATTCAATACCCCGTTAGGCCACGTCGAATACCTGGTCATGCCGTTTGGCCTCAGCAATTCCCCCGCCGTTTTTCAAGCCCTGATGAATGATGTACTGGGAGACTTTATTAATCGCTTTGTGTTTGTCTATCTGGATGACGTCCTAATCTTCTCCAGCATTCTCCAGTAACACTTTCATCATGTCCAGCAAGTCCTACAGAGGCTGTAGGAGAACAAATAATTCGTGAAGGCTGAGAAGTGTGAAATCCACGTCCCCTCGGTCAGCTTCTCAGGTTGCATCATTGAGAGCGGGCGAGTGAGACTGGATCCCGAGAAGATCCGGGAGGTGGTGGAGTGGCCCAGACCCAGGATTCGCAAGCAACTCCAGCGATTTCTAGGGTTTGCAAACTTCTATCGCCAGTTCATCAGGAATTACGGTCGGGTGGCGGCGCCCCTTACCCGACTTAACTCACCTGCAACAACTTTTCTTTGGGACTCCGAGACTGACTCAGCGTTTCATGTCCCCTCCCATCCTGGTCCAACCGGACCCCTGCTGTCAATTCATTGTGGAGGTTGACGCCTCCGACGCCGGGGATCAGACACTGTCTCCCCTGTCCCAACGTTCAGGTCCCGATCAGAAACTACATCCCTGTGTCTTCTTTTCTCGTCGACTGTCCCCAGCTGAAGGAAATTACGACGTTGAGAACCGGGAGCTACTGCCGGTCAAACTGGCGTCGGAAGAACCGAGGCTCTGGATGAAAGGGGCGGATCACCCTTTTATCGTCTGGACCGATCTCAAGAACCTCGCATATATCCAAACCGTCAAACGCCTGTATTCCCGCGAGGCCTGTTGGGCATTATTATTTGGTCGGTTCAGATTTACAGTCACTTATCGGCCGAGGTCCAAGAACAGGAAACCTGACGCGCTCTTCCGTCAATCCAATTCCGAAGAAGACCTTCCCAGCCCGGAGGCCACCCTTTGTGGTGGCGGCCCTCATCTGGGAGATCGAGGCTGTAGTAAAACAGGCCCAACGGGCTGAACCTGACCCTGGCAACGGACCCGCCAATCGCCTTTTTGAGCCCGATTCCGTTCGATCTTAGGTTCTCCAGTAGAGGCACAAGTCTTGTTTCGCCTGCTATCCCGGGAGTGATCGGACACGGTCTCCTCTGAATAGACACTTTTGGTAGCCTTCCATGGACGGTGATACCCGTTCCTTTATCTCTGCATGTTCCGGAACGGGTCAACCAGGATTTGTAGGCGGCGCTACGTTGCATGACAGCCAACAACCCGTCTACCTGGAGCGCCCACCTCGTGAGGGTAAAGTACGCCCACAACTCTCTGGTCATCACCGCCACCGGGATATCTCCTTTTAAATGCTGTCTTGGTTACCAACCCCCGCTGTTTACCGCTCAGGTAGAGGATATTGAAGTGCCTTCTGTTCAGGCCCATATCCACCGGTGCCGCAAGGTCCGGGAAGACACACGCTCAGCTGACAGCAACCGGAGGACTGCCGATCTCATTCGGACTCCTGCATCTGAGTATCGACCTGGGCAGAAAGTGTGGTTCTCGTCTAAACACATTCCTCTCAGGAAAGAGCCCAAGGATCTCGTCCCTCGCTTTCTTTCTTTCGAGATTGAGGGTATTATCAATCCCACCGTGGTTCGACTCAAACTGCCTAGATCTATGAACATCCATCCAACATTTCACGTTTCCCAATGAAAACTGGTTTCTTTCAGCTCCTCCGTCCTCCGAACGAACGAACCTCCTTCACCCGCGCGGATCATCAATGACCACCTGGGGTACACTGTCCGACGGTTACTGGATGTGCGCCGTCGGGGCAGGGGTCTCCAGTACCCGGTCGACTGGGAAGGATACAGCCCGCAGGAGATTTACTGGATTCTTCGCACCTTCATCCTGGACCCTTTCCTCATCCGCGACTTCCATTGGGACAATCTAGGTAAGCCTGTGGAGTCGCCTGGAGGCTCCCGTTGGGGGGATGTGGTTTTACTATCGTGGTCCCGACTGGCTGTACCCCATCTCGCTCCTATCTCGTTGATTATGCCTTAATTCCAATCTTTAGATTCCTAATTGCTGCTAGTTCACTGAATTATAGCACACCAAGCATTCACTTCCTTGCCTTCATCCCCTTGGTAACTTCCTGGATAAACTATAAGATTATTTAGACATACACTATCATGCACGAAGGCATGCTGACTATTCTTAATCAGTTCATGTCAATCCAAATTGTTACATATGTGGTACCTGAGGACACTTTCCAATAATTTCCTCGCTACTAATGTCACTCACCACGCCATGATTTCATGGTTTATATTTGGAGCCTTTCTCAAACAAAGGAACAACATTGGCGCACCTCTAATACTCCGGAACCTCTCCTGTTGCTAAGGATAATTTATTTCGGATCGGGCTCCAGCAATTTCCGCACTTGCCTCCCGGAGGGTCCAAGGGAAACCCTTATCAGGCCCTGGTGATTTATCCACCAGATTTGCCTCAGGACAGCAAAATTCTCCGCAGTAATCTGCATAGTGTCCATGAAGTTGAAGTTAAATATTTTCCTCACTTCTATTGACGGGGGTCGGTCTCCTGAGTAAATGAAGATTTCCCCCATCTCTTTCGGCTCCATACATAGATTACCATTCCGATCTTCTAGAGGATGAACTTTGTCGCCTGCAATCGTTTTACTGTCAACATATCTGCAGAACCCTCAGGATTCTCCTTCGCCGTGCCTGCAATGTTTGCTTTTTAAACTGACAGGAACGTACATGCCTTGTACATTTTGAATTTCATCTTTAAGGCCTTCCACTTACTAACTACAACTTTGCCAAAAAGCAGCTTGTCCCAATCCACACTTGCCAGGTAATTTCTGACACCGCCAAAATTGGCCTTTCCCCAGTATTGAATCTCAAACCGCGGTCCAGACTTTTTCCATATTTACTTTGAAACTAATGACATTGGGATCACTCCTTGCAATGGGTTCCCTTAACCAAACTTCTGTAAACTGCCGTGTCTCATTCCTTCAGAGCAGATCAAGTATCACATATTCTCTCATTGGTACGTCTACATACTGATGAAGGAAATTCCCTCAACATGTTTGAGACACTTTCCCCCATCTAGTCCTTTTACAGTGTGGGAGTCCCAGTCAATATGTAGGAAGTTAAAATCACCTCCTGAACAACTTCATATTTCTTGGGTCATTCCGTGATGTGGCTGCGGATTTGTTCATTTACCTCGCCACATCCCGCAAGAGGAGCATTCTACTATCCTGCCTGACATCTCTACTCTTCTAGCTAATCAGATGTAACGGGGGGAGAGGGGTGTGGCAGAGGTTGGAGATGTTTCTTCTTTCCCTTCTCTGTCTGAAGCCTGTCTTCACTGAAGCAAGGAAGAACTAAATCCTCAAAATCTCTTCATCGTAATCAATGTCAAACGCCGAATCTTAGGTGGCCGAAGCACAAAATATCTGCCGCGACTTGCTGCCTTTAATACTGGGTCAGCCAACCTGAGTGAAGTTCCCTCCTATAAAGCTTTTCTGAGCTCCTCACTGATTACTGGTCATAGCTGGTCCTGCACTATGGGAGGACAAACCGGGGTAGGATATACACGGTGAAAGGCAGGGCATTGAATACTGTGGCATAACGGAGGGATCCTGCAATACAGATTCATAATTACTTCAAAGTGGCGTCACAATCCGGTAGAGATCTTTTGGCATATTGGCCTTCAATAAAAGTAAAAAAGTACAAGGGTTTGCATGATGTGGTGACGTTGTATAATACGTTGGTAAGGCCTAATTTAGAGTATTATATGTATTCTGGTCACCCACCTGCATGAACCATACCAATAATTGAGAAAGAGTATAGAAATAAAATTACAAGGGTGATGCTAAGACGGACTGGAGTTATAGAGAAGGATTACACAGGTTAGAATTCACTGCAGCGTCCAAATCGCAGGGGTAGTTTGTTAGAGATGTACAAAATAGTGAAGCATAAATACCAGAAGGCGTTTCCAAACTGAGGCTGGATGACATTGGAACTGAGGCTCTTAAGTTAAGCGGCAACGGTGAAATATTTAAGGGTGATATGGGTGGGAACTTCTTCACAGGCGGTAAGAGAATGGATCGAGCTTCCAACGGAAGTGTTAGATGTGATATCAATTTTAACATTTCAGCTAAAATTAATTAACTATATGAATGGGTGGGTTATGAATGTCTTATTCCAGGCGCAAAGTCGATGGGACTATGCAGAATGTCATTTCAGCGCGGAAGAATGAGCCGAAGTCTGTTCCAGTGCTGATGCCCTGTTCAGCGACACTATTACGAATGCAAGTCCGGGGTGTTCTCCAGTAGGCAGGCTACATGCCATGCGGTATCAATAGGTTCAATATAAATCCTCGAATTATTTTTTCACAAACATCCACGAAAGCAGAGGCGTGTCCCAAAGAATGAATGACAGTTAAACGTTTGAACCCTAAAGCCCGCTCAGCTGTAGCCTTCCACGTACAAGGCAAGGCAGCCATCACACCTTCCTCCCCAAGCAGTAAAAAAAAAACATCAGTGCCCACCATATCAGAGATATCAGAGAGAGAAATAGATCTGGTTCCGAAGATGCAAGCAAAGGATTCGCCGTTGAGAGGCATCTTAACTTTTCTCCGCCTTCTTCTGCTTTTTACCATTTCTCTCAGTCTGTCGTAGGCACAAATATACACCGCGCGTTCGATGCAAACCTGGCCAGCGAGGAGACGAGGAATTGGCAAAGCAACGCGCTGCTTTCCAAATTAAACTTGATATGATCTCCTGAATCCGGCGGCTCCTGCCTTGACCCGGAGGAAGCACAGTGATTGGTATTCCTACGCAGAAGCTGCCTAACATGCCGAGTTCCTGCAGGATGAACAACCGACACGATGCTGTAGGAGCTCGGCATGTTAGGCAGCTTCTGCGTAGGAATATGGGTAGTTGACCTTTCGAGTCGAGACTCCTTATCTTGACCCTTTATCGAATACATGATGTACAGATCACCGCGGGGAACAGACATTATTAATCTCATGCACATACAAAGGGGTTCGACAATCAGTGCTGGAATTTTGCATGACTGCAAATGCCCTGGCCATCAGCACCTGTTTTGTCAAGCCACTGAACAGCCAGAACCGAAGTTATTGATGCTGGTTTCAGAATGCTGCTTATTTTGACTGATCGCTGCTCTCTCCCAGGTACCTGGATCATCAGCGCCACACTCATGCTCCGAAACCAGTGATTGTTATTAATGGGTCAGATGCTATTTATTCGATTGAAAAGCTACTGTAATCAATTTCCCAGAACTACATTGCATAACCTTAAGCAACTTTTAACATTGCGGCCAAACACTCGATTTGACAAGCTATTATTTCCCCCCCCAAAAAAAAAAAAAAAAGATTTGCTTTATTCCCTTCGGTTGGAGCGTTTTGTCTCTGTTCATCACGGTAAACATTTTTCAGGCTTCTCCACTGTCGACTTTCATGGTCGAAAATACTCTTCCACGTGTATAATTTGGAGCGGAGAGAATAATCACTTTGCCTAATTCTGCCACTATTTCCCTGTAGCCCTGCAGCCTAAACACACGTGACAGTAGATTTGCTTTTTCTGGCTTGATTGTCACTATTCTCACCAGGGTCAACATTCTGACTTGCCGACCACAATCCCTTCCTCTGTATGACACCGATTTCCTTCTCACAAACCTTCTGTGCGTTTTTTCCATCGCTTGGAATCTGAACCTCTCATTAATCTAGCTGCTGATGAGAAACCCTTTCTGCGGCTGTCCTTGGGCCGTTATTTTATTCCTAATAGCTCAATTGGCGCAGTGTTCCTATTATAATCTGATATTTCATAACATTTCAAAGACCAGTCGCCCCCACCACCTCTTCTCTTCTGCAAGCATCTCTGTCTACACACGACATCATGCTTCTGCAATAGTGTGTCAGGTTGTCAGTGTTGATAAGAAGACGTATATTTTGTCAGGTGGACACTGTTGTTAAGTAGGTATATGGTGTATTGGCAGGTTGACAGTGTTGTTTAGGGAGCGTGTGGTTGTCACGCAGATAATGTTATACAGAAGGTGTATCGCACCTTAGGCTGACAGTGTTGTTAAGAAGGCGCATGGTGTGATGGCATTCATCAAACGTGAGGTAATGATACAGCTCCCCAGGAGACAGGTATGACGGGGACCCCAGCAACTCCGGTCTACGGATCCACTGGCAGCCTGATGCTGAGTGTGAGAGAACTTGTTCTCCTCTCCGCTTACATTATTCGATACACTTGCCTCCAGGGAGGCGCTTACTACTAAGTCCCGAGTGGGCTGTCTCATTTGTGCAAACAGGGCCAGCACTACCTTTCTGCACAACCACACAACCTACCATAGGACTAGTGGCTACATCTGGGGATTCAGGGTTAGAACCAACCTGCACCCGGATTCCCACCCCTTCCTGGGACTCCCCCACATCTACATTCCCTGCCCTCTTGGGGGAACATCCCCTTCAAAACGGAGGAGAACACAAGAGCAGGATTCACCGACGGGGCGGCACTTTCCGCCTCCATCACCCCGTCCACCTGCACACTTCCCTGAGCCTCCCGCTCCACTTCAGGGCAAATGGGTGTGAGCTCTGCGGTCTCGGGGGCCGAATTCTTAAGGTGATTGGATTTCGTCTTCGGTTTCT